>NC_041828.1:16785217-17100634 GCF_900964775.1 Scleropages formosus | reverse complement strand
GACGGAGTCTTGTGAGTGTTTTTGTCTCTCTACGAAGTGCTAATGGAGTATGGACTGCCTACCTGGTCCACTTTAAAGCCCTGAACACAAGTTCAACTTCCTCACTAATCCACAGCGCTGGGAATAGACCATTATAAGACCATCTGTGCTGCACAAGTACACAGTGAGAGCTCAGGGTGCTGACTGGCCACTTTATAGATCGTGTGCATTCCTTGCTTGTCTTATCACAGTTTACCGTGTGGGGGCTGTGTGTATACATTTGTACACCGAGCGTGTGCCTTTACTGCAAGAATGTGCGTTTGTCTTGGGAACCTGAGCTACATTTCACTGCACTCTTACTGTCTGCGTTTTTTCACCAACACACTCTTCAGGTCGTCGGTGTCAGTGTGTGTATTCGTGTGCAGTGTATCCTCAACCTCTGAACCCCTCACTGTGTGCTCTGTTGCTGCAGCGGGGAAACAGACTCCTCTCTGCTATCCCAGCACACTAAACTCTGCACGGGCCATGATGCTCTTCAACTTGGGCAGCGCGTACTGCCTCAGGAGCGAGTACGACAAGGCCCGCAAATGCCTGCACCAGGTAATCAGATGCATTGCAGATCTCATTTTTCCACCACATACTGACCCACATGCTTCATACATTTTACAGCTGTTACTTGTGGCTATGTTCCATTCTGTCACCAATCACCTATACTGCATTATATGAAACATAAGGATATATAAAAATTCAACATGCATGAGTGCTGTATTGTATAATAGTACAGTAGAAAAAAAATGTAACATTCACTAGAGCAATGTTAGAGTGCAATATATTTTCAGTACCATCAAATTACTAACTTGCTAGGCATTTTAAATTAAAGTAACTTGAAAGTCACAAATGAAGTTTTGTACACAAAACGGTCACTACTGGACACCCAAAGATGAGATGTGAGGCCCAAACAGCTGTGGTGATAAGTCGCATATATGGCACCTTAAGGACCACTTGTACAAAAGCAGTGCCCTCCCCCTGGCCCCACATTGTTACTGATGTTTGTGTAAGGATTCCTTCCTTCACTTCTGTCACGACTTATGTAATGTGTCCCCTACAACAGGCAGCATCCATGGTTCATGCGAAGGAGATTCCTCCAGAAGCCATCCTGCTGGCTGTCTACCTGGAGCTGCAGAATGGTGAGAGGAGCACATGGGCTGCCACAGCGAGCATAATTTTTTCCTGTAGATTTAGTGTTACAAGCTGATTGTAAAATCTGTCATCTATAACTGGGAGAAATACACCAAGTTCATTTGTTCTTTTGACAGAACATGCCTGGGCATTATATTGCCTCTTTAAAAAGTCCAGAACACATAGATGTGCTCTTCAGCTGTTTGCATGTTAAATCTTTACTTTAGATCTCATTAGTACTTAGCCAGTAGATTTTCAGAGTTGCTTGCATGCAGGCACAGAGCCTAAATGGAGGGGGGTATCCTGAGTAGCTAGTGCTGTGATATCACAAAAGCTTGTATTCTGGAATTTAGCTTTCCGTTGTAAGGTGCTCTTTGTGAGACAGGTGCCAATTGTTGAATTCTCCAAAAAAAGCTTGTTCACTGCTGTCACTGTAAACATATGTATATCTCCTTTTTTCTAATGCAGGAGTGTGAAGTAAATTGAAACTTAGATTGCTCCTTAAACTATGTTCCCAACATGGTGAGCACAGTATATTGTATTAATCGCTAGCCTCACTTTCCAGCGGGTGCTTGTACCTACTAGTCTTCTATATAACAGGGAGGTGCAGTGCTGAATAAGTGGACTCTTAAGTGTTTTACCATGCTGAATTTGCCATATTTTGCATTAACTACTTGCAACATGGTGTTGAAGGGGTACTGGTACACATGCTGAACTATGTGAGACTAGTTTGACGGAATGAACTTGAACATGAGCTTGGTATAAAAATAACTTGTCTTACACTCTATACAGGCAACACAGAACTGGCCTTGCAGATCATTAAGAGGAACCAGCTCCTCCCATCAGTCAAGGCACCATCACCTCCTGATGGGCGCAAGAAGACAGCCCCCCTCCCCTTCACACAGGTCCAGCGTAAATGACAAGCTCCCCACTGTCCTTTTATCATCAAATGCACATTTATACAGATGGAAAACCCACCGGTGGCTAGCTCATATCTCCTCCGTACATAGTGGTGCATGTTATGTACATCTCAGCTGCTGTGTCTAGCAGTCCCCTGTATTTTTTTTTTTTATTTGTGAGAACTGGCTGTTTTGCTGGGAAATACTGTATACCTTTTGGGAAGTTTCCATGTAAAACCATTTCTTTACTGCCGTCTGTGTTTGCTTTTCTCCGGTGGTTCACAGTATTTGATTTTAATGCTTTTTACCACTGAGGGTATAGGGAATGTCCTTGTGGAAAACTTGCACTACATAAGTGTTCCCCTTGTCGCGTTGATTAAAAATTGTGGGGTAATAAGTTTTGAGACTGGCTGTGAGTCTTAGACCTTAATGATTATACAATATACTAAGGTTAATATTTTCTGCAGTTCCTTAAAGCTGAGGTCAGAACCCCACAACTATGATTGGTCTTCGAGTGGCAGGTTTTAAAAAAAAAACAGCAGCTCTCGTTGCCAACAAGACAAACCCAAAATCTACAAACAGCTCAACCTAACATCTTAATACAAACTTGTTGAAAGGGTCAGCTGCTTGTACATTCATGAAAAAAATGCAACTATTCTGCAAGCATCCTACTTTCTACTAAATGTAAAAAAAAATAGTGCAGGGTGTTTACACCTTTATTTCTACTTGCCACAATACATTAATGTAATCTGAGAAGCAGGGTTTTGCTGTAAAATCACACCATTAGCCATGAACCCTTTATATCAGCTAAGTTTCTCATTCAATGCAGCTTCTCTTAGAAGGGGAATTAAACACTGATCTGAACGTAAGATATTACTCCAAAAGTACTAACGCAAAGTGAAAGATTTTTCGCCAACAGTCATGATTCCCATGGTGCTCCATCTGACCTGGTGCCGACTGCACACTGGCTCCATTGTGCGAGCTGCACATTCATTTCCAGTCACTGACCTTGTGCCTGGCTGTAGACACAGCCCTCTCACCTTTGACCCCAAGATGTTAGGACATTTCCTGGCACCCATAGGGCCTGCAGGCCCATTTCACTGGCAGAGGGAAGGTTCCTAAAGGCAACTGGAGAGCATCTGCATGTGAGAACTGAACACACATGTACAAATCCATGATCCAAGAAATACAAGTTTATTTAAGAGTTTTAAAAAAAAAAAAATCAAACTGCATAGGAAATGTTTAAAGTCCATGTGAGACAACAGAAAAAGGCTGCAGGCAACTAAGTAAATATTATAGTCTCCTTTGCCATATTTAGACAGAAGACAACACCTACACTTCCTGCCAGTCTTGAGAGGTAGGAGGAGGAGGAGAGGTGGGGGGGGGGGGGGGGGGCCTCTGTGCAGCTTGAAGAACACAAAGCCCACCCTACATCCGCAACCTGCCATCCCCTCGCGCGCAACACCCCCTGAGGCTGGCAGTGGAAGGGTCACTGCAGCAGCCATCTAAACGGAGCCAGTCACTCAGAGCAGCTTTTCCTCATGGACTGTAGAGGAGGATTGATACATTCAAGAGGTTCCCGCTGGACTGAGGAACACACGCACCCACAGCGGCTGCCTCCAGGGCGGGGGGGGGGCGCGGAGCTCTGCTCAAGCACTGTGCATCACTTTCAGGGGGATCCTTTCCAAACCAAGTTACTGCCAATTTTTAGATGAATGCAACACAGCCGCTAACCATAAGAATGCAAATATTAGGATGGATCTATTAAGAGTCATTACTGACAACGGGCGAATCGATCGTGTAGGTCAGGACTGACTGCACAAATGAGGGAATCGCCACAATCACTCTGGTTTTACCACCAGGTTTGGCATCGCGCCCTAGGGGGATGTAGCTGCACTGGTTCTCTTCCAGCCTCAGCGCTCGAGCAGCTCGAAGCCCCGCTCTGTCCCTGTGAGCAGCCGCGTGGGTGTCACTGGAAAGCAGGAGACACAGTGACCTTTCCTAAAAAGTACATTCCAAAAGGGTCATCTGTGACTCCTCCGTCTGCGCTTCCGTCTCATTTGGTATTTAGATCTCAAATGAATGTGACAATGACCAAAAGATTTATAAAAATAACTAAAAAAAAAAAAAAATCGTGTAGAATTCAAAAACAGTAACATCATTCAGATTGAGAGGTAATGCGGTATATGCAAACACAAACACGAAAAAAGCACTACGTTTTCTGAGGTAAGAATCACTAAATCACTACGTTACACAACATCTCGTTGAAACGAGCGCCCAAAATCGAGGCTCTCGAAAGCTACCTGAGTTTCTTTTTTTCGCTCGTTTTCTTTTTTGAGATTATACAATCATTAAAAGAGGTCTAAGACCATGCACTTCTGAACTGGTACAATTTTTGGTAATTTAATATGGGGAGGGAGGCGGGGGCAAAGGAAAGGGCATGGACAACACAAAGGGGCTGTCAGGGCGCCAAGGGGTATCTTTATATATCCATACGAGCCACCTGTGACACGAGCTCACGGCAGCCACGTGCACAAGGAGCACGAAAAAGCAGCATTTCCGACTACCGGCCCCCGGCAAATACCATCCGAATGAAAGCACACCATAGCGAGAACACGTCAAACACGGACACGACCAAGAGCTTTTCGTCCCCATTCTCAGGTCACCAGCGGTTAATGGGTCTCAAGTCTAGTTGCTCTTCGTGCTTTTAGCCTTAAGGAGGTATCTCAACACGGCAGGACCTACGGGACAGTTTCTGCTTTGAGCGAGGCGGCGTAGCACAGTTGCACCATGAGCGCGGGAGTCTTTGGCAGTTTTCGGGAAGAGGGTCGTCCGGAGCGAGCGGACGGGGGAGCGGCGCCGAGCGGGAATCGCCGTCCTGCCGCCGCCGCCGCCTTTCAGGCGAATGGATTCCCGCCACGTGGGCGCGGGTGCGCGCAGCAGCACCGGGCCCTCGGTCGCCTCGCTTGGCTTCCGTGGAGACGACCTCTAAGAGCCAAAGGAAACCGTGTCCAGTAACCCGCGGACCAACACTTTTTTGGTACGTCACGATAAATACGCTCATTTTTCTCCCGCATCGACTTTTCCACACCAAGAGCACGCTTTCCTACGTAGGACTTTTTTAAAGCATGCAAGTGGTTCGAATATTAACTTTTTTCTCTTATAGAGTGAAGACCTAGGGATCTTAGAGAGACAATTCTTCCGCAAGCGAATTCCCACAGACGAATGCAGGTCCGACGCGCCGCCCAACGTGGGAGGCGGCAGCGTACCGTGTGAGTGGCGGTCAGCGGCTCTCGCAGCACGGCGCTCGCTGCCAAATGTTCGGCTCACGCTCAAAGTAAAATATTTTCCTCAACAGCTTCCAAGCTAATGCTAGGCTAACGCTATGCTCCTACCATCACTCCATTGAGGTTGAAGGATTTTGTGCTGAAAGTTGGGGTAAAAACCAAGTCCACTTGAGAACAAGGGAAGTGAAGATCTCTGCTGTTGCCACCCGAACTGAATAGATACGGGTGAAGGTTCGACGTGCGAGGGCAGGCCTGGTGCTCTCGAGCCATGGAGGTGCGCTGTGTGTGTGCGCGCGCGCCTGCCTGTGTGCTCACTTTTGCTTTAAGGACTTCAGTGTATTAACTCTGACTCTGCTCTTTCTTTCGGAAAATATTTCGCCAAGAGCGACGTGGCAAAATTATGGATAAACAAACCAACTAAGGCAGCTAAATTGAACAGAGGAGGGAAAGAAAGTGCGTATGCGCACGCACGCACGCACGGTGGCTCCAAGGCCTTGATGCGGAAGCCCTGAGCTCAAGGGCCCCTCCTTGCACCTGCCCCATCGAAGTGTGTGTTCAAAGCGCGTGAGCGAATCCCACGAACCCCGCCCGCAGCGGCTACATTTGGCACCGAATCCCCTTCGCCGGTGGCGTTTTTGGCACGGTTCTCCCGACGCACACCCGCCCATTTCCCTCGCAACTAAAGGCACGGGTCGCCCTGCACAACGGTGTTCCGGAAGCGTCGCCGTGCGGACGCTGACGTGTTCCGAGATGCCCAGGTGGACTCGGTGAGCTGTGTGAACAAACACCAGCAAAACAAAGGGAGTCCGCGAGAGGAGGAACACACACACACACACACACACACACACACACACACAGGTCACACATCACTTTGGTACTATGAGCCATTTTTGTCATCAACTGAAGCACGATCATCAAAACTTCGTCAGCGTCTCGCTACAGTAACCGGCTTTTCTTTTTCCTTAATAAATGGAATATCTGTCTAGCAAGGGCTTGAACACAAAGTTCTCTGAGATGCAGGAGAACATCAACAGCTCTGCAGAGACGGAGTGAACTGGACTGTGGGACGGTGCCGGGCTGCACCAAGAAAAGCCAACGCAGGAGGAAACGTTACGGTCACGTCAAAGAGGCTGAGAGAAAAGCGATTCCCGATAAATCCCACAAGGTCCGTCGGTTCCAAAACCCGCTCGCAGGCACCAGCTGCCGACCCCAGTTCGCTTCTCAGCGGCAGCTTCGCCCGACAGTCCAGCTGCACATCTATTTCCCAAGAACGATCCTGAATGCGGCGACAATCTATCGCGGGACAACCGCAGAAGAAAGGCAAACGCAGTTTTGGGCTCGATCAGATTCGCGTCCGATTTAACCGTTTGATCCTATTTCCGACACTAAGGGTGCGGGTGCAAAATGAGAAAAGAAACATTGTGGACTCAAGTGACGACATGTGGACGAGCGAAGAGCGGAGGACAGCGGCGGACGCTACGGACGCCACAGACGTCCGCCTTCCCGCGGTCGGTGTGACTGAGCTCCCGACTCTCCTGCACTCGTGCTCCTGTTTCGCCACCACTTCCACTGGACAAAGGACCTAAAAGCGAACCGGGTACAGGCATCGTAAGACGCACACGGGTCACGTTCATCTCACCCCGACGCACCGGACCGTCCTGCTGCCCGGTTTCCGCAGCAGCGGGTCTCGCCTTCTCTTCCGTTTAAAGCCAGACTACGTGGTTCTCTCTGATGTGGCACTGGGTTATACTCAAAAACTATTTTTAAAACACACACACACAGAGCAATGGTTAAAGATAGCGCGCTAGGATCCAATCCGATCTGAAGCGGGTCAATAAAGAAAAGCTCATCTTTGATTCTTTAGCGCACTCCCAACGAGACCTCGGTCACTCGCAAGTGTGTCTGGGCTTATCTGCAACCGCATGACCGCACGTTCCGAAACGGGTGACGTTTCAATAAACGGCAACGGACTCGGGCAGCGGTCCTGCGAGGTTTGGATTTGATCCGACTCCCCACGGCAAGGGGGAGAGTGCCTTCGATGGAGCGTCCACACGCAGTGGGCGGGGTGTCTCTCCAGCAGGTGAGTCCGGAGGCCCAGCAACCTAAACTTGTCCCCCCTTCGCGTCTCATTTGTCGCTTTTAACACTTTCGTAAAGGACTGGAAACCGTTGACTAGAATGGTGTCGGTGAGAAGGGGGAAAGAAACCCCCTTTACCCAAAATACCCTTTTTTTTGGTTCCAACTTCAGACGCCAAGATTTCCTTACAGAATAAAATTAAAATCCGGGCCCTAGACACTTCTCACATATTTCCATTTTTGGCTTTTACAAGATCCAATACCTTAATAGTTATTTTACGGACCGAGAAAAGTCTTAATATTCTTTGTGTGGGTAGAGGACCACTGATTTTACGATGTGAAAAACCTACTAAATCCAGTTTCACTACAAAAGAAGGGGAAAAAACCCTCAGAACATTTTGTCCTCCGATTTCTGCTCGATGCAGTTGGTCCCACTACAAACTAGGATGCAACTTTGATTAAATCCTATCCATTTGGCATCGTACAGGAGGAGGCGGCTCCCCCCTCTGCACCATCAAACCTCAAGAATAAACTGATCGCAAATGCTGGACATCAATAGAAATTTTAGAAAGAAAAAAAAAAAAAAAAAGATGGGGGGATAAGGGGAAGGGGCGGTTCGAGAAAACACAAAACACCGCCGGCAAACAACGGCAAATCAAAATTTCTTCCCGCACTTTTTTTTTTTTTTTTTATCCTGCACACAGAACCTTGGTATCCACCAAGCTTCGTCTCGCCAACATTCAGGAGTTGCTTAGTTGCTCAACGTGCACAGTGAAAACTAAACGGATCTGTGCAAAAAAAAAAAAAAAAAAGTAAATCAAATATCGTCTCTTTATCGTTCTCTTGCAAAAAAAAACAGAAAAAAGCACTGAGGTAGACTCTTCTTTGTAAAACTTTGTGGACTAAATCTCTGCACACCAAACACAAGTACATTCATATATGAGGAGTTACATGAGGTAGGCATGACGCAGAGTGGTGTACAATATTTGAAGAGTGTGAGAAATTTCCCTGAGACAATCAGTTGAGGAGGATTAAAGAGGCACATCAAGGTCGGCCCGACGGGACGCCGGTCTCTCCAAGTCGAAGGAAGGCCCGGTGCGTTTATGACACCCCGACGCGACGTTCTTCACTCGGGGTCGGAATTCCGGAACCGCCGCGTTTTACGTTCCGTTCACCGCGTCACTTTGCGAACGACGCCATAAGCGAAGCAAACGGACTTGCGTCGTGCACCAGCCCCCCCCAGTCCCCCCTCGAGCGTCCGGACTCTTGATGTGCTCTTTAAATTCTCCCGCGCTTATGTTTTTCCTTCCTCTCCCATTTTCCCATCCAGAGCATGTTGGTCAGAACTTGAGGATGCGGTTATTTCCAAAGTCCACGACAACGATCACTCCGTCGGGCATCACGGCTATCCCCGAAGGGCGGTCCATCTGCCCGAAGCCGCTTCCTTGAGTCCCGAACTTGCATAAGAAGTTGCCGTTGGGCTCAAACACCTGGACGCGATGGTTGCGAGAGTCGGCGACGATGATGCGGTTCTCTTGGTCGACGGCGACGCCCTGCGGACGCAGGAATTGCCCGTTGCCCGTTCCCTCGGAGCCCAGGAAGCGAGCCGACTGGCAGTCTGGCCGGATTACCAGCAGCCGGTGGTTATTGAAATCTGTCACGACCAGGTGGTCCTCGTGGTTGAAGGCCACGCCCCTCGGAGAATCAAAATGCTTCCAGAGAGCGCCCTCGAAGCCGTACTTGTTCAGGAACGTGCCGTCGGGCCCGAAGAGCTGAACGCGGTGGTTGCGGGTGTCAGAGACCAGGATCTTGCCCTCAGAGTTGACCGCCACGTCCCAGGGGTAGTTGAACTGCCCGTTCTTGGTTCCCTTCTCGCCGAACTTCAGGAGGAACTGTCCTTCGAAAGTGAAAATCTGAATGCGGTGATTGTCCTTGTCAGCCACGATGATCCTCCTCTGGCTGTCGCACGCCACGCCGGCGGGGCGGTCAAACTGCCCGGGTCGCGAGCCCAACGCGCCGAACTTGTGGTGGAACGTGCCACAGGGCTTGAACACCTGGATGCGGTTGTTGCTGCGGTCAGCCACCACGACGTAGCCTTCCTTGTCCACGCCGACGCCCCAGGGTCGGCACAGCTGGCCGTCACCGTCCCCCTCTCCGCCGAAGGAGGCCACGGGCATGCCGACCGACTGGTAGCTGCGGCCTGACTTGACGAGCACCTTGAAGGGGCTGCCCTCCACGTGTTGGTTGCTCACGAGCGCCGAAACGAGGTGCTCCCCTTCCGCTTTAGGCAGGTAAGTCACGGTGTACGTGCCGTTCTGGTGGTCGAGCACGTCGGCCGGGGTCACGTTCCCGTCCGGGCCCATGACCGCCGCCGAGACCGCGTCTCCCCCGGAGAGCCGCGGCTCCCCGTCGTGGTCATAGCCGACCACGGTGAAGGAGGCAGGCTTGCCCTTGAGTGCCCCCCGCAGCCCCTCCCCCGACGCCTTGGTGACAGGCGCGAAGGCACCGCTGCTGACCAGACCCATGGACTTGATGGCGATGAGGAGGGCCTGGTCTGGTGGCGTGAACATGAGGCGGTCATCCTCCTGGGGCTGCAGCATGCCCCTAAGGGCCTTCAGCTCCTGGATCTGCGTGAGCATGCGCTCGCGGGCCAGAAGGATGTCCATGTTGCGACCCTCCTCCAGGACCTGCTGCACCGCCGCGATAGTCCCGTCCAGCTTGCTGAGGTTCTGGTGAAGCTTCTCCACTTGCAGGTACAAGGACTTGGCCTTCACCTGCCGGATCTTCTCCACCTGCAAGGGCGCATCGCGCAGGAAGACAGAACAGGAAGAGCGAGTCAGAGGAAGTCGAGGTCGTCTGTAAGCCAGGGGCGCGTAACCTTTTCAGGCCAAGGGTTGCAAACGGTGCCGACGGCCACGCGCACAAATTCAAGGAAGCGACATGCTATTAAATATGTATATTAAACGTCTACGTCGGAAAATTAGTTTACCGCATTTTTTTGCGGTACAGTGTGTCACGGGATAAGCCGCACGTAGTCCTCGAGGCAACAAGACACCACTTTCCATTTGCACACATTTATTCATACAAACCCGTTCGTATCTATTCATATTCCCACCCTGACGAGAGGCAGAACCGGTTTCCAAGAACACATGCGGGCGAGAGCAGCAGGTCAGTCTAGCAAACTTCCCACGAAGCCCAACCCCCCTCAATCTCTCTCTCTCACACACACACACACACACACACTGCTCCTTTCTTGCACACACAAAGGCAGGCAGCGAAGTGCCCTTTCACGCTAATCTTTTGCGCATCGTATCAAATTCACAGTGACGCTCTTGACATTTAAAACCTTTGGCAACTTCCTTTGACTACCAGATTAGGGGGATGATCCCTGCCCCCCCCCCCCACTCCCCCACCCACCACGTCTGCCCGTCGCTGCAACGGCGGCCCGATGGGGCCGCACGGAACACCCTTCTCCCTGCCGGACACACTCCCGCGATGTGCCTCCTACCTGTTAAGTGAATTATACACGCCGGACGCTTGCATTAATAGAGGGGTCTGAATGGGGACCCCCCCCCCCCCACCCCAACCCCCGTGGCCTTAACAGCATTAGCAGGCAGATGCATTGGTTGCCATAGTCGCATTATTCGGATTAATATTGTTAAAGCGATCTCCCCGGGGTCGTCGTGCAGCATCTGCGGTCACTTACCGCTTGCACAGAACCGTGTCTTTTTAAACCAATTAAGGATTACCAGCATGAAAGGGAACGACCCCCCTCCCCACCGGAAAAAAAAAAAAATTAAAAAAAAGGTCGGAGGAAGGAAGCTTTAAAATGTAGTTTGATGATCTTTCCGGCAGCCAAAGGAAGTAGGGCTTTGAACAGGCGCAGCGGTTTGCCCGTCCTGAAATTTACGCCGTGAACGCCGAGGTGCCGAGAAAAGCCGGGAAAAAAGGCAGCGGGCCCCGGCACCGATGGGCCACGCCGTCTCCGGACAACTCCGAACCCAACTTTCTAGTCCGCAGCGAGGACTAAACGCTCACATTTACTCAGTTACCTGATGCTGTTCCCAAAACAACTGAAAAGAAGCTACACGCAATTATTCACCCATTTATACAGCTGGGTAATTTTACTGGAGTAATTTGGGGCGAGTACCTTGCTCGAGGGTGGGAATCGAACCCGTGACCTTCGGGCCCGCAGGCAGTAGCTGTAACCACTAAGCTACCAGGTGCCGAACAAAATTTGACGAGACGTGTTGATTTTTAGCCTTGCGTGACATCTTTTTCCTGCCGTCTCTCGAAAATGTGTCCCAATTGTGGCGTGAACACCGTGACACTAATACCAGTGTTACATCAGGACAAAAACAGGAAACTATGTGCAAAGGGCAGCTGTTCTACTTCCTGGTTTTGTTGCGTGCGACGTCTCCTCGTGTTCTGCTCGAGGTCCCCGTGCCAGAACCGTCAACCCCGCTGTCTAACTGGATGGGAAACGCACAAAGTTTTTAAAGAGCTTCTCGTAAAGGGGACACAGCAAGGCGGCTCCTGCGCAGACAGCGCCCTCGTAATTTTGTCAGCTCCTCCAGCTTCGAAGTCCCTGCTGCGGATGCCGAACACGATGATGTGGAGGGCCGCAGCTCTAACCACGGTAATGCCCCCCCCGCTGTCCCATGTCCTTTTACACTGGCGCAGGACTCACTGCTCAAAGAACCGGCCCTTTAACTGCGCGCATCACACGTGCGACAGCATCGCGGCGAGACGTCCGTCAATTTAACGCGCTGGGGGTGGAACGGCCCCGGGTTCGAACCCGCGGGCTCTCCAACCGGCAGCAGTGGGGAAGCGCGGCGAGGTCGCTGCGACCGCAGCATCGCGCAGCATCAGCAACTCCGACGGTGACGTAGAGCATGTCGACTTTTGGCACAACCAGTTTCTTCTACGGGACACGCGTTACACGTCTGTACTTTCGTATGTAATTACGTGTATAACGTAATTACACTAATGCACTCATTGTACTTTTCTTTGCAAAAAAGTGCTAAATGAATGAATGTAAACATATGTAATGTGTATCCTGGGTATCTGTGTGTCCTCTACTGATTAAAACATTTTTTGGCGGGGAGGGGGGTGTTTTTAAAGGGAACATTCGCCAAAATCGGGGGGAGGGGGGTGCAGTGGTGCAGCGGGTTGGACCGAGTCCTGCTCTCCGGTGGGTCTGGGGTTCGAGTCCCGCTTGGGGTGCCTTGCGATGGACTGGCGTCCCGTCCTGGGTGTGTCCCCTCCCCCTCCGGCCTTACGCCCTGTGTTGCCAGGTTAGGCACCGGTTCGCTGTGACCCGTTTGGGACGTGTGTGTGTCCCCGTGCATGTGCGCATGTGTATTTGCCAAAACCAGGCGCTGGAACGGAAACCGAGGTCTGGCGACTTCAAGCACACGCCTGCTTGGTGTAAAAAGGGGGCCTGAAGGGACAAGTGTTGCAGTCATCGTTTTGCAATTGTGTTTATTTTTAGCAAACACTGTGTTCCAAAGTGACGCACTAAGACCAACGTTGAGCCGAACGGCGACTTAGAGCGCGACACACGCCGCTAGATGGCCGACAGTCATTCGCACTTCCGTACAGTAGAGCAGCGCGACTCAAGCGCACGAAACGCAATCCAGAGTCCCCACTTCACAGGAAACGCATCTTCGCACAGTGGGAAGAAACCAGAGCATGCAAACAAAACCCACGCTAACAATGAGAGGACATTATAAAAGCGTACACGGTCCGAGCCAGTTTCACACCCACAGCCTAGGCGCTGCCAGGCACCGGCTCTACTTGCTGCGCCACTGCATAATTAGCGATTCGGCGCTCGCTTACAGCAAAGATCAGGGATTCGTGGGATCCAAGCCTTTAATAAGTGCGAAAGGAGCCGAGTGTTCCGCGCCGCGGTCGAGGAGGGCGCCCGTTGGCAGAAGGGACGGTCGGAGACCCCCCAGCGCGAGGGGATATACCGCCGACACACCCTTCGCACCAACCCAGCAGCACCATTGAGAATCGAGAACAAAGTGTTGAAAACACCCGTTATATTTATTCATTTATCTGGCACTTCTCCCCAAAGCGACTTAGGACGTTAAACTACTTGCGATTATTTACCCATTTATAGAGCAGGGTAATTTTACCGGCGCGATTTAGGGTAAGTACCTTGCTCAAGGGTACTACAGCCGAGGTGGGATTCAAACCACCAACCTTTGGATCCGAAGGCCCCAACCACTATGCCACCAGCCGCCCCTGCAATTAGCAAGTGCCAGCAGTCCTGTACACAAACACAAACACACAGAGTGGCAAGATAAAAAGGATGTAGCACTTATGCATCCCACGAAAGCGCCGTTCCCTTCTGCGGAGTGACTTCCGCATTTCCTCTCCCTAAATCAAAGGGGAACGGTCACGGCGGTCACCGAGGAGGGACCGAGCAAGCAAACCATGATGAGCGAGCGAGCGAGAGCATCGCGGAAGCTGGGGGACGAACGGCACTCACCTTCCACAGCAGCTCACACTCGCGCTCCTCCAGTGCCTTCCGGTACCGCAGTGCCACAGCCTTCACCTCCGTCTGCACCACTTTGGCCTTGATCTCCACCTGCTCGGCAATGGCCTGTACCTTCTCCATGCTCAGCTGCCATGTGCATACGTTTGTGGGGGGGGGGGGGAAGAGGGAGAGAGCATTAAGACAATGACACGGTGGGACCAAACACATGGACGATGCTGCTGATGGGGACTAAACTCATCTCGAAACCAACCTTTTCTTTTACATTACAAGATGCTTTTCTCTATTAAACTATTTACCCATTTATACAACTGGGTAAATTTTACCGGAGCAATTCAGGGTATGCACCTTGCTCAAGGGTACGACAGCAGGAGGTGGGATCGGAACCTGGGCTCCCCCCCCCCCCCCCCCGAGTCCAAAGGCAGCGTCTTTAACCACTGCGCCACCTGCTGCCCGTCTGCAGTTCACTGCATTCCAACTTCTCACGGTTGCCGTGACAATAAGGCTTCGAGGGCAAATTCCAAAGTAGTGCGTGGGATCCAAAAGCAGAGCGAACCCGGTGCGGTTCGGCTCATTCTTTAGCGCTATAGTCCCCCTCTGGAGCGTGAAAGCATTCGCTTGACATTTTAATTCATGAGAGCGCCATTCCAGGGCCAATTCAGAGGCCATTGTGGGCAAACCCGCTTTTCTTCGGGTTAGGCCTGGTCCGCGAAGCTCCGCGGACCGCGGGGACCACGCCGGCGTCGGGGCCTCCATTGTGAGGCCAGCGAGCCGCCCGACCGGAGGGGTCGCGACACCCGACCCCTGCATAAACACGGCCCCGGGCAAACAAAAGCTGGGGAGGAGCCTTTCTTATCGGGAGCGGCCATTCGAAGGCGGGTCGCGGGGGGGAGGGGGGGGTCAAGAAAGGAGGGGGCTGGGCGACCTTTAGACGGAAACGAGTCGCGGCCGCCGCCGGCAAGGAGGGAACGCGAGACGTGCGAGACGTGCAGTAAATGACACGAGGGCGGCGCCGAGGGCGAGATCCGGCGCCGCCGCAAACGACACCGACTCGCAGGCCCGGCTGTACCGAAGAGGCAACTTCTGAATAAACGGCCACGTCCACGTAACCTCGAGAGTGACGCGTTCCTCCAGCCGGAGCTTTTCTCCAAAGCGGCCGAGAGTCGCTCTCGACACAGCTGGCTAATTTTACTGGAGCAACGCAGGGGAAGTACCTTGCTCAAGGGTACTACAAGCAGGAGGTGGGATTCGAACCGCAGCCCGCTCCGAGCGCCGCGGCCCCCGACGGAGCGGGCCGAGCGGAGAAGCTTCGCCGAGAGCGGGAAAAGAACGTCGGAAAGGGAGGCCGGCAGACCGGCGGATGGAGCGGGGCTGAAGGAGGTTTGCGGGCCCGTGGGTCACAAGTTCAGGGTCAAAGGTCATGCGAGATAATGCTTTGGAAGGAGGAAACTTACCAAGAGGCAACTGAGAAGGCAGTATGTTTAAATATAGGCAGGGTTACTCTCAGGAGACTAACGAAAGAGCAAACACACACACACACACAGAGAGAGAGAGAGAGAGAGAGAGAGAGAGAGAGAGAGAGAGGGGACATGGCATCTGGGCAGGGGTGAGTTCACTCAAAAATGTTTGTCGTTCAAACATGAACCCGACGGACCGCAGTTACAACACCACACGGCTACAGAGGGCTTTGAGCTCGGCTCTCGAAGGTCACAAGCGGGCGTTCAGAAGCGGCCCTTTTCGGCAGCGCTCTGTGTGTGACCGGAGCGCAGTGCACTTCCGACGGCCTCGGGTGGTCCTGAAGCTCCTCTTCCATCCCCTCCTTGTGCCTAAATATGCTCACTTACTCTTTCAGCTGATGCTCGTCTCCAAAGCCACTTACACTGATTCACAAAGCGGCATAATTTTTTTTTTTTTTTTTTTTTACTGGATCAATTTTAGGCCAAGCACCTTTTTTCAAGGGCACCACAGCAAGAGGTGGAATTTGAACCTGTCCCCCCCGGGCGGTAGGTGGCAGTTCTAACCCTTACAGTACCGGCTGCCCGTGGTAAATTCAGCACTTGGATTCATTATACTTGCATAATGAGAATAAAGGTGATGTGAATTATTATTTCTCATGTTTAATTGGGGGGTACAGTGGCGCAGTGGGTTTGACCGGGTCCTGCTCTATGGTGGGTCTGGGGTTCGAGTCCCGCTTGGGGTGCCCTGCAATGGACTGGCATCCCGTCCAGGGTGTGTCCCCTCCCCCTCCAGCCTTGCGCCCTGCGTTGCCGGGTTAGGCTCCGGCTCCCCGCAACCCTGTATGGGACAAGCGGTTTCAGACAATGTGTCTCATGTTTAATTGCTGCATAAACGGGCACCTGCATAGCGGCCACAGCTGCTGCCTTTGGACCCAAAGGTCACGGGTTCGAATCTCACCTCTGGCTGCGGTAGCCTTGAGCAAAGTACTTACCCTAAATCGCTCCAGTGAAATGACCCGGCTGTATAAATGGGTAAATAATATTCAGCAGATTGGCACTAATTCGCTTTGGAGAAAAGCGCGAGATAAATGAATAAATGTACGACGTAAACTGGCAAATTGTCACGAGCACTTTTAAGGAATAAATGTTGCGTGGTGCTGCAACCCAGTGCAATTTCTCTCTGGGATTAACGAAGCTCATTCATCCACTCATTCATTCACTGGCAAACACGACAGGGGAAGACGGCGACAAGTAAGAAGCCAAGGCAGTAACCCTGACAACGGTAACCGTGGGAATGAGGCGTCCCCCTCGGAGCCCGGGGCGGACCCAGGAGCGCGTTCTGCTGTCGCGCCACTGGTGCGTACCTACAAGGCCGTTGACTCGGCGACCGACGGGACCACCCGAAGCGCTCTGTGGGGGAAGGGTGAGGTTTCCTTCAGGGTCCGTTTAAACCACGACTAACTTTTCTTTTCCACGGCAAGGGGCGATTAACACCCAAGGTCGAATCATTTGGAGTGTGGGAGGAAACCAGAGCATCAAAAGACTTACACTCCTAGATACACTACTTACAACGGGTCACTCATCCATACATCAGTGGAACACACACACACACACACAGTCATTCACACACTACGGGTGAATGTAAAGAGCAAATAAAGTTGGGTTCTACTGTACAAACCGATACGTTAGAGGAAAGGAAGACACTAGAAGCAGCAAATGAACCGGTGCTCTGGATTAAAGGATTCGGCTACGTCTCATATTTCGCACCCTTAACATCTAACCATGATGGAATTGGACACAACTTGGTCATTATTTTTACTCTACCAATTCCGTAAATGCGCTCTGGTAATTCTATAGAGTGCCAAACGGACATCATACGTCAATAAATGAAACACGGTACCACCAGGAGGCAACGGGGGGGTATTAACACTGTTGTAGGAAACACATGCGGGAGCTGACTCTGAAAGATGTGTAATTGTAACCCCCCCCACCCCACCCCGCGCGCACGCACGCACGCACCAAATTTCACAGCTCTTCGAAAATTAGGGTTGCGCCTTTTGGGAATTTTCTTCCCTTTATGTCTGACATTGAGTGTACCGTCACTTTAATCACGGCACGCCCTCGCACTTTGTGGGTGTGAATCATATACGCCAATTCATCTAAGTTTGATTTTTTCCCCCCCAAAACCACCTATGATGATTAAAAAAAAGTTAAATTTTAAGTCCTATTTTTTAAACTTCTAGTTTCAAACAAAAACCCTCAGCGGATCCAGTGACCAATCCGTTGGGTTCGACTGCCTTATACCCAGTTGGCGACAAGTATCGAGCAGACGTGCTAAGACGTAGAGCGCGACGCCGTACGCCGGGGAGCACCTGTACCCAGGAGGCATCGCCGAATCGCGCGGGACCTCAGTGTGCGTTTCAAACGGCCGACGACGAAACGCGAGACGCCCGTCGCCGCTAAACATTTCCTACGCAAAACGTGGAGCGCGGCCTGAACGCGCCGCACAACTCTTTCGTCCTGGATGTGACTGAAAGAACGCGTTCCGTAGGAAACGCAGAACTGGATGAGCAGCTGAAAGAGACACGATTCGGCAGCGATAAAGACGACAGCAAGGATCTTGTGGGGGGGGGGGTGTAAAAGCGTCCTGCCGTGACACTTTTCTCCTCAATGTTCTACCATCGGAAAAAGTTCCCCCCACGCGTTAACTGCCACCCCTCACCCCACACCCCTCTGCTTCACAGCTGGGTGTCTCTTATCCGCTCGCCTTGCCCACCCCGGCCTACCCCCACCCCCTTTATTTGACCAGGACAAATGGGCACTTGGCAGTGTCCCTTCACACACACCCTCTCTCCTTTGAAGTGGGAGGGCGACCAAAACACTTCCTCTGTGTTACCGCCCATCCATCAGGATGCTGGGGGAGGGGCGAGGGGGGGGGCTGTCAGGCCGCACAGCAGGGATCCCCCTTTCTCCGAGATGGGGCAGGGGGAGAGGTGACAGCCGGAGCCATTTGAAAATCACCTCATTTGCAAACAGTTCCATTCAAGGCTCTACCATTGTCTCTGAAGTATATCCCCCCCCCCCACACACACACACACACACACACACACACACACACACACCCCTTTTCACACATTAGCGACTTCTTGTCCTTGCTCTCCACTAAAACACAAGGTAGAAGCCTGCAGGTCCTTCTCGATTCTTGCGGTCCACGCACACACTGCCTACTCTGTACAACAGAAAAACAAATAGTAAGAAAAATTACGGTTAAGGGACAGTGCACTTTGCTCCCGCTAAAAATCTGTCACAAACCTTTAACCATGCTCAGTGTATTTTAGAAATTTTTAAAAGGAAGTTTGAACAGCCTACGTTCACATTTTACATTGATTCCATTAGCTGACCGAGCTTGTCCAGAACATTACATTTATTTATTTATCAGATGCGTTTCTCTAAAGTGACTCCCAATGAACTCTATGTAGTGTTATCAGGCCACACACCTTATTCACCGCGGTGACTTGCGCCGCCGGATACACTACTTACACCCACCATCCATACATGAGCGGAACACACACTGTGTCACTCGCACACTATGGGGAACCTGAGCAGCACGTCTTTGGACTTTGGGAGGAAACCAGAGCACCTGGAAGAAACCCACTCGGATACGGGGAGAACGTGCAAACTTCACACAGACTGAGCGGGGATCGAACCCGTGTCCTCTCACACCACCCGGGCGCTCTGAGACATTGTGACCAAGTCAAGAGACACTGTGCCACCCATTTACCTATTTAAACAGCTGGGTAATTTTACTGGAGCAACTTAGGGTAAGTACCTTGCTCAAGGGTACTACAGCTGGAGGTGGGATTCAAACGGTCGCCTTTCGGTCCAAAGGCAGCAGCTCTAACCACTACGCTACCATCTGTCCCAACATCGCTGTACTATTAACCCTTATCCCCCGTAATTCTTTGTTTTCCTGACACCTTCTAGCTTTTCCTTAAAAGGAAACTTTCACCTTAGCAGCTCGACGTGGTCAAAAGAGTAACCTATACTTTCGACGTAGTAAAAACGGCGCGCTCCGTGGTAGCCGTCGACAATCGAGCGCGGTCACACTCTCCATTCCGCACGCGTACGTTCCAGAGAGAGGGGTCCGACCCCAAACGGTGGATGAAGCGACGGGCCGCGGAGCGTGTTGCGCAACGGGAAGACGGGAGAACCTACGCGCGTTCGTTCCCTCCGCAGCCTTCCCGGAACCGTAGGCTGAGAACGCGACGCCCCGCTCCGGGAGGTAACCCTCACGCACCTCCGCGGCTCCAGCACCCACCTGCACGGCCTGCCTCCCCTGCTGCGCGTCGGCCAGCAGCTGCACGGTGACGGCCCGCGAGTCCTGCAGAGCCTCCTGGAGGTAGATGAAGCTGTGGCCCATGTGGCGGCCCACGCTGCACTCGCGGCAGATGGGCACGGAGCAGGTGTCGCAGAAGAAGCGGAACATCTGGGGGAAGAAAGAGACGAGCGTCAGCGTCGCCAGGGACTCCGAGCCCAAAGGCAGCTAGGTGTTCCCGCCGGAGATGCTTATACGGGAGTCCTCCGCTCGCGTCGAGTTCTCCTCCTAAAACCCCCCCATGACGCATTACAGACCCTAAGGAGATGCAAACATCAACGTGTTCGAACGCTACATTGTATAACAGGGCTTCCTTTCTTATATTTTCGTGGCGCACTATTGCTTTTACTGTCATTTCTACATCTCTTTTCCTTTGCTTTTTCTTTCCAGCACCACGATGTTCTCACACAGCGGATGGAGCGCTCGTCCTTAAACGTCACGACTCGACACCGGGACTCGGAAATAATACGCGTTCCGTCATCCGTTACATTCGCTCAATCGGGATGTCGGGTCGCAATGAATTTTAGAGTCACCGATTTCAGACTGGAAAACGGTTACTGGTAACAACCGTTACGTCCTCTTCGGGACGTTTGGTTACTCGGGATCGTTGCAGGCGATACGGAGCACCGCCCCACCCCCCACGGTGCACATCACCGTCCAATTGAGATATTATTGGCACTCCGTTCGAAAACACGGCAGCGAGGGCATCGTAACGGCGGGAAAAATCAATGGGCCGATCGATGCGCGAAGCGACGGCCTTGGTTACAATTAGCATCGCAACAAAGAGATTCATTAGGGCTGGAAACGAGGGGGTCGCCTTACAGCGAACTGCTTCCCAAGGGCGGCAGGGAGCCAGGAGGAAGCGTGTTGGGGCCTCCGGGCCACGTTACAGCGCGCTCCTTTGGTTTTTAGTCAAAATGACGCAAGGAGGAGAACGACCTTCGCTTAAATGCTCTCGGGAAAGTGAAAGTTGCGCACCGACCAAACCGAAGTGTCTCGTCTGGTCTCCTCTGAACCAGCCCTACCTGGCACGCAAAGATAAGCCTCCGATGAATGTGGCGGCCCAGCTGCAGATGATTCGGACCGGCGTCCCCGTGGGCCGCGGTAAAGAACCACACGGAGGGGCCCGTGCCCGCTCCGCTAAGCGTCACGTGACAAAGGTGAACCGATCGAAAACTACACCTCAAGAACCATAAAAGGGAAAAAAGCAGTGGAATGATCTCCCACCGTCCCTCAGAGCTGCTGAATCCTTCCCAACATTCAAGAAGAGTCTTATAACCCCTCTTCTAAACCTGCATCTCTCACAACCACCTTTTCAGTTCCCATCAGCTTTACACATCAGCTACTCCAGTAACGTGTGCTGGCAAAACAGAGGTATTGACAAATTTACCACGCTTCCGCGATCGTCGGTCGGCACATATAACTCCACGGCTGTTGCCGAAATGCACTTTTGTTTACTCTCGAGATGTACGTGGCTTTGGGAAGAAAGCGTCTGCCGCACACGTAAACGTGAATGTGAACATCCCGACGGCGGGCGGCGCAAAAGCGCTCGGCTAAAGGACGACACCCATTCGAGAACATTTCCCGGTGGCCACACGCGAAAGCATCAGGAGGACATTGGAAATCAATGGACGGCTTCCCAGGACACCCCTGATCTAATGACAAGGAAGTCGTGGCCACAGTCCAACCCCCCCCCCCGAAACACCGCCCTCGGAGCTCCCCCATCAATTCTCCACTGCCCCGCACATCTTAAATTCCAGGTTTAGACAGGAACAAAGGCGCGGCTGCCGAGGGGGTGGGACTGCGCCGAAAGGACACCGTGGAGGACGCTGGCTTGGCCCACGGTCGACGGTCCTTTGCTTTTTCCTTTTCTGCTACACCACCCCTGCAGCACATGAGAACGGCAACACATACGGCAAGAGGCTATCGCCACTCGCCCCACGCACCACAGATGACCGAACGTCCTCTCGCACCACAAACGCGACGGTCACGCAAGAACAGCAGCGATTTATCAATTCCGCTGGACCCGCGAGCTCCCAAAACGTCCAGTTACCGAGATTAAAAACCCAACCCTCTGAGCAAGCGCGGCACAGTACGCCCCACCAGGGCAGCGCGACGACGTACCGAACAAGCCGCGCGAACGCTGGACACGCTTCCGCGAATAAGAGCGTCGGTCTTGTACTGTAGCATTAAATGACGAGAGGAATTGTTTTCCAGATAAAGGAAGTTCCGGCTGAATTAACAACGGATGAACTGAAGGTGCGGACGTAAAACGCATGACCGTAGACTTTCACGTTGACCTGCAGCGACACCGCGGTCGACCGCTGCGACTCACCGGCATCATACGGGACGCGGTGCAGGGCGAAAGACCGAAAGGCGCTCGGAGCCTGCCGGGTGTCCTTAGACAAACGGCACCTCGGCCGTGAGCACGTTCGGAGGACAAGCAGGTGGAACCGAGAAACCTACTGTACATTCCAGCTTTTTATTACCGACCTGTTAGGGAATTCCGTCCCAGACACTTCGTCGTAAATCGATTTTAAAACTCATTTGTGTAGCACCATATTTTATCATTCATTTTTTTTTATTATACATTTACTTTTCTCAAGCATGAATTACAATCTTATCGTTTCTAGTCTTTTTACCAGACTGATTTACCCATTTATATACATCTGGGTAATATTCACTGCATCCATTCAGGGTAAGTACCTTCAAAGGTCCTACAGCAGGAGGTGGAATTCGAACCTGGATCCTAGCAGCTCTAACCACCAAGACGTCAACTGGCTCTTTACTATGTAAATGTTCATATGTAGTTATTTTTGTTCGCGTGGATTTTTTTTAAGCTACAAGTAACTCCGGCTCACGGGCTCCCCGAAGGTACAGCAACGGCCCGTTTAAAACGGCGCCGTTTGCTTACGAGTCGGGTTTGTTAACCCTGCTCTGCCTGCCGCCCCTGTTTAGTGGGCTTGTGCTGTGTTCTCCCGCGTGACCTCTGACCTTTGGCACTGTCGACACCGAATTCCACAGCGCGGGAGCTCAGCGTTTGCCTGGGACCCGGGGCGGGGTGCACTCCAGAGCCCAGGCGTTCGCAACGTTCGGTTTCGTACAACCGGAGCGTCGCAGCCCGGAGAGCGGGCGCACCGCAGCACGTTCGGCAGCCGTCGTCCGCTCCGCACGCCAACAGCGGCGCGCTAACCCGGATTACCGCCGCCGAACTCGGCGTGCGAGGGTGCACGGTTTTAATGGCGCCGGGCGAGCGGGGGTGGGGCGAGGTCACGGCCGCAGGGGGCGGTGGGGGTCGAGAGCAGAGAGCAGCAGCAGCAGCCCCGCGACACGCTCGGGGAGCCGCTGGCTAACCGTGTGCGTACCGCTGACGGACCCGGCGCTCTTTAGCCGGACAGAAGCGTCACCTCGGGCCTCCCAGCAGGACCCGCTCTCTTCACCGCGCCGCAGACACCATTAACATAGCGGGGGGAAATTTATTTCTCCCCCTCTAGTCTAATAAATCAGAACCCAAAAGCCATTCCTGATGAAAGCTGACTGCACTTATATATTTGGAAGAGAAATTATTATTTATACCCGATGGTCGCAGGTTCGATTCCCACCTCTGGCCGTAGGACCCCTGAGCAAGGTACGCACCCTAAATTGCTCCAGTAAAATTACCCGGCTGCGTAAACGGGTAAATAATTAAAGGGACATTAACACTAAGTCGCTTCGGAACAAAGCGTGAGTAAAAATGAGTAAAAGTAACACAGTAACAGTAAGGGATATTAGATCAGAAGCGTACGTGAAGGTAGATTTCCATGCACCGCCCTCCTCCACACCGCAGAACCAAATGGGGGGTTTACAGCCGACTGAGGAGTTTACCGAGATTCCTGAACACTGACGTTTCGGAGCGTTCCTTCTGGAAAACAAGGCTGGGGGGGGGGGTCTCTCCACCTCGACCCTGGAGCTCCATCAGTGGCTGCAGTCAAGAGGAAATGATTAATCCAGTCGGTACGGAGGCCACGTTCAAACACTCATACTCCGGTCAATGCTGGAGGTGCCGGTGGTCACGGTTAGCGGAGGTGTTCGCACTTAAAGGCATTTTCAAAGCTTTTTCTTAATTTAAAATAAATGGGGCGGCACGGTGGCAAGGCCAGAAGCGCTGCCGTCTCGCAGAGCCTGGATGGTACAAGAGGAGACGCCCGACCCGTTGGGCCGGATCCCAACCCGACCGCTAGTCACCGGGTTCCCCGGGGGGTGCACGGCCAGGTGTCGGATCAGGGCCGAGCTATTTAAAAGACGGCCGGGGGGGCGCTCTCCCGGGTGGGAGGAGCTTCTCAGCTCAGCCGGTCCCAGTCCGGTCTGCACTTCCAGTCACCGTCGATGACCGGGAGCGCATCCCACGATGCGCGTCACCCGTCCTCGCCAACGCAACTACATTACACCCACTCGGCAGATGCTGCTCTCCTAAGTGACGTTCGTCGCCTTTTCAACTCGTACGGAACAGACACCTTTATCCGAGGCGACCTGCGGTGCCGGATATACTACGGTAAACTACCTGGTCATTGACACGTCTGTGAAAGGTGAGCACCTGGAGAAAACCCACATGAATGCCGAGAATCGGCAAGGGCAAACTTCACGCAGACTGAACCGCATTCGAACCCGCAACCCGGGATGGGGGGGGGGGGCAGTTTGATGGCGCACAAAGAAGGTGCTTCTTCCATTGCGCTTCGCTGCGAAGGGAGCGTGTCCACAGGTCGCACAGCGCCAGTGAGCTCATTTAATACCGCTGGGGAATCCTGTAGGGGGCGCAAGTGAACATTTGAGAACAGGCCATGTAACCCCCCCCCCCCCCCCCAAGCACAAACTGAGCCCCGTGTCGGCAGTTCAGTTCACACCAAACGCAAGGAAACATCTGGGAGAGGCAACCAGCTCTCCAGCCACAGAACACAGCGCAAGATTAGATGCCCCAAATGGAATCCCGGGGGGGGGGGCAGGGTGTCAACATAGTGCGTAGACAGGCAACAGGGGGGTGGGGTGGGGGAGGCAGATTAGGCACTCACTGGAGGTGTGTGTCTGAAAGGAGCCTGCAGCCTCCTCACCTCGAGTCTACCGAGGCTTGTCAGAACAGCGTGGGTGTCAGCAGCGCCACATCACGCCGCTACCCGAACCTGGGGACCACACGCTCATTTACGGCAGGGGCCCGCAATCCTCTCCGAGACACACACGCACGCACACGCGCGCGCACACCAGAGCGGGGATCAGCAGAGACCGCACCTTCTAGCCACCAGGTGTCGGTCACGTTAGTACGGACACTTCCCTGGCAGCGACTGGCCACTGGCAGCAGGTGGTGTGGTGGTTAGTGCCACCACCATACAACGAAAAGAGCCAGGTTCCGATGCCACCTCCTGCTGTGGGACCCTTGAGAAACGTACTTACCCTGAATTAACACAGTAAAAATTACCCAGTGGTTCAAATGGGCAAATCAGCATAAGCAGCTTAACGCTATAACTCACTCTGGAGAAAAGGATCAGTTGTCAGTTACTAATATTACTACTATATTAACAGTAACAGTTATGGAGGAGACAGCAGAGGTTACAGGACTGTTATCTCTACGGCTCGAGGCAGCGCCTGACAAGACTGCGACACGCCCGTAGACTCGAACAAGGCGCCGCTGTTACGGACGCCGGAGGAAGACGGACGGGGATGCTACCCGCCGTCCCCCCGGTGTCCGCCGAGCCGCCGCCGTCCTCGCGCCGCAGGTTCGATATCGAAGCCCGGCAGAGGGAGCACGTAAAAGCGGTTACAACACAAGAGCCCCAGCTGGGGGGCGGAAGGCAGAAACGAGAGCGCTGGGAAAAGGATAATAAAATCAAAGTGTCAGGGGTGGGGGGGGCTCCGCAAGGAGGGGGGAGGAGGAAAAAAAAAAAAAAAAAAGAAACACACTTTATGGGTCTCTGGCTACGCTTTCTTTAAAATGCGAGTCACTGGAAGCGACTCCGGCTCGGCTCTTCCGCTTGTCAACATGGCGCGACGGTGCCGAAGCACCACAGGAAGAGGCGCCCTTCAAAGCGCCTTCCCGTCAAGCGGTAAAGCCCAAAAGCTGTCCGAGCGCACCCCCCGCCCAGCTAGCGCGGGGCCTGGGTAGTGTTACCTCCCCGTGGAGCTGCGTGGGGCGGCAGCGCTGAGTGGGCCCTGCGTCACATTACAGGCTTAGCGCCGGTGGCCACATCAGCTGCTGCAACTAGTCATTGTTGCCATGGTAACTGGAAGCCTGGCGGGGGAGGGGTAAAAACCAAAGGTACAAGAGGAAGAGCCCGTCTCAAAAGTTTCCGGACGAATGAAACGACTGAAACCAGCCCATACCACCAGCAAGTGGCATACCGGTCGAAGCCAACACCTCTGAACTCAGAGGTTGCAGGTTCAAATCCCACCTCGTGCCGCAATAACCTTGAGCACGGTATTTACCCTAAATCGCTCCAGCAAAAAAAAAAAAAAAATTAGCCAGCTGTACAAACGGGTAGTTCTTTCACACAGGACATAAGGCCGCACCAGCATGGAGACATGTCACCTGGGTTGGTGCGAGACTCAAATGACACCGTACAGCAGTGCAACGTCTGCGTCAAACACCCGCAGGAGGGGGTCAACGGCTGCTCATCACAAATGACGTGCGAGGAAGGACCCAGCAGCAGCAGCACCTGGGAGATGCCTCAACTGTCTCTGGGATTCAGAGCTCATCAAACCCTGGATCTATCACAGATAGACAGAGCCCCTCCATCGAGGGTACTACAGGAGGAGGTGGGATTCGAACCCGTGATCTTCGAGTGGAAGACGACGGCTCACTGCGGGTCTTCGGCAGACCTGAGTAACGAAGCACGACATTAACGGTGACCATCAGAGACCCATTTTGACTTTAAAATGCAAGCGACAAAACTAGGTAGTTTTCAGGAACTAGTGTCGCCTTGGAGGGACGGAAGTCATAGCGCAACATTTATATCATTAACGCTGTACTGATCAGATACCTCTGTTCACTCATCCACCTGTATATAGTGCAGGGTAACCTTACAATATCGCAGCACGTCTTGCTACAAGTACCTTGGTCATGGGTACTACAACAGGTATGGGAGTGGAACTAGCAACCAACAGACTGCAGGGCTAAAACTCAACACTGTACCAGTCAGTCATAAGTAACCTGCATACAATTGGGCGGCACAGCAAGTAGTGCTACAGCGCCTGGGTGGTGCGAGAAGACGTGGGCTTGATCCCCGCTCAGTCTGCGTGGAGTCTGCACGTTCTCCCCGTATCTGTGGGTTTCCTCCGGGTGCTCTGGTTTCCTCTCACAGTCCAAAGACATGCTGTTCAGGGTCACCCATAGTGTGTGAGTGACAGAGAGAGTGTGTGTGTTCCACTGATATATGGATGAGTGACCCAGTATAAGTAGTGTATCTAGCAGTGTAAGTCACCGTGGTGAAAAAGGTGCGTGGGCTGGTAACACTACACAGTGTTCATTGGAAGTTGCTTTGGAGAAAGCATCTGCTAAAAGAAGTAAACAATCGATGGTGAAGACATAAGATCCATTTCACACGACGACAGTAGCAAGTGAACGAAGAGGACGAGGAAACAGAAGGACAAGCAGAACGGCGAGAGGGAAAGAGCAATGTGGTCTAACTGGAACATAATTACCCTGCGCAGATAGACAGCCCCGTAAAGGCAAGGATCGGGCGGCTCGAAGGCACGGGTCAGGAATGTGCTGAAAACGCGGCACGAGGGCAGCGAAGCGGGAACGGCGCATCCAGCGGCAAGAGCGGCGCCGGACCGCATGAGGATCTGACCACGCATCCACGTATGTGCAGTGGCACCATGTAGAAGTCCCGCTTGCAGAAAGAACCCCTTTTTTTTGGGGGGGGGGGGGGGGGGGGGGGGGGTCCACTTTCAAACACAGGAAGTCTCGAAGCGGGGAACACTTGGAGAGCAAGTCGGGGCACCTCTCTCATTTCCCGTTTCCTCCCATAAATCCCACGCTGGGTGTGCCGTTTGACCGTTGCTGTTAATTTGGCGAAACCTGCTCAACGCCGCCACATATGAGCGTCGCGAGAGAAAGGCGACAAACCGCGTATACGTACAGGCTCCGAAAACACAAATGCGCTCGTGGGGTTTTGACCGTCTCCGTCGGACAGGCGACGTAATTGGACGAGCTGCTTTTTTAACGTCCCGTTAAAGGCACCGATAGCGTCGCGGCGCACAATAAACAGGCACTGGGAGACAAAGAGCCGAGCGCCATAAAAGGCCGCGGGACAGGGTGCGAAAGGCCTGCGGGGCGATCATCTGCGACGTGCAGATGCCTGATCCGCTGACCTCTGACCGAGCCCGCGGCGGGGGGAGGGGCGGCCGAGAAAGATCTCGTCGTGGCTGTTTTTTCCCCACGAGCCTCTCCCCGGCGCGGGAGGTTGCCGCGGCGATGGAACATTCCAGTCATCCGATCTGCGGCGGCAGGGCACGTTCTCGAGGCGCGGCGGCGTCCGGCGACCGCTCGAACCGCCGGCGCTACAAAGTAACGAGAGAGTCACGTAGTAAAGTATCGTCGCTGTGCAATATTCCGCTTCCTGCATCCGGCGCTTACAAAGCGCCTTCAAAGCTCTACGGCCCCCGGTGCTCTTTCTCGAATCGGAGCCAAATAAATCACCGAAGGCACAGGACACGGAAAAAAGCTCCTTGTTTTACCGGGCAGATACATTTTCAGCATTGTATACACAGGCTATAAAAGCGCATCGCGAGGACTGCGCTGCCGCCGCGACCCTTCATTTCCCCACTACAAACCTTTCTTTTTCTTTTAATTACCAGCAGACTCCCTCAACCACCGATTATGTAATAGGAGGCGAGCGGCGCGGCTGCACTTGCATCGATCTGTCAGCGAAAGCCATTTGATTAAGTAATCCCCCTTTCCGGGGAGAAAGGCATTTACCCCGGGAAACGCCGTTTCTGAACGTGTCTCTCGCACACCGCGGACCGCCAACACCGCACCGCGGTCACATCCCGTTGAGAGCAAATCTCGCCGAGTAAACGTAACCCCTCTGATCACGGTCCTGGCGCCTCGCAGAAGGAGCCCCGGGACGACCGGCCGCGACACACGTTCGGGTGGGTGGGATTCACACGTACGGTCGTTTACGGTCCTTACGCTCTCCCGTAACAGGGCGACCGGCACAGCTCAACGATGACGCTACCTAATGAATCCCGCTCACATTCGTTCATCTGACACTTTTCTCCAGAGCGACCGACGACGTTAATGCACCTACCGTTACTCGTACAGCTGGGGAATTTTACTCGAGCAATTTAGGGCGAGTACCTTGCTCAAAGGTACTGCAACCGGAGGTGAGATTCAAACCTGTGACCACTGGGTCCAAAGGCAGCAGCTCTAACCACTACGGTACCAGCTGTCCCTTCATCCATTTATACAGCTGGGCCACTTTTACAGTATGAACTCAGGGGTTAGTATCTTGGCCAAGTGCCAACAATAAAGCAGGAGGTGGGACCTGAACTTGTGTCCCTCGACCGGGAGACAGCGGCTCTAACCAGTACTCCCCCTGCTGGCCGATATGTCACTGCAAAGCAGTAACCGTGAGACACGGCTCCCTCCGAACAGCGCAGACCCGTGGACCGTACCGTACTGCTGGCCGAGCGATTTTCTAGAAAAAAAACACGCCGTTACATTCGGAGTAAAGCGGCACCGGATACTCGGTCCGTTTTCCCAGCGTCGGATGTAGATCCGGGGCGTCCGGTGTCCCGATCCAAGTCCCCCCGGCACACGCAGGGCCCGCCGGTCAGACCGCTCCTGCAGGTGGTCCCGCTGGGGTGGGGCGGGGCGGCCGTGTCCCAACAATCCCCGCATTCCTACTTTTACAGCTCCCTCCTGCCCAACCCGTCACAGGATTGTCGCCGAGTGGGCCAGGGAAGGGGGGGAACGAGGGACCGGGGGGGAGAAGAGGCTTCCAGGACGACTCGGCGCCCGCAGGTCAGCGGTGGGAGTTGCTCTAAAATTAAACATTTCCACCGAGACCCGACCGCGTGGCCTGAACAGTACCGCCGAGAAAGGAAATGGTGTGAACTTCACACACCTCGGGGGGGAGGTGTTCTCTCGCCTCTCACTCAACCAAGTCAACACATTTAAATCGAGTGGCACTCAGCGTACGGGAAAAGCTGCAACAAAATGAGCCCCCCCGACACACACACTTTGGGTGCGGTACAGCGCACGGCGGCAACAACAACACTAACCGTCACCTCACCAATAAGGACCCCATCTGTCTATAATGAATGTTCGCTGGGAGCTACGCAAATCCCATTTACATTTCAGCCCCAGTCACCGCGATAATCGGTGTAAAGTACCTGCCAGTACAGCGCATCACTCGACTAAATGGTCTAAACGTGGTTTTAATATCGGACGACATTAGTAACCCATGAGTAACAGAAACAGTGTTTAAAACCCAATGAGATTGGCAGGATTTGCATAATCTCTGCTGGGCACCGGTACACCTCCCAACTGCAGCCGCCAGCTCTGTGTCGGAGGGTTGCGGGTTCAAATTCCACCTACCGCTGTAACACCCTTGAGCTCGGCGCTTACCTGGAACTGCTATGGTAAAAACTAGTCAGCTGTATAAACGGATAAGTCAGTAAAAGCAGTTCAGCACTAAGTTAGAGAAAAGCACCAGGTAAGTTAATAACAAAAACAATTCATGGCCAAAATATTGAGCGCAACTTTCTGGCGTGCGTGTGTGTGCGCGCGCGTGTGTGTGTGCGCGACCTCTTAACTCACTTCATACGACTTGTGTCACACACTTTAAATTACATGAAATTAGGTGTAAACTCATTCTGTCTCGGTAACCTTGGAGATAAAGGCACAGAGGTCCCCCGCGCTCCGTAATTGAGCCGTAGACTTTTTATGAGCCAAAGCAAATTGCTTTTTTCATATGCGCCCGGGGGGTTGGGGAGGGGGCGGTCTCGCAAAGCCGAATTAACACGCCGCCGGTCGCTCGCAGCGAGAGGCGTAAGCAGCAGCACCGGATACGGCGTTCGGCAAACGCGCGTTTCATTTCACGTTTCTCCTTCCTCCCGAGCTTCAGTCACCATTACGCTCCTTTACCTTAGGGTATTTCAGCTGCAGCAGTGCCGGATAGGTAGCTCGATCAAAGATACTACAGCATGAGGGGGATTCGAACCCGAACCGTCAGACTACAAGGCGACGGGGCATAAACCTAACACCATCTGCTCCCCGAGTTGCGTACACGCTATCTGTGTCAGAAATTTTAACGTTCGCCACATCTAACTGTCCCATGACCTTGTTCCCTGGCAACATTCCTCGTCTCTCTCACACACAATTTAGCAAACGCTTTTCGCCAAAGCAATGTGTACATCTCCTAGAAAACACACATACACACAGGGTTCACCTACTCCCCAGTCAGGTACACATTTACCCCCTAGTTGTGCAAGCGTCTATGTACGCCCTCATATTTACGCACCACCTTACAAAAGCAAACGCCCGAGAACACTTTTACACTTTTCACCCCTTTAACAGCCGCCGCAGACAGGTTCTGCCGCCTGGGCCGACGCAGCAGGCCGTGACGCAAACCGCCGAGCTGCACCTCTGCTGTACAGCTACCGCTGTGGCGGTTACCATGGCAACTCCGGTGTTTGACACCGGCCCCCGAAGAGCACGACATTCATTTACAGCAAAGTATATGAAAAACACCGTTAAATACCGCTTTTAGGAGTGTCTCGGCGAGCGCTTTGCGGCGCACATAAAACACGCGTGCTCACAAAAGCAATGGTCGGCCTGCTCCCCGAAGGGCACGAGCGGTTGTTTCCCGTCACTCCAACAACCCTCCGGGGGTCCCTCTCCCTCGTGTCCGACGCGTGTATACGGCGCGACGGGTAAGCCGGACCCGCAATGCACCTCGGCCGCAGTCTCTCAGAAACGCGGCACCATCTGGCTCCCGACGGCCCACAATGCAACGTGGGGTCAAACGAACACGATTAGCGGGCAAGCGCATTTGCGCGGAGCCGCCCGGCAGAGCGCGTTGCGCGCAGGGCAAAGGTGGACCGACTGGGCCGATTACACTGCAGAATTCTGGGTAACTGGGACTGGGGGGAGGGGAGGAGGAAGGGGGTTAGCCTGCACAGGCAATAAGGGAAGCAAACCCGGTAACGGAGCAGAAATATAGACAAAGGCGGAATTACCACGATAAAGCGGACCATCGACGAGGTTCAGAAATGCCGAGCGGCGCCGGCGAGGCCCAAAGACAACGGGACCGGAGATCCCCGAGCGGAACACGGGACCCTGCTGGCCTTGTCGCTTCGCCCCAAAACGGGTTACAGTAGCGGGTTTCTACGCTGAGCTGCGAACTCTCACTTACCCACTGACAGCCAGGTACTTTTTACTGTACCAGGCGAGGGTAAGTACAGGTGGACCCCCCACTTGGGACACACGTCACTCACAAACGCCAACACGTACGACGGCCGTCCCATCGACTTCGCTGCTTTACTTCCGAGTCCCGACTTCGGGCGTTACGCCTAAGGACGAGTGCGGTACGGTACCATCGGTACCGCATCCGTGGGCGCCTGGCTCTCCGTCAGCGTTCAGTGGTCCGGCAGCGACTGCGCTTCACTCGCTAGACTTGTTGTATGCGAAATGGAGACATTTCTGGTGGTGCTGAAAGGTAAAAGCAAAAGGCAAAAGATTTACTAATGACCACGGAAGTAACGGAAACGGTTACGACATTACTTACATTATTCTACACCTCTTATCTTAATGTGTCAACTTGTGGGGCAAAATGTAACAAAATATTGTTATACAACATATTTATGCACCTTAATCGTTCATTTATCCTCATGGTTCACGCGATGCATTTTTGACTCACGGCGCCGTCGTCGGGACGGAAGGCCACCGTAAGCCGCGGACCAACCGTCCCTCCACCGAGGGCACCGCAGCGGGACGTGGGATTTGAACCTCTCTCCTACCAGCTGGCCCCAGTTATTTGGTGCAGAAGAAACGACTGCACGTTCGCGGAGCGGATCCCGGTACGAGAACGCAGCGACGCACTGCCACGATACACCCGAGAGGAGGGGGGGGGGGGGGGGTTTACAGCGAGATTCCTGGCACACCTACGAGCGGGGGAGCACAAGTCCCGTAAACGAGGTCAGCGAGAGCCGGAGCGGCTCAAAGGGCCGCACCGCGCTCCGTGGCCCCAGGTTCCAACCGTTCTACCACTGTAGTAACCTGAGCAAGGTATTTACTCAGCTGATATAGTAAATATTTAGCCTGTGGTGTAAATGGGCAAATCATTGTGTAGCTCAAGCCGCTGTAGAGAAAAACGGCATGTAAATTAACGAACAATAATCAACAACACACATCGGACTGCCGCACCCCAACGCCAGCAGGTCAAACCCAAGAAGTTGGCACTGGGTCGCAGCACTGGGTCGCAGCCCCGGTCTGGAAAACAAGAGGCTACGATCACACCGGGACATCACTGGGACAGCTCACCATTTCAGCAGTGGCAAACCCCCATCCCCCTCCGCAACCCCCCTCCCCCCAGGGGGCCACACGGCCTCTGCCTATTCATTTACATTTCAACGGGGACGACTCTCGGCCAACTGTGGCAGCAAACGAAGCAGCCTTGGGGGGTGCGGGTGGGGGTGGGGCATCAACGCATTCCTCCGCAGGGACGTCGCCTGGGCAGGTAGGACACGACACGAACTCGGGTAATAACATGGTCTAGAAGCATCTTCAGAGGGCCACCAGGCGGCACAGTCGTTAGGTCTGTTGCCCAGTAATGTGAAAGTCACTGGTTCGAATCCCACTCCTTCTGCAGTATCCCTGACTGGACACTGGAACAACAGTGTGCTGTATAAAGGGGTAAATCACTGTGAAGTTACATCACACTACTTCATTTATCTGATGCTTTTCTCCGAAGCGACTTACAATCTTAATATACTTACACTTATTTACCTCTTTATACAACTGGGTAATTTTACTGGAGCAATTCAGGGTAATGTACCTTGTTCAAGGCTACTAGAGCCAGAGGTGGAAATCAAACCTGCGACCTTTGGGTACAAAGGCTGCAGCTCTAACCACTACATTATCAGCTGCCTGGTTGATTAACGCTGCAAGTTGCTTTGGACAAATTGTCAGCTAAAGGTTATTATTATTAATAATAACAATAATAATAATCTTCTGGAAGAGCTCGAGAAGAACACAACACAGATACGAGAATAAGGGGACGTTAATCCAGCAGCGCTGCCATCTCATTCGGTACAGCGAGGTCTCTGCTCACATTCTTCTCTCCTGGGTGAAAGGGAAACACCAAGAAGCTCATGAGGACTAGACCCCACATCCACCCAGGAAGCCATTCTGCGGTGCGGAGGCGTGTTTGAGCCGAACCCGAACGCACCAGCGGCTCCACGTCTACCGGCAACGCGAGCCTTGCGGGGAAATCAACCAAGCACCACGGCGTGCGATGTGAAAACCGGAGAGCAGAAACACACACACACACACACACACACACCCACCCCAACCCACCCCCCCCCGGACAAAACAGCGCAGGGAGCCCTTCGAACCAGCCCACTTACAACTCCCCTTAATTATGGATGGGGCTAATCCTTCTGCTTGAACCCGAGCCGACAACCTCCGCCAACACCCCCCGCCGCCAGCCCTTCTCACCATTACCACAGCGTAGGCGACCCCTCCCCCCGCAGCCCTGCGCTCCCCTCCCCCGCAGCCCGGGGCCTCGGCCCACCTCGGCCTTCAGCGGAGAGATAACCGGAGCGCGGGGGGGAGGGGCGGCCACCAGCACACTGGAGAACGGGGTGGTGGACCGGGAGAGCGAGGGGACAGACCCTTTCTCTCTCTCACACACACACACACACACACACACACACACACACACACAACTGCTGGAAATACAATGCAACAGTGAATAAAAAAATGGAAATAATGCCAATAAGAAAATCAACGATCAATAAAGTCCATAACAGCTGTGTATTCCCGTGCGTCAGTTTTCATCCCTTTCCTAAAGCCTCAGGGATTAATAAAGTTTTCCATCCACTGATTCATTCATTCATTCATTCAAATCCGTCCCAAACACACTTTACACCATACACCGTTCTGCCCTTTTCATGTAATGAGGCATCAGATGATACCAGAGCCAGGTACCGATACCGACCCCATGCTCAACACACTAGGGGAGGGAGAACGACTGAAACCCCAGCGACGTTTGGGCTTCGCTGTCTCTCTCTCTCACACACACAAACACACACACACACACAGAGCTGACCAATACCAAAGTAGTACATCAACAGGCATGAAGCAAATGAAAGACGGAGCTGCACTGTACTGGGAGAGGAGGACGGAAGGGAGTTGGTTCACACTCCGGTGTCGGTAAAACGGTCACAACGGTCAAACCAGTTCGGGAACAGCAGCGGAGCGCGTCCCACCGCTTTTAACATTATCGTACCTGGAAGCTCAGATGTGTTTTGAGGTAACGCTAAATAAAAGAAGCGCTGCGGGACGGAGGGCAGCGCTGCGCTACCGCTCAACGAGGGACGCACGCCGACACACACCCGAGGGTTTCGACCGCAATCGCGCGGGCCCTCAACGCACCGCATGGCAATAGGGGAGCAGAGCTTGCCGCGAGGGAGGTCAGCAGGGTGGCATGCGCTCGCTCTTCTACAAGGAGCGCGAGGAGCGACCGCTGTGAACCCTGGGTACCACACACCTTCGCACTGATGCAGAGGAGGGGAGGAAAAAAAAGACACGAGCCAACAGCAGCGTATCAGTTATAAACTATAGTAAAACACTGCACCTCAGAAGCCTCCCCAGTCTCTCTCTCACACACACACACACACACACTTTCACAAATGACAATTTACACACAAGTTCACACTTGAAAATGAGTCGATTCCAGATGAACGACTTGTCTGCGTTTTCCGAGGGCGTCCTGCGCACCATCCACACTCTCCCATAAGGAACGCATCGGCGAGGATCAAAGCCCACGGCACACATGTACGAACACACCCCGACACACGCTATTGAAAAATGCTTTTTCGGGATGGGGGGGGGTGGTCACAACGATAAAAAGTGACCAGATGGTTATCACTTAGGCGGTAGTCAGGGGACCTTCGCGCATCGTGGGAACGGTCCTGGCCGGAGGCGTGACCCGCGCCACTAACTAGAACGCACACTTATGCGTAACGCATAAACCGAAAAGGCAAAAAATGGGCACAGAGCATTAAACAATAACTGACAGAAGAGGACGTTCTGCAAAAGCACGGCCTTTAACCGTGTACTCGCACCTGTGGCTGCGATGCTGGGACACCGACATGACGACAGCACGCGCTGCAGCCACACCTTTGGAGAGGTTCGAATCCCACCGCCCCCGGTCGTACACTTGAAGGTACGCACCCAGCTCTATAAAGGGCTAAATAATTCCAAGTAGCGTAACGCTCTAACACTTTGGAGGAAAGCAGCAGCTAAACTCATCAACATATGCAACGACGAGGAGAAAAACAATATTAAATTCCACATGAACAAGGTTTAAGTCCCGGACAAAGCAGCGGTTCGGCCCACGCCGAAACAGGGGACGCGACACGGTTTGCCTGTCCCTACCCAACACCACCCCTTGAAAATCCCAGCGCAAACACGCCACTGGGACTTTGTAGTAAGAGCAGATGCCCAGCCCCCTGCTGCGCGCGTGTGCGCGTGGTGGACAGAGCGAGGGGGGTGGAAACGTGAACTTGACGCCATATGGTGACCATCCAAGTTACTGTTTGTGCTTCAAGTAATACTATTACATTCTTATGGATCAAGAGGAAGCAACATCTCACAGATTAATCACTGAATTAACCTGGGAGTAAATGTATTAAGGACTACTACAGCGTCTCTGTGTGTGTGTGTGAGAGAGAGAGAGACAGACACACACACACACACACACACACACACACAGTGTGCGCTGATGGAAAGTTACAAGGTTCCCGGTCGACCAAGCCCAGGACCCGGGGAGGATTCCAAACAAACACCGGACGCAACACGTAGACTGCAGACCCAGGTGAAACCAGTGACACGTTGCGTGCACGCACGCACGCACACACACACACACACGCGCGCGCGCGCGCACCAAACTGCACCCAGTTACAAAGAAACGCTCCCGCAAGCTCTTACTACGAACCACAGCGGGCCTCCATTCTTCACGCCCCGTCCAGCGTTTTCTGGCCGCTCTCAGCTGCCGTACGTCCAGTGCGTCGCACCGTGACACTTTCCCACGCGCCTCATTTCAAATTCATGACTCCTCACTCATGCAATATTTAGTGCGCGTGTCAGCAGCGGACACACACACACACACACACGTACGTGTCCGTAGCGCTGGAGTACTGTCTTCAGACCCCGACAGCTGTCTCACCTGTTTTTAAAACCTTTGACTGGAAGAGATTTAAAACCATAAGTACATAAGAACAAATTCATTTATATTCATTTTATCAGTATTCTTATTTATGGAATGGACCCATTTACATTTATTCATTTAGCGGACGCTTTTATCCAAAGCGACTCCCAATGATTATTTACAATTATTTACCCATTTATAGAGCTAGGTAATTTTATTGGAGCAATTTAGGCTAAGGTACCTTGTTCAAGGGTCCTACAGCTGGAGGTGGGAATCGAACCCGTGACCTTCGGACCCAAAGGCGGCAGCTCCAACCACCACGTTACCAACTGCCCCCAGCAAAAGGTACTAGAGCAGGAGGTGGGATTCGAGCGCAGTTGCTTCGAGCGGAAGGCGGCGGCGGCGGCTCCGGCCACCGCGCCCTCTGGCGGCACACGCGTGACCGAAACCGGCCCGGGGTTCGACGGCGGCGGCGGGACGGGCGCGCTCACCTCGTTGTCGTGCTGCTGGCAGAAGCTGGCGCGGTCCTGGAAGATGGGCAGCAGCGAGTAGCTCGAGTGGAAGGCCTGCGAGAGCGAGAGGGGCGCCGGGACGGGCGCGGGGACGCGACCCCCCAGGGACAGGCCCTCGGACAGGCGCTCGATGAAGTGGTCCTTGGTGAGGCGCACGCGCTGGTGGGCGCGCACGCAGTTGTCGCACAGGAACTCCTGGCAGTCGAGGCAGTGGGAGCTGGCGGGGTTCCCCTCGTCGCACGAGCTGCAGTGGGGGTCCCCGAGGCGGTGGGGGCGCAGCAGCCCGCCGTGGGGACGCTGGTACCCGCCGCCGCCGCCGCCACCTCCTCCTCCGCCCGCCGCCCGGCACCCGTTCTTGGCCGTCTCCTCGGAGGAGGACACCACCACGTCCAGCAGGTTGCTGAAGAGGAAGGCGGACGAGGGCAGGGCGTCCACGCCCGACTCGGAGATGGACACCTTCTGGTCGCACGTGGGACACCTGAGCTTGAGGGGGTCGCCGGGGTGCCGCTGGCTCTCCAGGCACTGCCTGCAGAAGGCGTGCAGACAGGGCAGCACGTGCAGGCGGCGCGAGGACGAGGTAGATGAGCTCGAGGTCTGCGACGAGGAGGACGAGGTAGAGGAGCCCGAGGAGATGGGCGCCGAGGAGCCGCAGAGCTCTTTGCACAGCGGACACGTCTGCAGGTCCGAGTCGGGGAACGAAGCCATGTCGACGGGGGAGGGAGCCTGGTGACTGCTCGACTTCTTGTTAGTGGCGGTGGCGGAGGGGAGGGGAACGGACTCGGAGCGGAGCGGAGCACGCGCGCCTCGAATCAGCCTGCCCCTCACCGCCGCGCGTTCCTGCTCCGGCTCCTGCTCCTGCTGCTATCGTCCCGCGCGGCCTCTCTTGTCTTGGGCGCCGCGGAAACCCGCATCCGTTCCCCCGCGAGACGCCGGCCAAACCCAAAGCTGACACAACTTCGACGCAACTGGCAAGCGCACTAGTGGGGCACACGCGCGAGCGAGGCGAGCGCTACCCGCGGGCTCCTGCCGCCGCCGCCTCACTCGAACACCGCTCAGTACTGACGACGCTCAGCGCGTGCATTCCCAGCCCGCGCACACTGACTGACTGCAGCTTCGTGCGTCTTACCATTTACACACAACTTGAGTTGAGCTCATCATCATCATGTCCGGCCGGCGCCGGTGCGGCGGTGGTTGGTTCTGCAGCAGCGACAGCAGCAGCAGCCGGAGCGCTCCGTCCACTGGTGAGGCGAGTCGTGTGGATGCCTGCTCGCGCACCGCCGCTGCATGACCACGCGCTCCGCCGCGCGCCTATGCCGCCTCCGGCAGCCGCCGCCGCATCGGAACTGGGCCAAAAAACCGTCCTTTTCCTTTTCCTCTCCGGTCCACCATGGGGTGCTCCCCCCCCAAGCACGCACGCTCGTTCGTACGTACGTACGTCACGAGGACCGCGCACCCGCAGCAGTGTGCGCGCCGCCGGCTGAATAATTCATCGAAGCGTTTGATCGGAAGCACCGTGACACCGCCGAGCTCGCGAACACCGGCACGCTCTCCGTGCCTTTCCCCTTTTCCCCTTTCTCACCGCGCGCCCGTCGTCACGCGCACGCTTCTTTTTTTCTGGAACAACCTCGAGCGCTGCGCTGCGCCGCGCGCCTGTGGGGAGGAGGAGGAGGAGGGGCGGGAGGAGGAGGAGGAGGAGGGGAAAAGACGCCCCCTCCTCCGCTCGCGCACTCTGACGTGCAGCGCGAGACCCAGCTCGCGTGCGGCGTTTGGGGAAGCGGGGGTGTCGCAGGGTTAAAGCGACACGGATGGATCCGTAACGGTCAGCAGGGGGCGTAGTGGTTACTGCTGCTCCCTCGACGTAGCCCAAAGGTTGCAGGTATGAATCGAGTCCTGCTGTTCTCCCCTTGATCAAGGCAGCTGGACTGAACTGATGCAGTAAGAGCGTCCTGCAGTTCTCTGTACATCATGTGAGAAACAGAAGTTGAGCATAAACATTATGATGAAAACGTACACAGTTTAAGACTAATTTCCCTTGTGGGATCAAGAAAATAAATCTATCTATCTAATTCATGTCATCAAACTCACATATTAGTTGCACGGCTTTGGCTCTGTAAATGATGATAATAATCACAAAAATTATAATACCTGTAAATGCAACTGATACATTTTCAGGAAAAAAAACATTTTGAGCAATTATATGTGAGTTCTTTATACATTTATTTAATCTGATCACTTTATCAGTAGTATTATTATTATTTTAATGCTTTATTAATGCGTGTAATTATAAACAATTATCCTGCTTTAATCCAGACCATGTGGTGAGTGTTTCTCCGTGGGGGACCGCAGTGACGCCGAAGGAGTTTTTCAGCTTCGCACCCCATTACGGGGCACACGAGGGTCTCGCGCGCAACTCCAGATGTGAGCATGCCCAGTGAAGCGGTGGGCCGTGGGCTCGGCAGGAGGCGGCACGGGGGGCACCTTTTAACCCCCATAATCCTGCCCTTTTATGAAAAGCAGGCCTGGAGCCCCACCCTGATACATCCCATAATGCCCATACTGGCCATTTTCACCAGGAAGCAGCCAGGAGGCCTCGGACGCAAGGGGGGGGGCGGTAATAAACGCGTCGAATGAGGGTCGGATCACATGCGGCCGATGGTCGCGGGCAACACGGGGCGGAAGGTGAGCTGGGAGCTCGAGGAAAGACCCCTGTTTTTTCCGGAAGGGCTGCCATGCGCACTCGTTGCACCTCGTCTCGGGCGAGAAAGGATAATAGTCATCGGAAAACATAAGGGACACATGACCGGTCACAAGTGCGTGGCTTCTCCTCCCACACACACTGCAGCTGGACGTCATTCTGACTTCGGGCCGCAATCGCCACAGTGTGAAGTCCATGAGATCCAGGGCCCGTACCCTGTTTTGGCCCATATTCCCTGTATTTATGTGTTTCTGCTTTGTATGTAATTTAATTCTTTTTATTAGCAATCACCCTGGAAATAAGACCAAGCTGAACTATGGTTTTAACAATCTAACTGTAGGTTGTGGGTTCGGGTTTGTAGCCCCTGTTTGCTACTGAGCAAACTTGAAGAGAAAAGCATCTGCCAAATGAATACGTTTACTGTAAAGCGGTATTATTTAATACCTTGTGGTGTCCATTCTGGTGTAGTTCTTTTGGACACCCTTGGAAAGTTCTGGAAAAACACCCGGGGCAGGTACTAGAAATACCATAGTTTTTCAAGAGTGCACACTGTAATAACCACCTCGAGAAGATTGTAATACCTGGGGAAGTTGGAGGAAAAAAGAAGAGGAGAACAACCACCAGCCACATGGATGGACTCAGCGGCAGAGACAACACTGTGGATCCAAGTGGGGCACAGAACATTCTAGAAGGACTCTATTGGGTGCCAACCATGGGCAGGTGGAGGGAGGCCATTTTCACAATGGCTACTGTTTTTTTCTAAACCGTAAACAAAAGCAGAAAGATGCAAAACACTAGTGGAGAAATGTTTTCATACAACACAACCTAAACGATTATTATAACCACAGATAGAATTTTTTAGCACCAACAGTACATCATATCCCATATTTCATATCCATAGCATCTCCAAAAGCATCACTGGGGGTGCAAACTTCAACACAAAGAAACACGATGAAAAAAGATTAAACAAAGTACACATCGCTTCCACATTTTTACATTTTGAAATGGCTTGCAGATGGATTTTTTTACATTTATTTAAAAAATGTTCAAACGTGGGACTGACCGTTTTACCGCGTGTATGTAGTAACGCATTAATGTAATAATGAAGTCAATCAGGAAAGGTATTTTCCCATTAACTGGACTAAAGTTTGCCTTGACGTCCATTTCTTCAAAATTAATATCGCGGTTGGTGTGTTTTTAAATACAAATTTGCAGTTCCGTTCTAAAAGTTTTTACCAGGGATGTAACCAAAGTAAACGTTGAATGTTTTCAGGGCTTCTGTCACAAAAAGCATCTTTATTCTTTATCTTTATCATCTTTATTAAAATTAAATCACTGCACAGCAGAGGTCTTCACTGGGGAGGTTGGGTGGAATAATTTATATGAAACCTCACACTGTCTGTCTATACTGGTGCGCAATAAACTCTCTGTGTGTGTGTGTGTGTGTGTGTGTGTGTGTGTGTGTGGGGCTACTTTGCGATGGACTGGTGTCTCGTCCAGGGAGCACCTCCCTCAGCCTTGCACCCAGTAATTCCAGGATAGGCTCCGGACCCCCGCCACCCTGCTCAGGAGAGGCGGTTAATGAAAATGGATGGATAGACATCAGCGCGTTACAAAAATAAATAATGCCAACATTTCTGGTCGTTGGGGTTGCTGCCATGGTGACCGACTCATTTTTTTTAACCAAACAAAATAAATCAAAAGAGGTGACTTGAGCCCCTTAATACGCAGCAATGGGCCTTGCTCTGTCTTCCGCTGATGGACGTTGGGGTCGAGCGTTTCGGGTTAGCGGAAATTAAAACAGAAGCACAAGTGGAGCCACTTGGATGTTCGACAGACGCCCAGGCGAGTGTGTGAGCCGTGTTTCGGAGAGGGTCCGGCGCTTTGGCTGTTTTTAGAAAATAATTACTGCGCCGGCGGATGTCACGGTCAGAGCGCACCAAGCATCCACCACATGCAGACCCCCGTTTTATGAGTCATAATTTAGTGCTGCGTGCAGAGCATTAACTGTCTGCTCAGATTAACACTTAACACCCCCCCCCCCGCCAACCTGTGCACCAAATGCTAGTGTGTAGCCTGCAGGCTTCCCAACGCCTGTCTGTCTCCCTCCTGTCTTCCCACTGCAGGAAAACAGACTGCTCTTTTTTCCGGAACTTTCCAGGCTTCTCGGTTTGCTGATTCGCAATCGTGCCTGGCGGCGGCAGCAGCCTCCTCCGCTCGTATTTCAGGAAGCCCTGGGGCTCTGCAGGCCACCTCTTAGTGCTCTGAAGAGAGAGATGGCTGTATTTACTAACAATGGGCTTGGTGACCATAAACATTCATTCATTCATTCGACATGTTTTTCCAAAGCAACTTACAGTGCTAAGGTACTAACAATGATTTACCCATTTATACAGCTGGCTAATTTTTACCATATCAGTTTAGGACCTTGATCAAGGGCACTACAGTAGGAAGTGGGATTGGAACCTGGCACCTCTAAGCACAGCACCACATGCCCCTTGTGATCCTGCAAAGTAGCATCACTCAGTATATGGGTCTAGATTTCATTACTCAAAATTGCCTTCAGACTGCAGGGATCAATATTTCACATTTATCACAAATAAAATAATTCACATACACTAATATGTGAGCCTTTAAATATAAAAAATACACAAAAAAAAAAAAAAAAATCTCTTCTCAGGTTTGCATAGAGGAAATACGCCCCCTACTGGAGAAATGTTTTCACACAATATTAGCAGTTATTATAACTATAAACAGAATTTTTTAACACCAATAATTTTTTGCTGATGTTTCGTAAAATCAAATTTTACTCCACATTTTGAATCTATTTTAGTTTTCATATTGCATTACATTTTAATTGGCATTTTACAAATAATTCTTACCTTTACTTTGGTAGCACTCATGTAATGGGAGCCTTTTCTTAGACAGGATTAAATTAAAACCACTGCCAGGTGAGGATTAAGTTGCTAGTTATGAATAAATCTATTATTTAGATTTGCTCACATTAGAACAGGACATAACTGCTTTTATTAAACATTATTTAGCTGACAACTTTGTCCTAGGCAACTCATAATGCCAATGAAATTTACTGTGACTCATCCATAGAGCAGGGTATTTTAGAAAAAACGGGAAGTAAAATAATACAGTTAGCAGCTAAAGAATCAAAGTGACATCTAACAAGCGATTTGAAAACACGTGATAAATTCCTTCGCAAACACCTTTTTATTAAAGTACTTTTGACTTTGTGTAAAAACAGGGTATTATGCTGCAATTTACATCCATTTCAGGCATAACTTATTAGGTATCATTGCTAAAGGTCCACAGTGTGGTGAAGAAGTTTTTTTCTCCAATTTCACAGCCTTTTGACATTATATTTGACCAGATATTTTTGGTCAGGTTCTCCTGGAGTATGAACAGCACCTGGGCGAGCAGAAGTGACTCCAGTGTTGCTGGTGATGCTGATGAAGGCATCCGGCCAAAATGCAGCTGACACCTTGCAGGGTATCTGACTATTTCACTAAACTCTTGTACACTCTCCTGTTTTTGCACCTTTGCCCTTCCCTTCAGTCCACTCCCGGAACGGGACAGCCGTCACAAGGGAATCACATTGTTGACACCGATGACCTGTGTTATAATGATTTACCCATTTACACAGGTGGGTAGTTTTACTGGAGCGATTTAGGGTAAGTACATTGCTCAAGGGTACTACAGATGGAGGTGGGGATTGAACCTGCAACCTTTGGATCCCCAGGCAGCAGCTGTCCACAGCCCTGCTCTTACAGCTGTGAACCCTGTGCTGGACTCATCTTGGCACTCCCACAGGTACCAAGTACCCACCAGCAGGAGGTGATGTTGAGCCACTGTTAACCCGCATTTCCTTCGCTTTACCTGAATACACTGCTATGGCAGCACTGTTACGTAAAATGAGAAATTAAATTTGCAAAATGCTTCAGTCCTTACCTTTCCGTCCCCAGTGCAAGAGTCCGATGCAACAGTGATTTTCCCCGAAAGGGAAGCTGCAGTTTTTCTCTCATTCTGGTTTTCCATCTGCAATGTGACACTAGTGAAGGTCATTCTGCTGGCAAGTGGCCCCTTTCATAAAACACTATCAAGGAATAAACATCCTGTATCATTATTATAAAAATAATTAGTGGGTTTAGTCTTCAATTATAGCAACGCATTCACAGTTTTTTCAACATGTTTTCCAGGTGAACTGGTGACCTTAGAAGACCCTGTGTGTGTGTGTGTGTGTGTGTGTGTGTGTGTGTGCTAATAATTCAAATAACAAAATGCAACAAAAATTTCAAAAGCAAATTTTGGTGCCGGGTTCCAAGTACGGAATATTACTGTACCTCTTAGGATCTGATGCTTTCTAGAATGTTCTGCTGCCTTCTAGAATCTTTGTTGTTGACTTATCCACGTATAGTAGAACGTGGAGAATATCCATGTAATTTTTTGTTGATAAATGGTGTTTAAACCTCTCAATTGTGTTCTTTATATGTGTGAGTGAAAATTCTCATGTATTCTTAAAAATAGTGAAAGCAATATTCTGTGGATAAAACTGACACTCTACATTATATTTACATTTATATTTACATTTATTAATTTAGCAGACGCTTTTCTCCAAAGCGACGTACACCTCTCTGGAAAAGCTAGTGCTATTTTTGTAATCAGTAAAATTAAACTGATCATAATGAATGCATCTTCGGTGGGCTCACCACCTGCCGGAGAGACCGTAAGGGGCCGGTGCATTGTGATTTGGGCGGTGGTCGGGGCCGAGTGCCCGGCCGACCCAAACCTCGGGCACCAACTCTGGTTTCTGGGACTTGGAATGTCACCTCACTGGCGGGGAAGGAGCCTGAGCTGGTGCGGGAAGTTGAGAGATACCGTCTAGATGTAGTCGGGCTCACTTCCACTCACAGCTTGGGTTCTGGAACCACTCTTCTCGATCAAGGGTGGACTCTCCACTATTCTGGCGTTGCCCAGGGTGAGAGGCGGCGGGCGGGTGTGGGCTTATTAATAGCCCCCCAGTTCAGCCGCCATGTGTTGGAGTCTACCCCGGTGAACGAGAGGGTCGTCTCCCTACGCCTTCAGGTCAGGGAACAGTCTCTCACTGTCGTTTGTGCTTATGCGCCTAGCGGCAGTGTAGAGTACCCGGCCTTTTTAGAGTCCTTGGGGGGCGTGCTGGAAAGCGCTCCCACTGGGGACTCTGTCGTTCTACTGGGGGACTTTAACGCCCACGTGGGCAGCGACAGTGATACCTGGAGGGGCGTGATTGGGAGGAACGGCCTCCCTGATCTGAACCCGAGCGGTGAGTTGTTATTGGATTTCTGTGCTAGTCGCGGTTTATCCATAACGAACACCATGTTCATGCATAAGGGTGTCCACCAGTGCACTTGGCACCAGGACACCCTAGGTCGGAGGTCGATGATCGACTTTGTAGTCGTTTCTTCTGACCTTCGGCCATATGTCTTGGACACTCGGGTGAAGAGAGGGGCTGAGCTGTCAACTGATCACCACCTGGTGGTGAGTTGGATTCGATGGCAGGGGAAAAAGCTGGACAGACCTGGCAGGCCCAAACGCATAGTGAGGGTCTGTTGGGAACGTTTGGCGGAGGCCCCTGTCAGAGAGGTCTTCAACTCCCACCTCCGACAGAGCTTCAACCAGGTCCCGAGGGAGGTGGGGGACATTGAGTCCGAATGGACTATGTTCCGCTCCTCCATTGTCGGTGCGGCGGTTCGGAGCTGCGGCCATAAGGTCTCCGGTGCCTGTCGCGGCGGCAATCCCCGAACACGGTGGTGGACACCGGAAGTAAGGGATGCCGTCAAGCTGAAGAAGGAGTTCTATCGGGCCGGGCTGGCTCATGGGACTCCTGAAGCAGCTGACAGGTACCGACGGGCCAAACGGAGCGCGGCTCTGGCAGTCGCCGCGGCAAAAACTCGGGCTTGGGAGGAGTTCGGTGAGGCCATGGAGGAAGACTTTCGGTCGGCCTCAAAGAGATTCTGGTAAACCGTCCGGCGACTCAGAGGGGGGAAGCGGTGTTCCACGAACACTGTTTACAGTGGAAGTGGTGCGCTGCTGACCTCAGCTGAGGATGTTCTCGGGCGGTGGAAGGAGTACTTTGAGGATCTCCTCAATCCCTCCGACACGCCTTCCGTAGAGGAAGCTGAGGCTGGGGACTCGGAGGGGGACTCGTCCATTACCCTGGCTGAAGTTGCTGAGGTAGTCAAAAAACTCCTCGGTGGCAAGGCTCCGGGGGTGGATGAGATCCGCCCCGAGTTTCTCAAGTCTCTGGATGTTGTGGGGCTGTCTTGGCTGACACGCCTCTGCAGCATCGCGTGGAGTTCGGGAACGGTGCCTCTGGACTGGCAGACCGGGGTGGTGGTCCCTCTTTTTAAGAAGGGGGACCGGAGATTGTGTTCCAACTACAGGGGGATCACACTCCTTAGCCTCCCTGGGAAAGTCTATGCCAGGGTACTGGAAAGGAGAATCCGACCGATAGTCGAACCTCGGATCCAGGAGGAGCAATGCGGTTTTCGCCCTGGCCGTGGAACACTGGACCAGCTCTATACCCTCACTAGGGTGCTGGAGGGTTCGTGGGAGTTTGCCCAACCAGTCCATATGTGTTTTGTGGACCTGGAGAAGGCATTCGACCGTGTCCCTCGTGGCATCCTGTGGGGGGTACTTCGGGATTATGGGGTTCGGGGCTCGTTGCTACGGGCTGTTCGTTCCCTGTATGACCGGAGCAGGAGCTTGGTTCGCATTGCCGGCAGTAAGTCAGACCTTTTCCCGGTGCATGTTGGACTCCGCCAGGGCTGCCCTTTGTCACCAATTCTGTTCATTATCTTTATGGACAGAATTTCTAGGCGCAGTCAGGGAACGGAGGGTGTCTGCTTTGGTGGCCGCGAGATCTCGTCTCTGCTTTTTGCGGACGATGTGGTCCTGTTGGCTTCATCAAATCAAGGCTTGCAGCGTGCACTGGGGAGGTTTGCAGCCGAGTGCGAAGCGGCGGGGATGAGAATCAGCACCTCCAAATCCGAGGCCATGGTTCTCAGTCGGAAAAAGGTGGATTGCCCCCTCCGGGTTAGGGGGGAGTTGCTCCCTCAAGTGGAGGAGTTTAAGTATCTTGGGTCTTGTTCACGAGTGAGGGAAAAATGGAGCGGCAGGTTGACAGGCGGATCGGTGCGGTGTCCGCAGTAATGCGGTCATTGTACCGGTCTGTTGTGGTGAAGAGGGAGCTGAGTCGTAAGGCGAAGCTCTCAATTTACCGGTCGATCTACGTTCCTACCCTCACCTATGGTCATGAACTCTGGATCATGACCGAAAGAATGAGATCGCGGATACAAGCGGCAGAAATGAGTTTCCTCCGCAGAGTGGCTGGGCGCACCCTTAGGGATAGGGTGAGGAGCTCAGTCACCCGGGAGGAGCTCGGAGTAGAGCCGCTGCTCCTCCGCATCGAGAGGAGCCGGTTGAGGTGGCTCGGGCATCTGTTCCGGATGCCTCCTGGACGCCTCCCTGGGGAGGTGTTCCGGGCTTGTTCCGCTGGGAGGAGGCCTCGGGGCAGACACAGGACACGGTGGAGAGACTATGTCTCCCGGCTGGCCTGGGAACGCCTTGGGGTTCCCCCAGAGGAACTGGAGGAGGTGTGCGGGGAGAGGGAAGTCTGGAGGACTCTGCTCGGACTGCTGCCCCCGCGACCCGGCCCCGGAGAGCAGAGGAAGATGGTATGGTATAATGAATGCAAAAATGGGCATAACTAAGAACTTTGAAAAGTTTTGTTGCGTTGTGTCATAATAACGCCAAATAAAAACTGTGATTTTCTTAGCAAAAATGTTGAGAATACATTACACGTAAGGTCCAGCTTTCTCGTTCACACGGAGGCCCCCTTTATGTGATTGAGGTTGTTCGTTGAAAGGCTCCTGACTGCTCCTTCAGTGTGGAAAGACATCGCTGAGCAACGTGTGTTATGAGCGAGTACCAGGTGCGGCCAGCCAGCCAAGGAATGACTCTCCGTGGCAGGATGGGCTGATGCTGAAAGGAACGTGTGGAATTCTGAGTTTGCAAGAACTGCTGGAGAAACATTGCTGGAGAGTTTGATTTAAGAAAAGGAGAGCTCTGAAATGATCTCTACACTGTTGAGTTTGTGCTCGCCTTTCTCCTTTATTGCTAAATGCTTTTTAATTGGGCCGAAAAACCATTTCCTTTGCTCCCGTGCAGTTGGATTGAGCCTTTTTCTCTTTGGATTCTGCAAATATTGATACAATGGCCACAATAAAGGAATAATACAGCGCAACCACTATTGCCTGGCCACTCTGTGAAGCTGAAAGACCGTTGTGTGTCATAGTGATGCAGACGAGACACAATAGGACGTATTACAAGAAAACCATGAAGACAGTTGGCCTGACATCTTCTGCAACTCACTGCAACCTCAGAAGTTCCACATTCTGTGCTGGTTCTTCCTAAGGGAGCTTTGCCCTGTCTCTTTAAGTCCTCTTTGCCATCTGATTTATTTGTCTTACAGCATAAGGTAATGGGTTTACAGAGTTGTGATTAAATATTTTCTCAGTAAATCATTTGTTGTCAGATGCTCTCAATACTGTCTGCTGTAATGACTATACAACACCATTTGTCTAAATGTAGCCCATGTCTTCTACTGCCAGCTCCAGAAATGACTGCTCTGCTCCACCACACTGGTTGGTTATTGAAGTATTATGCTTATATTTGAGGAGATTGGCAACAACATATTGACTATCCAACATTATTTATTTATTTCCAGTTTCATCATGCCTGTGTCCCAGCATGAAATTTCCACCAGTTTTTTCCCTTGAAGGAATAAGATTTTAATGTTATCATTTAAAAATTAAATTAAAAAAACAAACAACTCGTCAATTATAGAGTATGGATAGAAAAAAAGGACTTATTTTTAACACATGAAGCCTAGACCCTTCAGAAACAGAGATAGTTCATATTACATATAATGTCAAAACCATGATAAATTAGTTCATTTTCAAGAACTATACAATGTATTGTAAGTTTTCAGGTGTTGTAGGAATACAAACAAACCTTTTTTCTTACCAGTACTTGTGCTGCAGACTCATGTTTGAGAAACATTTGAGAATACTTTCTAGAAAAAAGTTGTCCTTTAATTGCTTGCTGACCCTGTTTCAGATCCGGATCATTAGTTATTTATCCTTCACTTTTCTTCCTCACCAGATAGTCCTTGAACATCTTTGAGGTGTGTTTCAGGTTGTTGTCTTGCTGAAGAATCAAGGTGGAAAAGTATTTGAACCAGCAGTAACCCTAATGGAATGGCATCCCAGTGAAGTACTCTATGATAGCCATACTGGTTGAGATCCCCATGTAAAGATCACCAAATTTTCTCACGAGCAAAGCATCCCCACGCCATTACACTGCCACCACCATGCTGGACAACGGGAACCATACAGACCCAACTCAAGCACTCGCTCTTTCTGTGTCGTAGAAACACTTGGCAGTTGAATGCAAATATTTTAAAGTTTGTCTTACAGTTTCTCAGGCTGCACCTGTTTCACGTGTCATACATATTCAGGCTTTCTTCGATCTCGTGTGAATTTTCCTTTGCCTGAATTTTTCAGTGCCTGCTTTGCCTATTGTCCTATGGCACATCAGTTCGGTTTCTGAAGTGCCACAACCCGTACTGGTCCCGTCTCAAGCAACTTCAACATCAAACAATGTTACTTCAGGCAACGGCGCACAAGTTGGGTCTCAGTCTGTTTTTTCATGCTGTTCTTTAACATCTGAAGATCACTCAATGGTTGTGAGAAGTAAGTGTGAAGGAAAGGCAGTGAGGTTTCTGCAAGCTGTTGTTGATCAAACTACCAAGCTGACAATCTTGGAGAACAGAGAATAAGATATGGATCACTCCTGTGTGTGGAGGGAAATACCAGGTCAGAGGGAGAATGCATGTCAGACTGACAAACTGAACACTCAGAAACACAGACTTCAGAGTGGTCTGACCTTCAAATAAATGCCCACCATCTTAAAAAACCAACTTCTTTTGAATGAAACATTGTAGATAGAAATACGCACACACAGTCTGAAACTGCGTATCCCAAGCAGGAGCCTAACCCGGTAACACAGGGTGCAAGGCTGGAAGGGGAGGGGACACACCCAGGACAGGATACCACTCCATTGCAAGGCACCCCAAGTAGGACTTGAACCCCAGACCCACCAAAGAGCAGGACCCGGCCAAACCCGTTGCACCACCATGCCCCCTAGGTAGAAATAAACTAAAAAAATTAACTTTTTAAAACATTCATTTGGAAAGGTCTGGCTCTTATGAACATTATGCTTTGCACCCCAATGTGCGGCTATTAACAAGTGTCGTTGCATTTAGCCGTGATCTCTGGACATGTTTCTGTCGGTGGTCTGACAGCCAAGCAGCAACAGACTGTGTGCGGGTCTTAATACAATGTGAAGTTGAATGGACACAATCTCTACACAAACACTTACCTGTTTTTTTTGAGGTTTCCAATCCCCTCCAATTTAGCACATCTGTGCAGTTACAGTGTTCCTAGGCTGTCTCATGGACTGGGACTAGAATCAGAAAGGTACTGGACCCAAGGTGAGCCTGAGTCTGGGACAAGGACAGGGGTGGCACTGGAACTGAAACGGTACTGGACTTAAACTGGGACTGGGATGTGGGGGGACTGTGTATCTCTCCAGTTGTCCCACTAAAATCTTGTGCGTGTCCTTATAATTTCTTCCTCTTTTATTCCCCCCCTCTAATTTTACACTTGTTCTAGATTTTTTATATCTCTATGTACACCTTTACGCCCCAGGACAAAGTGAAAAAAGCAACAGCTGGATATGAAATTTCCTGGGATTTTTATCATCAGCAAGAATCATTAGCAGGTAAAATTTAATCCTAATTTTTTAACATGAAGAATACGAAGCAGGTCAGACTGGCTCTGCGAATGCGGTTTCAATATTTCAGTATCATTACAGCGTAACCGTCGTGTTACTTGACATTTACGTTTTAGAGGTTCGGACATGTACAGTGTATATTTATGGACATGATTAATATGGACCTCTCCAGTTTCAGTGAAGAACACTCGGCACTGACCTTTCATCTATTTTCAGTTCAATTTGTGCAGTCAATTATTATTCGTTTGCCTATCATAACTCTTTATCCGGTGGTTTCTCACATTTAACAATGCAAAAAGATGGCTACTTACGTCTGCGGTTGTGCTTTGCTTCAGGGTCTTTAATGACTGTATTTTATCTGACAGTGTAAAACCCTCGACTTTTTCTGACCTCAGGTTTATCTCCAGTCGTGTCTTTTAATAGGGTTTTTTTTATTATTATTATGAGTCTGTGCTAAAGCTTAATATAATTTAAAGCTCCTATGTTTGCATAAGCTGGAGATATAGTGACCCCCCCCCCCCCCCCCCAGTGAATTAAAGAGCCAAGAACTGTTACATAATTAATAACATTTATTTCAAAACACCTAAAACACTATCTTTGCTGCACATATTTTTCATATTCCAGAGTTAAAACATTAAGTTCCTGCAGATATGCTATGAAAAGTAGTTTAATTGGTACTTGGATGAGAATCTCCTCTTATTTGCCCCATGAGGGGCCACTACCGCAGCCTCGGCCTGGGGTTCAAATAACTTTTCTGTCACAGGGTGAATGAAATATTTCTAAATTAAGAGAAGGTGGCTGGAAGTGCTGTAAAAATAGACGGTATGGCAATGGCTGCTCTCTGATCCATGCATTATTAATAATACAAATGTTATTTTGAGGATTATTGACCAATAACAAGCAGAATAATTTTACTGGTTTATTGTGGGGAAGATGACTAGTTGAAGAGCAATAGATCAGAAGAGTGATTTGCAGGAGATGGAACAACTGAGTGATGAAATCCAGAAAAAGAGGCACCTTCCCTTTGTTTGCTCGGCCTTTTTGTGAGGGAAAGTCTCTCGGGGCTGGATGAGACACGGCGGCCGTTAAAGCGCAAGTTGGTGAGGTGTGCCCTCTTACGAGGGGTGGGGGGGGGGGGGGGGGTAAAACACCTCGCCCAAGATGCTGCTCCAAAATATCTCCCAGCACGTCCTGCCGAATTCACTTTCCTCATGGCGCGGTAATAGGAAGCGGCGTGGAAATTATACTTCCTAAACCGACAGCCAAATTCATGTGCACTGATATAGCAAAGCTGAACAACAGGTGGCGTGGCAGTTAAAGCTCCTCCCTTCGGATCTAAAGGTTGCTGGTTTAAGTCCCCCCTACTGCTGTCGCGCAGTAAAAGTGACAGCTGTACAAACAGGGAAATCAGTGTAAGCTGCTTTGGAGGAACATGTCGGATGAATAAATATAACACTAAAGCAGGAATAAATTCAGACAAAATATCCTGGATATTAAAAACAGGAAAAGGAGCAAATGAAGATGGTGTTCGACTTAATTGGAACCATGTCACCAACCACTCAATTTAAATACTGCGCTAGGAGGCCGCCATCAGCAGAACCAGGTGTTGCCTAAAGTGCGTACCGCAGTACCTCCGTTACTCTCTCTCCACCGCTTACGTTTGAATGCCTCCGTTTCAGCTTTGGCCGTCTCTAGCTACTGTCCTGAAACAATCTGCTGACGAACGTCTAAATGTAGACGGTAGAAGGACGTTCCAGCTGGACAGGTCCCCAACTTCTGTCCTTCGCCCCTTCCCATCTGCACGAAGTGCAAATGCTGTACCGTTAACCATGCCAAGAGAACCTTGAGCGGAGGTACTTAGCACTTGTAACTTAACACTTTACACACCACAGCGCCGTGCACTTGTAATATCTGATGCCGATTAAGGCTGATCTAACCGGCAGATATATTTTTGCTGAAGGCTGTCATTGATCAAATCCTACAAAACGGTCTACATATATATATATATTGTGTAGCTCAACATTTTGTTGTCCAGGTGTGATCGTTTGCTACCAGGGTAATTTCATGTATTTTTTTATTGTTCCAGAATCGTGTTAATTGGACGATGCTGCTGGGAATGGCGTTAAATAAAACTAAACTCTACTGAAGAGGTGCCATGGCAGTAGTCTTGAATTTTGTTAAAATGTTGCATCAGTTCGCATTTGGCCAATTCTCATGCATCTATGGAATTGCTCCAAATAAGAAGTGATGAGAAAACAGATCGTAATTCGAAGGCTCTACACAGAATGCAGTGGTACTCGACACTTCTATTAAACTGAACTGTAATATTTTTAAAAAATTGGAAAATTAAAGCATGGAAGATGATGCTGTCATTTCATAATTGAAAAAAAAAGCATTAAATTAGAATGTGATCCCATTAAACAACATCAGGTACAAACAAGTGAAAAAACTAAATGAATACATCAAAATTTTCTCATTATATTCAGCAATTAGTCTTTTAAATTAACACAAAGTACAAATAAAAGTGTGCTTTGTACCTGTAGTTATATAATACCTACCATGTTGCACAAATAATGTTGGCCCATGAGTTGCTTTCTGAAAAGTGTTTCTCAAATATCACCTGAAAGTAAAGCAGTAACATTTATGTATCTGCACAGGATGCAGGGTGTTTGAAATTAAATGAAGCCGAAAAATGACTTGCGCGTTTAACATGAAAGTTCCGAAAGCTTATCACGAAAACGAACACAGCAAAAGGTTTCGTAAAATACAAAAAAGCTTCTCCCCCCCCCCATATTTCAAAGTGCTTATAAATAATTCTTGGAAAACGCACGACCTCTCTTATCGGCACGGCCCGTGCGATTTGAAAGGACAAGGCAATATCGGAAAGGCACAGAGCACCGATCGCCTCGCACAAGAAAAAAGACTTTTACAGAGAAACGTGCACGTGTGTGTGTGGAAACAGGCCAGTGTGTCGCACGGTGTGCGGCGCTGAGCGCGGTGCTGGCGTGACCCTGGTGTTGGGAAGTAGCCGTGCCCTGCACTACGGCGGCCTGATTCACAACACCAGCTGCCCCGCCCCACCAGCCTGGGGGGCTCCTCCCCCATACCTGCTCCCCCTTGGGGGTGTGGGGGGGGGGGGGGGGAGGCGACCTTGCAGATGAACCAGCTCTTATATAAATCAACCCTAAACCCGGAGACGGTGTCTTGGAGTCCTTTCGCTCACGGACTCAGGAGTGGCAGGAGGATCATCAGGCGGCCAAGTCTTTCGTTCTCTACACGGGAACATTTGTCTAAATATTACACTTTTTACAATAAAAGGAGATGCGTGTCTAATGACCGGAGCGCGCGGCGAAATCGTCATCGTGGGGGGTCATTTTGTGACACGCCAGCCTGGTGGAATTTTAGTGCGCCCACCCCCGCTTGCCCTCCTCAAAAGAGCACTTGACACCAGTGACTGACAGGCCGTACCCACAAGTCCCTGCTCCATCTTCCCGTCACCCTGCGACCCGAACCTCTCCCGTGTGAATTCGGTAATTACACGGAGCGCCGATGAGCTTTAAGGTCTTACTTTGCATGCGAAATGACGGCGGGGATTAGAGCGACCAGGGAAAGGAGTTAAACTGCACGGCGAGGAGCCAAACGCCGCCAGAGAATTCACAGATTTGGGTTTTTTTTTTTTTTTTTTTTTTTGATGAGACCTTCACTTCCTCTAATCCGACGGCTCTTCCTCGCTTGCCGCGGTCCCTGTGTCGGCAGAAATAAAAATCGAGATGCGGGGCTGATGGAAAAGCCCTTCAAAGGGGGGCAGGCGCTCTCTAATAACACCACCAGACTTACCGAACGGAACGCATATTCTCCCCAAATCTTTCCGCTAAGAGGATCATTTTGACAGCCAGATATACCTTCTCTTAAAGGGCCAGAGTCCTAAAACTGCAGCCAAACACATTCTGCATGTTCCTGGACCCAGAGCCACCACCTGTCCCTGGAGAGCCTGCGCCACTCGATTAGAAAGATAAACTGCCCCGTCGACGTTCCCGATTGACTGCTCTTCATTTTCGCGACTGCAACACCCAACCCTTCCAGACGCGCGCCTCTATTATTCGTCTTCTCGTCCGATACGTCTCTATCTGGGGAGACTCGACCCCGCCTAATTCCACCCCTGTTCGCCCTGCCGCACGGCACAATAATATCCGTGCTTGGCGTTTCTGCCTAATCCTTGTTTTATCAGCTCGGCTGCCCTCCGTGGGTCAATCTCATTGTGACAAAGCCACACAAGGGAGTTCGGTGCCAGGAACTTCTTTATGGTTTCAATTAAACGGCTCTGAGCGTCCAACCCGGGGTCTGGACGGCTGCCAGCGTCCTTCAGATGGGGAGCGTCGCTGCCCTTCGGTGGGCCGCGGCTGCAGGAGACGCCGGCTCCCGGAAAGTCGGGCAGCCCCCCGACGCACACCCGCTCGCTCGGGGGAACGAAGACAGACAAGCACGGAGTCGCTGAGTCACGGAGACGAGATCCTCGAGGACACGGTCTGCTGTGACTTTGAGAGCACCTCTAATGGCCAGCAGCTCCAGGACATTCAGCAGCACTCATATGGACTGGGGCAGCAGGTGGCGCAGCGGTTAGATGCTCTGCGCTCAGGTCCGAAGGTCGCGGGGTTGAATCCCCTCTCCTGCTGCAGCTCCCCTGAGAAAGGTACTTACCCCAGTACAAATTACCTGGCTGTATGAAAGAAGAAAAGATTACAAGTTGCTCAGTGTGAACCATGCAACGGTGCTTCTGACAAAGACGCCAGATGAATAATCGGAATAAAAATCATACATCTATATACAGCAAAGGCTAAAGCACCTATACAGCCACAACATATTATGGCACATTAGGTTACATTTTTGTCCATTAATTACTTACGCTGGTGGGGATGTTTCTACACAAAACAAATCAGAGACATTTACTAAAGAGCTTAAGGTTAAGAACTTGTTCAAAGCCCAGTCTGCTCGACAGCGATGGTTCTGTGGCCGGGACTGAAACCGCAGCCCGGTCCCTCAGCCGCTCCGCCGATGAACATCGCGGTACAGGACAAGCCTCCGCGGGGGCGGCTTTTGCTGACCCGCGGTACCGGACGCCAGCAGGGTGGCGGATCGGGACAGCGTGCTGACGGATGGGCCCGTCGCTCGGCCGCGTTGCCGACAGCTCTGCTGCGCAGGCACAACGGACGCGTCTTTCAACTCTGCACGCTGGACGCAAAGGATCCCTTGTTCCCCGTATCACTGCGCACCAGGATGAGGAAAAAAACAATGTCGACATATTTTTTGTTTTAAAACTCCAGTTTTTTCCTCCCCAAGAGTGCACCAACAGGACCCCTGACATACCCTCCAGTTGTCAACCGACAACCACAAAACTCACCACTTGGTTATCTAACAAGCCTCCATCACTCGCTCCTATTACGATTTAACAGTTCTAATTAACAAATAAATTCTACAAGTTGATACTATGTCTATTAAAGAACAAAGCATCTAAAACTGCTTAATGTAGAAATTAAATATTAACGGAGTTACTATCCCGAGTATTTCTATTTCATTCTGATATGTGTCACTTGTAAGCAAAGGGTCCTTTTAAATCCTGCACTGGGAAACAGCTTTAGCTACAATCACAGCGCGGTAAGGACAGCGCGATGGTTCGAGGGATCGGCCTCGGTCCGGACCAAACCGATAGCGCCGCTCGCTTCAGTCGTTAAATTTGAATTTAATTAAGAACCATGTTCTGCTATTATTAGAGACATCCTAACCGTAAAAAGACAGTGGCTCTGGGCCATAACATGCAACGGTGTACATCCAGTATAAAAGTGTTTTATCGTAGGTTACATTTCACATGGCATAGTCAGAATATTTCGTTTGCATTTTATCGGTGTAAATTAAATGAAGAAACGCAAATAACCTGTCGCTTAAATAAATAATTTCGCTATTATTTGACCTCACTCGTTCACGATCGCAAATAAATTGAATATCTTCAGAGAAATTTAAGACGGGACAAAAATAGCAACAGTATTTGAGTGAGACAAATCTAAAAAAAAAAAAAAAAATTTATTTGAAAATATAAACTAATTAGTCACCGATTTATTCGTTCGTTGACTAGACCTCTATACTCCAGTGAGCAAAGATTCACCCAGCACTGGAGGATGGCGCAGGTCAGGCGTAGGCTGGGAAATGAAGGATGGGAAACGTTATCGCCGGGGCAGCAGCCGACAGAGAGGGACTGCGGTGGTGACACAAGTGCGATATTTCAGGCTCCTCAGAGGAGCCGGCAGAGGTGCGAGCACAGCCGTTATTGATGCTCCAGGAACCTTGGCCCTGGGGGGGGGGACCTGCCTTAACGCACATTCAGACATTACAGCGTTCCCCACCACCCTGTTCAGTTTGTCTCGGAGGGGCATCTGAGATATTCTGCCACCGTGGCCACATGAAGGTAACCCAGCAAAGGAACCACAGTGTGTTTTTTTTTTTTTCGGGGGGGGGCATTTGTAGTTGAACAGTTCTGAGGAAGAGCGCTGAAGGAACCGACAAGGAGGATTGTTTGCCAATACTAGAGTGAGAAGAGTAAGGTCTTAGCTGTTCTCCCGTCACTTGGCAGGAACCCTCATTTGGAGGCCTTTTGCTGCAATTTCAAGGAAATATCCCCCTGTTCAGGGCATCATTTCGGTTATGCGGCGACGCATTTCCTGAAAGCCACCCGTCCGTGGTCGACACGCTGCCGCCCACACGCTGCCAGAGCTGAGGGACGCAGCCCTTCACGCGGCAGAAGACCCCCGCGGCTATGGGGCCCTCCACCTCTCCTGGCAACGGCGTGTCCCTCGCACCGCCGCTGGCATTCCCAGGATTCCCAGGCAAGGCGTCGGCCCCCTAAGAAAAGAGCGCCGTCGCTGAAGACCTGGCCTCGAGCTTCCTGAAGGCTCTCGAGGTCTACACTGGAAAAGGGACTCAACCTGAGCGGCTTCTGTAAAACTATCCAGATGAACAGGAAGCGCAAGAGGCCGTTGAGAAAAGCTCTTCATCTTCAGATCCACGATCGACTGCAGCAGACCATCACCGGACCAGCGTGCAAGGGTGGAAAAAAGGAACCCGGCCAGGTTCACGCACCGATTCGGTGCTCCCCATATTGACGGACGCCGTCATCGTGACATTAACAGACATGCAAATAAAACTGATACAAAACAATTTTTGTCTCATGCTGTCCATTATATTGCGGTGCGACATCTTCGTTCAGCCCTTTGAAATCTTTCGCGGTAAAACGGCAGGACGTGCGCGGCAAACGCTCGCGTATATTACCTTTGGCAGGCGTCCGACAGCTGCGTAACAAACGGGAAGTTGCTGTATGACTGAGAAGAAATGTCTTTGGTGACCGTCGGGCTAGATGGATGGACGGACTGATAAATGTCAGGATTCTGTGGTCTCGAAGAGAACGAACGAACAGGGTCCACGTAGGAGGCGAACGCATGGCCGCGCCCACTCGGCACGACTCACGGCTGCACCTGGGAGGAGCCTACGAACGGAGCGCCGAGCCCCGGGTGCGGCCACTCGCATCGTGACGGCGCCATGAAGGGCCCCACTGGGTGGCGACAGCAGTGGGACAGTGACGTGTTTGCGGATGCTGGTTTGCCTGAAGTTTGTGTTATCGAGGCTTTCTAATAAAAAAAAAATAAAAATGGACATTTTTAATTAAATGACATTTTTGTGCGAAAACCTTGCAGGCCAGTAGAAAATGTTTGGCCGTTTCGGATGTTGTGACGACTACGAAACCTCCTCCGTTCGCATAGTTGTTCAAGTAAGGATTTTGTGTCGCCATAATTAGGGAAAATGGAAATGGAACTTGCGGTAAATCTACCCGCAGTTGTTCCCCACCCGCCGTACGCTACAGTCCCGATTCCGATTTCGAGAAAAGCAATAAGCCGATCCCATCGCTCGGCGCAACGAGCTGAAAAGGCGGTACAGGTGTTCCTCGAGCGACGACGCACCACCTTGCGCTTACAACCGCTGTCAAATTAACCGTATCGCTTTTTTTTTTTTAAATTTACGTTTTGGTCGGAACATCTGACGTCGACCGCTCCTTCGGCTGCGCGACGACATCGGCTGGCCGTGCCGCCGTAGGGAAGCGCACGCGTGGGGTTTCGCTCGCTTTTTGGGTCTCCAGCAGCCACTGCAGTCTCACAAAACCGCTTGCGATTCGCTCCGAGCTACTTTTTATTTAAAACAGCGAGCAGGTAGACGCGTCGGTCATCTAGCGCGGCTGAGCGGAAAACGTTGACGAGTGAAAATGAAGCAGATGAAAATAAACTAAATAGCGTAACATGAAAATACGGTTACAAAAACCCTACTGGATTTATATAACTGAATATTAGTTTAACAGGAAAAATGTGCAAAATTTTTGAAAAATATAACAAGGCCCTATTATACAACGTATCATCCGCACATGCTGGATGTTTACGGATCCTTACGGTTCATACGACTGGGCTGCTGGAACGGAACGCCATCGGAAACCGAGGACCACGGCCATGAAGACCTTTGCGGAGGTCCGCAGGGGGCGGGAACCCATCCATTTCTTCACTTATTGGAGCAGCACAATTACAAGCACATGAAAAACTACTTTTCTCTCTGAGCATCATGGGGGTGGGGGGGGCAGGGGTTACTAAGCTTTAATTACCCTGCTGCACCTGTGCAGAGAAGTACAATTAAGCCATTTGCAGCGTTTTCCACTTATAGGAATAATCATTTCCTGCCGAAGAGACGTCCCTTTGATCCGCACGTCCCCCGTAGACGCTCAGCCGATTCCGCTCTCGAACCGCCTTCGCCACCTCGGTCTCTCCGCTCCGTAGCTGCAGGGTGTGTGAGATGAATGCTGCATTTCCTATCTTCTCCATCTGCACAAGTCAATAATGCCGCTTTGGACGGGAACGTTTATAGAGCACCGGCAGCACAGCGAGAGCTTTGAGCTGGGGTGGGCGCGTCCTTGTACGCGTGCATGCACGTTCGTGTGTGTGTGTGTGTGTGTGTGTGTGTGTGTGTCTGTGTGCTGTTTTGCATGCCTATGCCAATAAGGATAATACAGAGAGAATAGACAAGCTTCAGTCATTCTGTAATGGTGTGTCTCTCTCTCTCTCTTTCACACACACACACACACACACGCGCACACACACGCGCACACACGCGCACACACGCGCACACACGCGCGCGCAAACAGACTAATACTGCTGCTACTTACAGGCCCAGCAGAGCAGATCACTGATGCTCCACCTTCTATTTATACCGTTTGGAGTGGGAGGAAAGAGGTAGTGTGTGTCGCCGTGCCAACACTGGACCGAGAGGCAGGTCTCCCCGATCGCTCACGGTCGTCCTCTTCGTCCCACATCGCCACATACAAAGAAGCAGCTTTTCGGGGCTGGCAAAAAAAAAAAAAAAAGAAAGAAAAAAAACGCTGAAAAAATACCGAAGAGCCATAATGAGTGCATATAACTGCCCATGTGGCGGCATGCCGGATACTGGCTGTGGGCTGGATTCGAGAGGCGTCAGCCAAGGATGGTAGTCTCTGCTCCAGCGCTGTGTTTCATGGAACAATCTGCAGGAGGAAGCGTAACCGCCAACAGGCCCAGGGCGTCACCTATTCAAGCTGTCACAGATGGAGAAAACATGTGAATTAAAACACAATATTTTATCATGCTGTTGGCACAAATATAAAAGTTTTACCTTGTCAAAGGAGCTATAAAGGAATAACGTTAAAAAAAAAAAATTGTGGCATAAGTCAAACAGGTAGCAACTGTCATAAGGAATATCCTGTTATTTGAACACCATCATGTTCCTTATTCAAAGTTAAAACATAATTGAAACAATAAATAGTGCATTTTATAGAGGGGGGGGTGCACAGTGATGCAGCGGGTTCGGTTGATCCTGCTCTCCGGTGGGTCTGGGGTTCGAGCCCTGCTTGGGGTGCCTTGTAATGGAGTGGCGTCCCGTCCTGGGTGTGTCCCCTCCCCCTCCAGCCTTGCGCCGTGTGTTGCCGGGTTTGGCTCTGGCTCGCCGTGACCCCACTTGGAAAAAGCAGTTTCGGTCAACGTGTGTGCCTGTGTGTCTGTGTGCGCGCGCGCATTTCATTGATATGTATTGTACCGCTTTTTGTTGAATGGGTTAGGTTGGGAGGTTTAAGGGGAAAAAATGTGGGAAATATCTAATGCAACCACCCAGTACTACTTCGCAACGAGGCTAGACCCCCAAAGACACTCCCGCTGAATCCCTCCGGTGATCTGGAGCCTAGTCCGCCGAACGTCTCCAAAGTCACAGCATGTCCGACACACAAAGTCCACTGAAAAGTTTGGATTTTATCACTGGGTGTGTTGACTGGAGAAAAGAAAAGGAAAAAAAAAATCTTAATCTCCATGCCATTGTAGGAGTGACAGGACCGAATCCCCTCCGTCGAAATTAGCCCCATAAGCTCCGCGTCTGAAACGGCGCCAAATTATCTGCCAAAACAAATCTGCTCGTCCCAACATGATTTCAGCTACATCTATCTCGCTCCCGAGCTTTCGATAAAAACCGGTGGGTCGTAGGAAAAGCCGGAGAAAGCGACGGGGCGAACGGTTGGAAAGGTTCGAAACAGGATCCCGAATTTTGCAATAAGGAAGAAGCGTGGCGAGAACTACGGATACATTCCAAAACTTTGCGGGTTCTTTCAAGCAGACCGTCGTCGGGAACGGTCGCTACGGACAGAAAACAACGCGCTTCAATCGACCGTTCGAACGACTCCATTAACAGCAAATCGTATCCCAACCGAAGCTATAATGAACAAATCAGCACAACGGGGCACCTTAATCCGTCTTCTCGATAAAGAACAAATTCCGTAACTTCGACAAACGGGATATTTCGCATATACAGTCGGCCTGGTTTTATAAACGGAAACGCAGAGTTTCGAAGGCTGCGAGCGAGCGCCGGATGGGCAGCGTCGGCGTGGCACCGCGAAGGTCCCCTCCCCAGCAGGCCCCAGCGAGCGAGTCCCCAAACCGCCGCGGGGGAGGCCCTCGGGAAGGCCGCCGCCGGATAATTAAATGCGGATAAAGGGATTTTGCGTGGCGAGCGGAGACACGCGCCCGCGTGCGGGCCGGTGCCGGGCCGCTGAAAGGGGTAATTGGCCGGGCCCTGCCGCGCACAATGGCCACGCGGGCCCTTTCTCTGCCCGCCTTTGTGCCGCTCCGCCGCCAAGCGGGATTACCAGAAGCGTGGGGGGGAGGGGAGTTAAACAGAATTAGCCCCCCGCATCCACGGCGGAATGCGGCAGCATGATGCCAGCCTGAAGGGGGGGGATGGGCGGGGGGGGGGGGGGTAGTTCCCTCCCTTGGGGTCCCAGGGCCCTGGACCCCTGCCGAGATTCCTTCCTGTAGCGCCGACCAGCTTGTCACAGAGGGACTTCTACCCCTGTGAGGTCTCTCGTTTCATTCCCACACACACACACACACACACACACACACACACACACACACACACACACACACACACGCGCTCCCCTACCAGCCGTCTGCACATCTTCCTCCCCAAGAGCTGAACGAACTAAACGTAGTTAGTTCTCCTAAAACTCCTTCCACAAAATTAATGTGAAAAAGCCACCTTTTTTTCAGCTTCGTACAACGACCATGTTTACGCTTCTATTTCATTTTCCATTTGGGGATAAGGATGTAATGGGACCCGTTCGGACACAAATACCTGTTCAAGTCGACTGAATACACGTTTAAGCATCGAGCTCCGTCCGAGTTTTACTCACGGATGCGGCTGCCTCTTTTCCCCCCTCGCCGTCCTCAGTCGTCGCCTCTCCTTCATCCTCCGCAGCGCCACGGAAGCTGCGGACGGGGACGACGGATGGATGCTTTCCTTCAGAGACGCCGAGGGAACCGTGCTGCCGGACGGGCCGAAGTAAGGGCAGGATGACACGCGCGTCCCCGTCTTGAGACGCGGTCCCCATTTGTCCATTTGGGGACCGTTGTGCGTCCTTGCCGGGAATTCGCTTTCGACGACGGACTCGGCAGCGAAACCGCGGCATTAAAAAAAGTCACTCCCGCGTCTGATGGAAAGACCCGGACCGGGGCTGGTAGCGTCCGCCTCCTTTCCGAGGCGATGATGAATATTTCATATTGCGCAATTGTGTGTTTTTTCCCTGACCCCGGAGCTTGGCTGATTGCGCCTGCATAATGCGGCCTAACAAATGCACCAGCGACGCTGTCAATTACATCGAAAGTATGAATATTCAGTGGGGGGAGGGGGGGGGGGGAGGCTTGGGAGAGGGCCCAGAAACACATTTTTTATATATATCATATATAAATGCTCAGACAGGAATAGAGAGGGCACGCACGCACACACGCACACACACACCCCCCCAACAGTTGATCTGTCATTCCTTCAAACCCTCAGCATCTCTAAAAGACCTTCTCTATTTCGCCTTTATTTTTTAAATTCTGTCACTTGACACAACCACGATGGGAGTCTAACGGAAGCCTAATGATTTGGCTCATTAAAAAAAAATTAAAAAAAAAAATAAATAAAATTGCTGGTATTTCTGGAGTCAAGATATTTGTATGTGAAAAAGAAACAGAAAAGGGCCACTAACAGCACTTAAAGGTCAGCACCCTAATTTTATATCCATTTAATGCCAGGAGAGATTCTTGTATAACTGATTTAGTACTGTCCCAGTGAATACATTAATAATAATAATAATAATAATAATAATAATAATAATAATAATAATATTGTACTTCTAGTATATATGAGACATTTGTACAAATTAAGGCAGTCTGCATAAGGAATCGCGGTACACAACGGCTCAGTACAGTACACTACGCTACGGTATCCTGTACATCCGTAACAGTGTGCAGAAAGACCTACATCCTTTCTGCCTTGAAACCGATGGAAGCAGTGGGCCGTTTCGCTATCGCACATATATACGTTTTACGCGATGCTCTCTTTAAAAAGCGGTTGCCATGGTTTCAGACACCCAGCGCCAGGAAACCTCACTCCTGAGTAGTCCAGTTATTCCTGGGGTTTTTCCAGCAGCGAGGACACTTGGAAATGACCACCACTTTCAATACATCTTCCTGCAAATTAGTGTCCTGCTTGGTTTTGTCCAATTTACTGCAGTTTTACAGTATTCATCACTTGTATTTTTATTTTGGCTCTTGGAAATTACCTAAAAGACTTAAAATCCACCATTATTTCCAACCCGTATTTCCACTGAAGCAGAAGGGCAAAGCAGTACGGATCCTTTCTACCATGCGAATCAAAGGACTCGGGTTCGAATCCCCACTTCTACTTTAGTACTTTTGATCAAGGTACTTTCCCTGAACTGCTCCAGTAAAAATCACCCTGCTGTGTGATGGGTAAATACAGTAGATCATTATAAAACCCCAACACTGCAAATCACCGCAGACAAACGCATCAGTAAACGAAACAAGACAAATACAATAATAAGTAATAATAAGCTCCAACCTGATGGTCACTTTTCAAAGAGCAGCTTTTGCATTGGTGTGTTTCCTGGGTTCCCTGTTCCCTTTTACTGCACCGATTACGTGCCCCAAAGTGAAGGACTGTGATTTCAGCGCTGCTGTTGTGTGGAAGGGGAGGAAAAACTCCTTTAAGTATTGTACTTGTGCTCTGATTGTGGACTGGGCTGTGGGGGTGGGGGGGGTCCTGTCGCTCAATTAGTGTCTCCCTTTTATCTGCTGTTAACATACCTGGTCGCCCCGGCACACCGCTAAACCCACAGAGCCGGGAGCGACGCCGGATTAAGCTCGACTAAAATAATCTCCTTTAAGGAATCCTCGACTCCTGTTCCCCCCGCCGCCCCCCCACCCCCCACATCGCTCCGTCTCTTTGGTTACGGGAACACGTTTCTCATGGCACCGATTCCGCAGCCCGCAACGGGTAACACTGCCGCATTTGCATAAAATCGTATCTGACGGAAGGGAAAGGCCAAAAACGGGCCTGGATCTAGGCTATTGCGGGCACTGCCTTGTCTAAAGTATTGCTTTATTTTGGGGGGGGGGGACTACGGCTTTGCCGAACCCACGGCGGAAGCGCCACGCGGGACTACGAGCCCGACACGTGTCGAGAATGTTCCGGAGAAGGATACGGTATGAAGAAAAGAAAACGTTACGCTCTCTTGCGGTCATTCAACGCAAAATGAAATATAAAATTGCATTTTAGGCACTACAATAAATAAAGAAGAAACGTGGCTTAAAATGGCTAAACGCATTCATAGCCAGCTTGCGGACGATGGAGGGTGCAGCACTGTGTGTATTTAGTCACAAACTGCTGCCAAATAAAGGCTACCTGCCCCCCCACCCAGCAGTTCAAAAGCACCGGTGCTCAGTTCGCATTATACAGCAAACCGAGAGTCTACGGTCACACGGTTATCAGCGTGGGGGGTGATGGGTGCCACACATCCACATGGGGGTGAGGGGAATGTTTGAAAAACAGATCATCCCCCACCCCTTTTGTTTTTTTTTTTTTTTAAATTTTCACAGCTTCCTATGCTACCGGATGATCAAAGCCCTTCCACCGGGAACATGAGCATCCATGAATACAGATACCTGATGCCTGATGTCCACCTAGAATCTGCAGGCCCTTTGTTTCAGCTTCCAATACCCTCGAGAAATGAAAAACGTCACGATTTCACAGTCATGACTGCAGCCCGTTGAGAGCAATAATTTGCATTATGTCAGCAAGGTGTGAATTCAGTCCAGTTTTTTTTTTTTTTTTTTTTTAAAAACTACTTTTCTGTTTATTCTACGGTGCGCATACACATCGCCAAGTAAATCTTACCGGCTGCTCGTTTAACCCTTAAATGCAAATTTGGTGAAAAAGTCCCTGGTGACCCTCCTTTTACGGGCCACCAAGCTACCAAATTTTGTCCTCTGTGCCAAGACACAACCGCAACCTCTTTCAAGAGGCACGACGACCTGACAGCGAAGGCTCTCCAACCCGTGTTGCCATGGAGTCCCAGGCTTCGAGATGCAGAAGGAACTCTGACGTGTGACAGTCGCTCGTCTTTCTCCCTCTTTCCCTACCAGCGACGGTTCAGCGCGCCGCACGTGTAAATATGTGAGGAAAATGTACAGATCTGTAAAATTAATGATATTTTAGGCAGCCAGGATGGACTCAGCAGCGACAGAGTGGCTGCTGGATAGACCTTCACCTGTAACTCCTCTCCATCTCCTGCCCGCTCTGAAGGAGTGGGAAATAGTGCCCCCTACAGGGCTACGGAGGACAAGTTGACAGCTAGACCTTCGCAAAGACCCGCCCCCATCTCAGCATCTGACTCCGCCCCCTAGATTTTGATTTCAGCTACCATGGGAACCCAACAAAAGAGTGAGGTTGCAGGCGAACGCATACCGAGGCTGGAATCCGGGATCTTGTGTGGAGGCGGGACTCGAGAGACGACGTCCTTTGTCCACAAGTGTTTGTTGCCTCCAGTGTTTGTTGGGCTCCGAACTCAACGCATTCCAACCTGCACAGCAAAGTTAGCTCTACGGGAATTAGAAAACGTCAGGATTTTGGACCGTAGCGCCATTGCTCAAATTTTAAGTGAACTAAAAATCGTGATCGTCAGCGTCTCAGGTTTGCTTTTCGTTTCCGTTGGGATTTCCATTTTAGTTGCTCAGATTACATTTGTTTGTACTTTATTTCCAGATGATTATTATTATCTAGCGATCAAGCTACACTTTAACAATTTCAACTGCTATTATAATTATTATAAGGGACATAAAATTATTTTATATAATAATTTTATGTCCCTTTATTAGTTCTGAAGATCCCAATTAGGGCATCCGTCAAATACACAAATATAGACGATAAATAAGGAAACTGCAAATAATCTGACAAGCACTCATGATTTCTGACAATATTGGTACACTGCCAGGAAGGCATTTGAAAAGACAAATTTACTTGAGAGGAAACCTCACACAAAAGAGATTTTTCTGCCGCTGACAGACATCGCAGGCTTTACTCAGATTTAAAAATAGGTACGTTAAGTGATGGGCAAAAAAGTGCACAACGAGATAAGAGGACGGTATCAGGCACTTTGCTGTATTTTTAGTGTTTGGAAACAGCCTTTCTTATGAAAGGATTGTAAATGAGAAACGGGCTGCATCTCCGAGAGATCACACTGACAATAAAAACCGTTTTGATCATACGTAGGAGAGAAGCTGAAAGACGTGAAAATTTGGTTCCGAAATAACCTTCAACACGGACTTTCCACCAGTAAGGCAAGTTATCGGCTCATTTTTTCGTTCATTTCACCCGCCGGGCAGCGAAAGCAGCCAGGAGACAACAATGGCTGTAACAGCAAGTCTTAGTTTGGTTGGAGCTACTGCTTTGGTATCTAAAGGTTGCTGGTTCGAACCCCACTCCTGCTGTATCACCCCGATGAAGGTATTAAGCCTAAATTGATAGTGTAAAAATAAGTATAATTGGGTAAAACATTCCAAAGTTACCATCTAACATAAGCTGCCTCTGCCAAAGGAAGTCAGGTAAATAAAAGATAAAGATTTATCTATTATCTATAAATATATAAAAAATATTTAGGGCTATCAAAAAGTAGGCAGGTGATGGAAGGTTAGTCCCGTGGTGCAAGTTCACGTCGGATATGAAGTCAAACTGACACTCTGAACTAGAGAGTGGAACAACGTGAATTCACCTACAACGTTAAGAATAGCAAAATAGGAGCATATTTTCCGACGTTACGTCAAATGTTACCGTTTCGCACGTTAATATGCTTGAGGTGAAGAAGTGAAACCGACACGGACATATCGAAAATGTAAATAACCACGTATTCCAAGTGTAGCTCACATATACATTTTGTATCCATGTAACAAAATTTAAATTTATTTTGCTTTCAATCAGTTAAATTTGGTTTACGAAAATCTAGTCTCCAACTGTTCATTTTTTGTATTTCATGGCAAAATATACTTTTTAAACAATCGAGACAAAGTAGACGTTCAGAACTCAAAACTTAAACCTTAACAAAAACTATGTTGAGCAAACTGAGGGTTTTAAAAAAAAAAAAAAAAAAAAAAAAAAAAAAGGGCAATAATGTATGAATGTTATCAGTGAAGTATTTTGAAAATATTACCTAAAAAGCCATCGAAGTCAATAGCTTCAGAGAAAGTAAAACATGATATATAAAAGAAAACACAATTTAGGAACAGGCCGAAAGAGTGAGACATTTTCCTCATGTGTTTTAACTAGGCAATTATATTTATGCTCCGGTGCATTAATATGCCATTTTTAGTTTTTGAAAAAAATAGCTTATTTGTGAGGAAAAAAATGCTTAAATGAATTTAGCATTTTAACATTAGAATACATGACAGTTCTGTCACAAATTCGTATTAATCGTCTGAAAACAGAAAATAATTTTATATAAGAATATACTTAATAAGAATGTTTAGAAAATAACTATAGAAATCCACTGGTACTCAAACTCTCAAATTAAGATCACGAGTATTGTAGATGAAAATAAATTTATTCCTAAATGAGTCCTTTCAGCTCGACGACACACCGAAACCCCGAGACAACGCTGGGGCGAAAAAAAAAGGCATCAGTGGTCCAGCTGCGTTCGGTGAGAAACGGCGCAGCTCGATTATTCCTTTTTCTAACGAGAAATAAGTCTCCTTGTGCACCTTACAGCGGGGGATGATGGGAAGCCTCGCAAACACACCCCTGAAAAATATTCCTGACGTTTCGCTGCATTAAACAAATCTTGTGGAGGGGGGGAGAAAAAAAAAGAAAAAAAAAAAAAAAAAAATACCCATGCCATACCACACACACACACACACACGCAGTAAACATGGTGGCCTCTGGTTTTTTACCCACAATATTCTGGGGGGCCACCGGCTCTCCATGATCCTCCAACCCCCCCCCCCCCCCATCTACACAAGGCGGATTCTTCACATGCGTTCACAGCGCCTCCCCCGCCGGCCACCGCACCCCACCCCCACCCCCTGCCACTCACGCGTACTAACCCCCGGCTGCATTATTAATAGATGTTAATGGCTCCATTATATTAAATAGGGTCCTGCTCGGCTGCCTTTGCACAGGGACTGGCGAGGAGTCATGAGACCCCCCAGCGGCTCGTCCCGCATTTCCCGGCTCGCACCTCAGCCACCGGCGAAGTTTTAGGGGCCACGCGAGCCTGCGTGCCGAAGACGCCGGCAACGAGGCAGCTGGGGGGGGGGGGGGCGCAAAGGCCACCGTGCGCGATGCTGACGCCGGCTGCCGGCGCCCCCCTTTGTGTGCTCGCTGACAGCCCCCCCTCCCCCATACTCAGGAGGCTCCGGCGGGCCCCCCACTGCCATACTCCCAGCGTCCTCAAGAGCATCACTGGGTGACACCGGCTGGCCGTAGCAAGTGTCCCAGAGGTTGTGTAAAAAAAAAAAAACACGGTTTATCCACAAGTATTAAATATGTCAAAATTCATATCCGTTTCTGTGAAATGGTAGTATTTCAGAAACAGCCCATTAAAGTTTGCTTTTAGGGGAAAAAAAAAAAAAAAAAAAAAAAAAAAAAAAAAAAAAGGAGTGTACAAGTAGCGGAAGGGAAAAAAATTTTTTTTCAAAATAAGTCTGCAAAAGCCCACCATTTCCAGGAGGAGAATTAAGCGGAGCAACATACGTGTTATTAACGTTGCGTATTAATGATGCTGCCTTTCAGGAAGTGCAGTGGAACTGGAGAGCGCGCCGTGTGCGTCGCGTGCGTTCGCTGCCGGAAAGGAAACATCGGATCAACAGACGTGTCCTGGAGTCATCTGTCTCACACACACACACACACACACACACACACACACACATACACATACACATACACACACACAGAGAGAGAGAGAGAGAGAGCAGGCCTCACATGCCGCTCGTGTAAAATCACATTAGAAAGGTTGCAGACACATCTAGATCCCCTCCCGCCCACCACCGCTGACCGCGTCCCGACGGGAGCCTGCGAATGCGCGTTGCTCGGCGCTCGGGCCTCTTCTGTATGACGAGCACATCATCATTCATACGAACGGCGCCATCCACGCCGGGGGTCCGCACGGGGCCCGCCGCGATCACACCCATTGTACCAAGAGCCTTTGTCTTCTGCCGCCCGTCCCTACCGTGCAGGCCGTGCGTCTTCATAGCGCGGAGAGGCGACAGCCTTAGCGCGCGTTCAGACACGGCCGTTGGGGGGGGGGGGGGGAGAAAAAAAATGTCACATTGTGCAATGTTGCACGTTTGGAGACTACTGTCAGTTAGGGACGATGGGGTGGATGCTGAGGAAGCGCGGTAAATTACAGTCGTTACCCGTTTTCCTCGTCCGTTTCTGGACACATTTTCCCCTACAAGTTAATCGATTACTAGCCTGTGTGCCGGAAATCGCCCGTAGAAAAAGGAGCTTATTTAACACTTGTTTTTTTTTTTCTAGTAAAAGGTACAGTAAAATAATCACGACAAATATTTTCAAGTTTAAATGTACATGAATATAAAAAAATTACATATGTTTTCATGTGTGTATATTTGGTGATTTTGGGAATTAGTACTTTCCTATTTCATGAGTGAATATTCAGAGATTGATTTTTTTAATTCATAATATCAGATATTATAATTAAAATTTTCATTGACATGTTACTGTTTGTAGTCTAATTTATGAGCGTCTTGATCAATAAAGGAAAAAATAAGATGCAATAAATTACAGTTGCCATAAAATGATTTTGGGGGTGATAAAAATAATTTGTCATTTACAAATGAAAAACGGTACCCGGTTACCTTCGAATCAAACAAATTACATTAGAAAGTACTTTAAAATAATGGAAATTTTAAGTGTGCGTGCTGAATTCTGGCATGTTGCATTTAGTCAACCAGCGTGTGCGCCCGCTCTCACACACACACACACACACACACACACACACACACACACACACCTCTTCGCTTCTTTGTCACTAACCCTACCGCGGAGAACAAAAGGTTTAACCCTAACCCTACGCTTTACGTCCCCTTCTCTTCACTTTTATTGTCTAAACAATTTTATAAACTCTCACTGGAAAATAAGGAATAAGATTGTGTGAATTTATAAAGAGATTGTGCAGAGTTGGAAAAGAAACATTGTCTATAAACATGTGATGTCTTTCGATACAGTATTTAAAGACTTTACGTTTTGACTACAACATGGGTACAACTACCAAAAAAAAAAAAAAAACACTAAAAACAACTCGTTTTCTTTAAATTGTAATCCAGTGTTACATCTTCCTAAAGACTTCTTTTTTCAGGTGTTAAAAACAAAACATTTTTAAAAATCTCCTCATAATTGCTAATAATTTGAAAAATTAAAAGTGTCCTAATAATAGTTTTCACGACACAAACCCACAAAGAATAAGAATTACGTTTTCAGTCCGATTTTCCCATAGATGAATATTGCCATTATCGACCAATATTTCGACTAAAAAAAAAAAAAAAAATTAAAAAAGAAAAAAATAATCCACCTTATTTTTTTAACGGCTTGCTTTCACGTTGCAACTAATAAGACCGGACTGATATTTTCCAGAAGACGCGTCTAATGTTCATTTAAACGGGCAACCGGAGAAGACGGCGCCTTACCAAGAATCCCCAGCATACAAGGACACATTTGGACAAATCTGGGAGCACCGGATGCTGAGCCACACCCTCCGCATTTTAAGCGCACGGTATCTATATTTTTGACATAAATAACGTGGGCTGCGGATTTCCGGGCTAAACGTTCTGGTTCCGTTCTGACGGGAGCCGAGAAAAGGAAATGAGCCGCAGGCCGACGAGCGACGTGTCGAACTCCCACGGATGAGGCCTGACATCCAATAGGCTGTTCAATAATCACACGTAACCCATATTTCCCGGACCGGCGTGTCGGGGGGGGTCCCGTGACCGTGAGGGCGGTGTGTCCTGCGCCGGATGTAGACAGAGGGGCGTGCGACGCGTCTCTTACGCAACCGAGCCACCCGTCGCCCTTCCCCCCACAGCAGACGGATGGACTGTATCCACCTCCATCGTTCCGTCCCTCTCCAACACGAGCACAACTTCGCTATCGATTTCGCCCAATCCTGGTATAAAAAACGTTTTCTCATCAAACCAAATTCTCATCGCACACATGAACGCACCTCTTCCACGCCCGATATTCTTGCGGTTGGATTTTGCACGTGGTTCAACATGTGGGGCTTTTATCCGTAATCGCAGTTCCGAGCATCACGTCCGGCCACTTCCCGATTCGCGTGTCGGGAAACACGCGCGGACGTGTGGGTTGGCCCGCTTCCTCCGCCCGAACCCGCGCGCGAGGGTCGGGTCCACAAATGCAGAGCTCTTTAACCGAACTTCCTCACGTGCTCATATACAGATCTCTTTTTAGTGGACCAAGGCCTCCTACGGCATCACGCTAGTGTGGGATGCGAACCCATAGCTTTGCGGATCCGTGCTGCCGAGCTGGCGGAGATGCCGCCTATCCTCCGGCTTCCGGGCCCAGTTGAGCACTTTGGCGACGTGCGTGCGGTCGCTGCCCGCGCTGACTGACCGGGGCCGCGTGCGCAAATCCCGGTCGAACCCCTAACCGGTGCCTTAAACACACCGACGAGGGCGGTTCGGTGAGGTGGAGGGACCCGAACCCCTCTCTGCACAGAACTCGCCACTAAAGCCAAGGTTTCACTCCAAGCGCAGGCGGAAGTAGAACAGCGGCGGCGCAGCGGTCGCAGCTGCCACCTTGCGCTCGGGACACGGGTTCGAATTCACCTCCCGCCGTGCGGCTCGGCCCTACGGCTTATTCCGGACAGGGGCCGTTTTTACAGGTGAGAGGGGTGCTGAGGGCGGGGCCTGCTGCGGGCACATGGGGGGGAGGGGGGGGCGTTCTAGAATTTCCACAGTGACGTGTGAAAGCGGGCGCCACCGCAATCGGAAGGCCCACGGGCACCAGGAAGCAGAGGGTGCGGTGCGCCCAGCCATGTGCGTGTGTGCGTGTGTGTGTTTGCGTGTGTGTGTGTGTGTGCGCGCACACAACTCTGACCACATATATGTCTGGGGGGGGGTTTCCATGCAAAGTCCAGTTGAGATGAGCCGCTGCAGACAGTCAACCCCCCGCCCCCCCCAACGCGGAGCCGCTGCACTGACCCGTCTTGGCACTGAGTGGGGGGGGGGGGGGGGGGGGGGCAGGGCGGGGCGGGACGGGGCAGGGCACCCCCCACCTCTACCCCCTCCCAGAGCGAGAGGGCACGTGCACCACCCCAGCCCACTTCATACATGCCATCGCAGGACCTTCCGCTTGGAAACCCTGACAGGGTAAAAATTACCCAGCTTTACGGTCGGCAGGGTAACCAGCGTAAGCATCTGGACAGCGGAGAAAAGCAGCAGCAATTAGAGTAAAAGTAGAGTAAAAGGGGGTCAGGAGGGTCAGTGTTGAAGGGCCAGTCTGACGCAACTGTGTATCAAATGAAATGGGTGCGAACGAACACACACACACACACACACACACACACACACACACACACAGAATGAAGCAATTCTTTGTCTCCAGGGGTTCTTCTTGTGTGACGGTGTCTCCGCAGTGGCCTCTTACACTGTTTTACACCGATGACACACCGACACGCTTTACGTACGTGTGCGCGCCGGCGCGCGCGTGACAGCTCCTTCCTCCCCTGAGTCTAAGTCTCTCTCTCAGACACACACACACACACACACACACACACACACACACACACACACACACACACACACGCACCGTACAGCAGCGACGGGGAAACTCACCTGGTGGCCGCGCTCCTCTCGCCTCGACGACACGGAAAGTGGCCGCTCCTCGCGCGGGTATGGGCTCGCCCTCGGGCGCGCGCGCGCTCTCTCTCCCGCCTCTCCCGCCGCTCCGCCGAAGGACCGGGACCGGCCGCTACGCCCTGGCACAGAGAGTGGAGGGACGCGCACGGGAGGGCTTTTCTACTCCGGCGGCTCGTACCATCGCAGGGGGGCGAGCGCCGCGGCGGGGGGGGGTTCGGTCCGTTTGGTCTGTTCCTCGTGAACCAACCCCCCCCTTATTAACATGCGAGAAGTCCGGGAGGGGGAGGGAGAGGGGGGGGCGTGTGTGTGGGAGACAGGAAGAAAAAAAGGTGTGTCCCCAGCCGAGGCCCAAGATGCATTTAACCCCACTATTGTATTATTATTATTATTATCATTATTATCATTATTATCATAAAATAGGGTAGTGTACCACAGCTACTTATTAATCCCTGTGGGATCAACACGGCATCTTAACACATGACATGATGTAACAAGGGGCACAGCTGTACAAAAAAATAACAGACCATTACAAATTACTGTTAGAATAAGGTGACATCGATAATAATAATAATAATAATAATAATAATAATAATAATAAAAGTTGTCATGATTCACAGTAAAGCTCATGGGAAGCCTCTGTCCTGGGTTCGGAGCCCACCAGCGGAAGACCTGTCCCATGTCCTGCTCTGGGGACCAGGTGGCATTGCCCAGGACCATGTGCCCATGTCCATGTGTGTGTGTGTGTGTGTGTGTGTGTGTGTGTGTGTGCGCATGGTGCTCCGCCCTGGACCCTCAGATAGGGGCCCAGTCAGCAGGAGCATCTCTTCTTCGTGCACCACGTGGTACTGTAGGTCCGTCCCTGGTTCACAGGGGACACACCAGAGACGCACGCGGTCCCAGCACACGCGACACAGTACAGTGCTGTGTGTGATCAGCTCTGACTGCAACCCCGTCACCAAGTCACTGCGCCAGCTATTCCAGTTTGGAGGCCTTTGTGTGGCACGCAGGCGACGGGCAGGACACCACTGTGTTTAAGCGGTGTGCCCTCGGTGACCAGTTAGGGGCGACACACACACACACACACACACACACACACACACACAGAGTCAGCAGCGATGAAGGCATCCAGCTGAAAGCAAAGCAGATTCCCCATTTGTGTGTGCAGAGCTGGTCACCTAATCCACACACAGCACGGACAGAGAGAAAAGGACGTTCCCCTGTTTCTGTCCACTCTCTCTGTGTCTGGGACCCATTGGGCCCGTTGGACACTGGGAGGACACATTAGATTTGTTAGACACTGAGGGACATGTCCCCGGTTGCTGCACCCGTGTCGCTGCGGACTGTTTCTTGAAGCCCAGAGACCATCTCGCCAGAGTTGATGTTGACAGCACACCGTCCTTCCGGTGTCCCCAGTGCCTCCTGCAGACCCATATTAATGAGAAACAGACTGAATGTCGCTTTCCAGTCCCAGAACAAACAAATGCACTTGTGCGCATTTTACAGTTGTCACCAAGAAATGATAAAATATGTTTCAAACACAATAATCATGCACATACAGTAGGAGCACATGGCCACTGCACACAGCACAAGTGGCAGAACAACTCAGCAGGTTGGGACTGTGAGGGTTAGTAGTTAGGGTTAGTGGTTAGGGTTAGGGTTAGTGGTTAGTGGTTAGGGTTAGTGGTTAGTGGTTAGGGTTAGTGGTTAGGGTCAGGGTTAGGGTCAGGGTTAGGGTTAGTGGTTAGGGTTAGTGTTAGGGTTAGTGGTTAGGGTGAGGGTCAGGGATAGTGTTAGGGTTAGTGGTTAGGGTTAGGGGTAGGGTTAGGTTCACGGTTAGTGGTTAGGGTCAGTGTCAGGCATAGTGTTAGGGTTAGGATTAGTGGTTAGGGTCAAGGGTAGGGTTAGTGGTTAGGGTTAGGGTTAGTGTTAGGGTTAGTGGTTAGGGTTAGGGTTAGTGGTTAGTGTCAGGGTTAGGGTTAGTGTTAGTGTTAGGGTTAGTGGTTAGGGTCAGGGGTAGGGTTAGTGGTTAGGGTTAGGGTTAGTGGTTAGGGTTAGGGTTAGTGTTAGTGTTAGGGTTACTGGTTAGTGTTAGTGTTAGTGTTAGGGTTAGTGGTTAGTGTCAGGGTTAGGGTTAGTGGTTAGGGTTAAGGTTAGTGGTTAGGGTCGGGGTAGGGTTAGTGGTTAGGGTTAGGGTTAGTGGTTAGTGTCAGGGTTAGGGTTAGTGGTTAGGGTTAGTGGTTAGTGTCAGGGTTAGGGTTAGTGGTTAGGGTTAAGGTTAGTGGTTAGGGTCGGGGTAGGGTTAGTGGTTAGGGTTAGGGTTAGTGGTTAGTGTCAGGGTTAGGGTTAGTGGTTAGGGTTAGTGTTAGTGTTAGGGTTAGTGGTTAGGGTTAGGGTCAGGGTTAGCGGTTAGGGTTAGGGTTAGTGGTTAGGGCTAAGGTTAGCGGTTAGGGTCAGTGTCAGGGATAGTGTTAGGGTTAGGATTAGGGTTAGTGGTTTATTGTTAGGGTTTGGGTCAGGGTTAACCTTAAGGGTGTCATGTTTTAAATGTACAGTTTAAAAAACTTTCTGATGATCCGCTATTTCACTGAAACATCTGCCAAGGTTGATGTGATGATAAATAATGAAAATTGCCATGATTTACCCATTTGTAGAGCAGGGTAAATCACTAGTGTAGAGCAGGGTATTCTTACCGTGTCAGTTCAGGATAAGTACTTTGATCAGGAGGAGTGGGACTTAAACCAGCAGCCTTCCGCTTGGTTTGCATCTCCTTTACCTTTCCCTGCTGCCCCGAATTTAACGCACACTTTTAACGAGTCTATAACAGCGCAGTTATGGAGCAGGACGTTCACTTGATAGGTGAGGCTCTGCGTCGCGGTCGAGCTGTTGCGTCCGGATCAGGCCGGCAGGGTTACGGGCGCAGCACAAAAGCCAGATAAACTTAACATAAATTATTTAAAAACATTTATCTGCTTCATTTAGCCGCCAGTTCACAGTCCCCGTTTATGACTTCGGTTGTCACTTTTATTTTCGAGAAAAACGGGAGTCTCGTTAAACTCAGGTGGAGACCAGTGCGCTGCCGGTGAGGAACATCTCCAGAGGATAATGAGCTCCACTAACATCATTTTTCACTAGAGGGAAATAAAAGAGACACCTTGTTCACCCGAGAGGGACAAGTGTCCAAAGAGTGCTCTGTGTGTGTGTGTGTGTGTGTGTGTGTGTGATGCCGCGCCCAAAATAAGGGAAAACACAGCCGGTATGGTGCCCCAGTGTAACTTCCCCAGGAAGGGCCCTTCCCTTGGACCTTTCAGCAGCTTCTTCACTTAGACAGAAGCACCGCAGCTGTACAGTTTGAAGATACTTTATTTCTGTATATTGCCCCCCGAGGGCAAGAGAGGGGGTCAGGGTGTTCCTGTTTAGTGATTACCCAAGTAGCCCGGAGGATCAGGGTCTGTTTTACTTTTTTTTTTTTCCAGTATACTATACAAACACACACACACACACACACACACACACTTTCTGAACCGCTTGTCCCATGCGGGGTCACGGGGAGCCGGAGCCTAACGCGGAAACACAGGGCGTAAGGCCGGAGGGGGAGGGGACACACCCAGGACGGGACGCCAGTCTGTCGCAAGGCACCCCAAGCGGGACTCGAACCCCAGACCCACTGGAGAATAGGACCCGGTCCAACCCACTGCACCCCCTCTATACAAACACATTTCCACATATTTCTCTTTAACTTTGTTTCAGCACAATTGCTTGGTTATTGTGTTGTTTTGAATCATTTCACACCGGCGTTTGGTGTTTTAGGATCTGTATGTTGAATTCCAAGTTTCTAAAGAATTCTATATTATATTATATTATATGATATTAAGAGGGGGTGCGGTGGCGCAGTGGGTTGGACCGCAGTCCTGCTCTCCGGTGGGTCTGGGGTTCAAGTCCCGCTTGGGGTGCCTTGTGGCGGACTGGCGTCCCGTCCTGGGTGTGTCCCCTTCCCCCTCCGGCCTTACGCCCTGTGTTGCCGGGTAGGCTCCGGTTCCCCGTGACCCCGTAAGGGACAAGCGGTTCTGAAAGTGTGTGTGTGTGTGTGTATATGATATTATAAAGAGGGGGTGTGTGGTGGTGCAGCAGGTTTGGCCAGGTCCTGCTCTCCAGTGGGTCTGGGGCTCAAGTCCCGCTTGGGGTGCCTTGTGATGGACTGGCGTCCCGTCCTGGGTGTGTCCCCTCCCCCTCTAGCCTTGCACCCTGTTTTGCCAGGTTAGGCTCCGGTTCACCACCGCCTTGCTCGGGACAAGCGGTTTCGGACTGTGTGTGTGTATATGTTATATTATACGACATGTCTGTATATTTTAATCCAACTTTTATTAATTTTGTTTCTTGTTCTTTCTGTTTCTGTCTCAATGTATTGTATACAATGGCAATAAAGTGTCTTTATCTTAAAAGTGTTGGTGTCACACTGAAATGAGACGATGCACATATCTAAATGCTTCGATGGCTTCGTGACACACGAGAGCTGTAATGCGACTAATTAATTTTATCGAATGGACGTATTTGAACAGAAAAACACACTTTAGACGGAGCTGTTAGCGGCGCAATGAAAGAGAACAGATCGAAGTTTCCATACACGCCCCTCAGAGCTTTTTTTAAATCTTTCTGCAACTTTTTTGTTATTCTCCAGGGCTACAACGTGCAGCGTTTCCCCTTGTTTGGCGCGATACCCTGCTGCAGTTCCGCCCTGCCTATAAAACATAGGCAGTCATAACTCTGGGCGGCAGTGTGGACAATTCCCACTATTATGGGATAGAGTTCCTCTAAAAGCCTTGCATTTCGCTCGGAGACGGTGTGAGAGAGCGGCGGGCAGGAAGACGCGCTGCACGCACTCCTCTCGCCACGGGCCCTACGTGGGCTCGCTGCAGGGGCCCCAGACAGCGCGTCGATTGCACGACTGCATCTACGCTCGGCGTCTGCGTCTCCTGGAACCAAGGTGCAAACTGCACGGCGAAGCGAGACGTTTAAAGAAAAGTTTTATTAAAACAAAAAAAAAAAATGGTCATTTTTTTCCCCCGCTTTTTTAGCCCTCCCTCTGACAGATTGGTTGTCTGTGGGCAATTTTCCTCTCTCTCTCAGTTTTTTGTTTCTTTTTTTCTTTACAAAAATTGCAGCACGTTTCTAAAAGAAAGTGTCTGGAAACCTAACTCTTTGCAGACTCAAAATAAGAAATATGTAAGGTACAAAAAGGGGGCGCAGTGGTGCAGCGGGTTTGTCCGGGTCCTGCTCCCCGGTGGGTCTGGGGTTCGAGTCCTGCTTGGGGTGCCTTGCGATGGACTGGCGTCCCGTCCAGGGTGTTTCCCCTCCCCCTGCAGCCTTGCGCCCTGTGTTGGTGGGTGAGGCTCCGGTTCGCTGCGACCCCACTCGCGGCAAGCGGTTTCAGACAGTGTGTGTGTGTGTGTGTGTGTGTAAGGTACACAAAATATATTTTGAAAAATGTTCTGCTGTCGTATCACAAGAAGTGAAAACACAAGTGTAAATTCACCATTAATTGGCTGACATTTTATCCAAAGTGGCTTAAGGCACATCTGAGCGTTTTACTGGAATCATTCACGGTAAACGCCCCCAAGATAATGCAAGATATTTTTCAGTGTAAATTTCCATTCTACTATACAACTCCACATTATTAGCCATTTTCCTGCTTCGATTCCCTAATAAATAATATTACCTTTGAACTGAAATTAGGAGATAAATGTTTTTACAGCGTAAAAAGAAACAATCTGTTTTAGTCTTGGTGTGAATTTGGTACATTACAGAGTAGTGTGATCTGGCCCATAATGATGTGCCTTCTTGAGCAGCAGCTGAGCTGTGGCATATTCGGCTTAGAACAAGTGGTCCAGATTTATCACTGAAGAAGAATGTAAATAAAATGTGCTTCGTTTAAACACCAGTAGTAACATGCAGGAACCCCTTTGCACCAGGTCTAACCAAGAAACCACTTGTCCCAAGCGGGGTCGCGGTGAACCGGAGCCTAACCCGGCAACACAGGGCGCAAGACTGGAGGGGGATGGAACACCCTGGACGGGACAGCAGTCCATTGCAAGGGACCCAAAGCAGGACTCGAACCCCAAACCCACCAGAGAGCAGGCAGAGGCCAAACCCGCTGCACCACCGCACACCATCCCTCGCCTACTGAAATATACAATCGTAAAATTATTTTCGTTGTAATGGTATAATACAGAATGTTCACTAATGCTAATTTTTCCACTGTTTCCAAAAGGTGTGTAGAGTATGGGGGAGGGGCGGGCAGGAGACTACAGGGAAAATGCTACGTGAACTTACTGCTGGTGGGAGGTTTATCTTAATTTATTATGCTATTTGGGAGATACAGCCACAGCAGGGATCCTTTTTTTAAATGCCAACTCGTTCTGGTGCGATACTTTAACTGCCAGGTGTCCTTTGCTGGAAAAGCACAGATAACAGTGCTGGGCACAAGGGGCCGTTTTTCTCTTCGGGATCCTGGACGAGTGTGAGCGGCAGTAATGGATACTGGGGCAGGTGTGTCGAATGTGGCACGCTCTCTTTTTAACTTCCTTAAAACTCATTACCGGTGTTTTTCCGACGCTCGTCTGATACCTTCGTACATCCTTGTTCGTTTTTCCGCGACTGGTTTCACAGCTCGATGTTTTATGACACCGATACGTGTTATATTGCTCTAAGTCATATTCCGCTACTAAAGGTACAACAGCAGAGTCCCAGATTTCAGTCCCAGATTTATTTACTGAAGTGTGATTCTATCATGTTGCTAACTGAGAACAAATACTGGTTTTGATACGAGAAAAAGGTGTATGGTTACTTCCAATACATCTACAGCCACACACTGGCTCAGACCGCTTGTCCCAAGCAGGGTCACGGCAAACCGGAGCCCAACCTGGCAACACAGAGCACAAGGCTGGAGGGGGAAGGGACACACCCAGGACGGGACGCCGGTCCATCACAAGGGACCCCAAGCGGGACTCGAACCCCAGACCCACCAGAGAGCAGGACTCAGAAAAACCCACTGCACCACTGTGCCCCCCATCTACGTCCGTATTGTTGTAATTGCAATTAAAACCACCCAGTACACTGATATTGTCATTCGTACTAATTATTTACATCCATCCATCTGATGTCAACAACCACTTGTTCTGATGAGGGTCGCGATACCAGAAGCACTGGAGAAAAGGTTGATTGGGAATACACTCTGGATGGGGTGCCAGTCCATTGCAGGGTAGTCACACACACACAGTCACCCACCCAATCACACACTTAGGGCAATTAGAAGTCAACAAAGCACCTAAACTACTTGTGTTGGGGAGGAAGCCCACAGAGGCATGGGGAATGCACGCACGCTCCACGCAGACCGTGGGGGATCGAACCCACGTTCTCTCTCACCACCATGTGGCCCTTAGCAAATACATACACACACCTTCTGAACCACTTGTCCCATACAGGGGTTGCGGGGAACCGGAGCCTAACCCGGCAACCCAGGGCGTGAGGGGGAGGGGACACACCCAGGACAGGACGCCAGTCTGTCGCAAGGCACGCCAAGTGGGACTCGAACCCCAGACCCACTGGAGAGCAGGACCTGGTCCAACCCTCTGTGCCCCCCCTCCCCCCCCTTAGTGAATATTTGTTTAGTAAACGATGGTAGTATTAGGGCAACTTTTATGTACAAACTCGCTTAAAAAACAGCAATGTTTTTACTGATATCTGAAGAATTTTTAATAAAAGTTAGGGATGCTTATTTAGAGCTTCATAATTTTCATAAAACATATCCTGTGGTTGCTCTAAGATACTGTGAGCGGAACACATGTCTATGAACCACCGGGGACAGATAGTACCAACGCCTGGAGCTACAGGATGTGGGGAAATGGTAAAGTCTGCTGGCAAATGTAGGTCAATATCTCAAAATAATAATTAGTAACTAGAGCATTCGTGTGACAGGAGTCAACGCATTAAACAAAAAAAAAGGTACAAAGAATTGCATTCGTTCATTTAGTGAATGAACTCGATCCTCATAGATTAAAATGGGTCTTAAGTGTTTTGAAGGGGGCATGGAGGTGCAGCGGGTTGGACCGGGTTTTGCTCTCCGGTAGGTCTGGGGTTCGAGTCCCACTTCGGATGCCTTGTGATGGACCGGCATCCCGTCCTGGGTGTGTCCCCTCCCCCTCCGGCCTTACGCCCTGTGTTGCCGGGTTAGGCTCTGGCTCACCGTGACCCCGTAGGGGACAAGTGATTCAGACAGCGTGTGTGTGTTTTGAGAGATAACATTTAAATTTTTTTCTCTTTTGCGCTGTTGTGTTGTGTCTCCATCCATCAAGTGGGACCCAGGAGACCCATAATAATTGTTTGTAAAGTAACAGTAAAACCAACATTATCACCCAATATTGTGTTACACCTTTTGACCAGCTTCATGCCTGATGATCATCAAAAGGACGATACGTCTTTTCAGAATTTATGGTCCACAGATCTGTTACGTGAAATGATACCACTCGTGTGTGTGTGTGTGTTTGTGAAGTCCCGAACCTGCTATTTAACACCCTTTGCTCTTTATTATAGTGTCAGCGTCACCCCTTCCTTTCTCACGGGCAGACGTAAGCGCGCACACACCGCACACACACAACATGTGAATAAAACCTGTAAAATCCACCGAAACCGGTGATCATGAATTCCAAATGTTCGTATTCCCGCTGCGGATAATGTCGTGAGGCTTTAAGGCGATCGGGTGACGCGAACCATCTTTATGATGTTCACAGACATTTCTTCTAGAGGTTATTTTGGCGAGAGGTGTGTTTTGCTCAGTTCGGCTCAGATTGAGCAGGTGGCGAATGTGAACGATGTCACCTCGGTGCCTCGTTGGCTGGAAGTATAGCGGATACACACCACATCGCCCGAGGTGCTCTCTGCCCTCCCCCCTCAACCAGCGGGCCATCCATGAGTGCACCGGAGGCCTCTCCCAAGACCACGCGTTGAAGACGGCATCAGTCATTTCTCATCCGGGTGCCAGATCCGTACTTTGAATAATAGCCATCGCTACCGGCTTCGGGGCAGGAGATGGAGGCGAGATCCTCCGAGGCCTCCTCTGGTTCTCAGGGCACGAGAGTTTTGCCTTTCCAAGTCTTCTAGAAGCGAGTGCTGAGACGAGGAGACCGCGGCACCCTTCCTATTCGGTCACGTACGTCTGAAGAAGTCAGCGATTCCCCTCGTTTCCTGCGCCAGGTTCTCCTCTGACCCTGGCTGCCGGCCGGTGCGGTCCATGCAGGTGGGCGTTAGAGTGAATCTTTGTGGGATCGCATGAAGGTGCTCGAGGTCACGACGGTGAGAGACCGCATTTCACTGAACGCTCCCGTCAAACAGGTTACATCCACACCGCACTTTGCTCGATTACCTACGAAAACCTCGGGAAAGAAAGCAAGGACACAGAATCCGCCAGACTGCCATCAAACTGTCTTTTTGCTGCAATAAAACCCCTCCCTTAGAGAGTCTGTTTGTGGTGGCAGGACTGGCATCCAAGTTCTGAACAATATCTACCATATCCACCATGAGAGCGTTCTATTCAGATGTCTCTCCTCATGCTTCGCTGCACACCGTCATTCATGGAGCAGCACTACCCAAAAGCAAAAATTAATAATTTACTTATTAACATTCCTGGGGGGGGGGGGCACGGTGGTGCAGCAGGTTGGACCGGGTCCTACTTTCTGGTGGGTCTGGGGTTTGAGTCCCGCTTGAGGTGCCTTGTGATGGACTGGCGTCCCGTCCTGGGTGTGTCCCCTCCCCCTCCAGCCTCGCGCCCTGTGTTGCCGGGTTAGGCTCCGGCTCCCTGTGACCCCTCATGGGATGAGTGGTTTCAGATTGTGTGTGTGTGTGTACTTCCATGACATTCATCCTCTCTTGATCCTCTCTTTTCGGACAAAAGACGTAAATCCAGGGTTAGGCGTTGCTCTCCAACCAATGCTACTTCAACCTTATTTCCAACCATTACCAGCTCTGCCCAACAGGGGGAGCTGCAGGGGGTCATGCTCCTGCCCTCAGCTAACTGCCACATGTGTCTTCTTGGGCGTATGCTGGCACGAGGTTGTGGGGCGAAGCACCGGTGTAACACTTTGTAAGGTACTAGAAGGTTAGAATGATAGCAATAGCACTTTAATGGTCGGTCGGTCATTCATTCATTCATTTATACAGACAAATATGAGGGGTTTCAAACATTACTTGGAAAGGATTCATGCCCTCTTTATTCCTAGGGGGTCAGGGATCGCAAAAACTACGTTTTACCTGAATGGAAGAAATTATTAAATATTGCCAATTTTAAATATCCCAGTTTTTAGCATAATCATCAACTTGTCAAAAAGAGTGTACCTTTAAAGATGTCAATTAAGCTCTTAATTTAGCACAGCAAAAGCATGTCCTTGTAGAAAAAAAATTAAAGGAGTTATGATAAAAAAGATCTGTGTCATTTTGAGAAGCTGTTATGTTAGGGTTGCTGGATTAACTACAGAAAACTGATTTATATCTGCGTTCTATGAAGTATTAAAGAAAGAAACGCTCTATCAGCCTGTCTTCTTGGGCAAATAAATTCGCTCTTATGCATATCTCTTTTGTGATAAATTTGCAGTTTCATAATTCCCAGGACGCGAGAAGTCAGAATTTCAGATTCCAAAATTCTTTCATTTTGAAAAAGAAAAGGTCCAACTGATACGTGTCATATTGCACGTTAAGGTTCCCTATTGTTTTTTATTTATTTCATTGTTTTATTAGGGTTCCATATTGGACGGCGCGGTGGCACAGCGAGTAGCGCTGCTGTCTCACAGCACCTGGGTGGTGTGAGAGGATGCGGCTTTGATTCCTGCTCAGCCTCTGTGGAGTTTGCATGTTCTCCCTGTGCCTGCATGGGTTTCCTTGGGGTGCTCTGGTTTCCTCCCACACTCCAAAGACATGCTGCTCAGGTTCACCCATAGTGTGTGAGTCACAGATGACAGAGAGAGTGTGTGTGTTCTACTGATGCATACATGATGAGGGACCCAGTGTAAGTAGTGTATCTAGCAGTGTAAGTCACTGCGGTGAATTAGGTGTGTGGGCTGATAATACTACGCAGAGTTCATTGGAAGTTGCCTTGGAGAAGAGCTTCTATGGTAAAAACTGTCCCCTTGCCACTGGCAGCTGCAAGTCAGTTCTCCTAATTCAACATAAAAAGAAAAATGAATACTTTGTCTACGTAAATAGCAGTGAGGCATTATACAGAGGGAGATAGAGTCCAGTACTCGTTGTATAATAAAGAGCAAACAACGATTTGTGAAAGCAGAGGGGTCTAGTAAACAGCTCAAGGCTGCGGTAACTTTCACGTGACACATTTTCAAAAACTCTCATACAATGCGAAGGGAAATGATGAGTAAATACAGCAAATAGAGTTCAGGCAAATCATTACCCTATAAAAGCAACATAATAGTAATACAGTATTTTACTGTAGTTGTATGCTCATGCGGGAAATATCGATCCAGTGTAAAAACCAAAAAATATATTTGCCAGTTTAGAGGGACGGAGAATTCGGAAGGTGCATCGAGAGAAAAAAAATGCCTTTAAAATTATGATGTATTTGAATTACTGTTTCTGGATCTACATATACTGTGCACATGGTTACACCGGTAAAGCTAACCTTGCCACGTACGCTTTTTCTGCAAACACACATGAGGCCGGTGTGCGTGATGACAAGAGTTATTAAAATCCTCTCTAAGGCGTTTTGACGAAGCTCACTTTCCCCAGGATCTCCCGAGCAGTTCGCGTGTCTAAAGCGCTGCTCCGCATCGCAAAATCGTCTCGGCGCTTCAGCCCACGGTTTGAATGTGCAACGTGTTCCGTGCCCTTTTGCCGCACAGCCCGTTGGCATCATTGTGCAGGTTCTCTCCTCTGACGTTGACATTTATTCATTTAGCAAACGCTCTCCTGCAAAGCGATGTACGTCTCAGAGTAACCAGAGGTGTGTCTCCTCAACAGACAGAGACATACAACTCCAGACATGTGACTCTCCAAGCACAGTCAATTAGTCCCGCAGCACCATTTAACCTCCATAAACTACACAGCTGCATATGGAATTGGAAGAAAGTAAAACTTTTTTTTAAACAGTAAAATGACACGAGAAGCAACATGTAGAGATGATAGGAACTAGAAAGATAATTGTGATAGACAATGTATGGAGTAGATAGGAGATCCAAAGAGAAGTGGGTCTGAAAGAGTTGTGGTTTGAGACCCTTCTTGAACGTTAAATGGATTCAGCAGCGCTGAGGGACGGAGGGCGATCATACCACATGTTGAAGAACCCAACCTTTGTGTTTTTGATTTTGGGCCCACCAAGTAGAGAGAGGTGGAGGAGCGTAGCAGTCTGGTTGGGGGAGGTTTGAGTGATCAGGTCCTCTAGGTGTCAGGGAGCAGATCCACCGATGGCCTTGTAGGTGTAACCAGAGTGTTGAACTTCATACCAGCAGCTACAGGAAGCCAGTGGAGAGAGGGGAGACACGTGCTCTTTGTCGTGTGTCATCTCGAGAGAGTGGCTGTGCGGAGCTGGCCGGAACATGACCACGGCGACAGTCCCCATCCCCCTCCCAGCAAGAAACACCTCCAATTTGCCAAGAAGAAGTGGCAGAAGACAGGTTGTAGAGAGGGCCTGGAGCTGTCAGTGGCACTGGTTGGACTCCTGCTGCTCTACTCCTTACCAAAGGCCCACTATCTCCATTGCTTCGCACGTCCTTGTTACAGATGTGAAACATCACATCTCCACCGATCTCCTATGTGCTCCATGAACATTACCTGTAAAAAATGTCTTACATGCAGCTACTGGTCTAATGTACACTGGTTCAAAGAGAGAGGTGTAACAAGTTGACTGTACTATAAAATTACTTGTCTGCATCCAAATCTCTCCTTCTATTGATGACCTTTTTGTATCGTTCCCTGAGATGTACGTTGACATAAGTCAGCGGCGCTTAGTGACATTATGACAACAATAAGCAGAGTGGTAATTTTTTAAACAAGTGTGGTAAGGAGAACCAACCACATACCTACATATGTCTATACGTACACAAAGTAGATGGGGACTGGGGTCTCACACACACACACACAGAGAGAGAGAGAGAGAGAGAGAGAGAGAGAGAGAGAGAACGGCCCATAATTTTCCACTTTCCGATCACTGATGAAGTGATGTGTGATGCAAGTGATATATTCATGCGGGCAGCACCAGTGACACAGCGAGTAGTGCTGCTGTCTCACAGCACCTGGGTGGTGTGAGAGGATGTGGGTTTGATTCCTGCTCAGTCTGTGTGGAGTTTGCATGTTCTCCCTGTGTCTGCATGGGTTCCCTCCGGGTGCTCTGGTTTCCTCCCACACTCCAAAGATATGCTGTTCAGGTTCCCTCATAGTGTGTGAATGACAGAGAGTGTGTGTGTGTGTGTGTGTGTTCCACTGATGTATGGATGAGCGACCCAGTGTAATAGTGTATCTAGCAGTGTAAGTCACCACTGTGAACAAGGTGTGTGGGCTGGTAACACTACATAGAGTTCATTGGAAGTCGCTTTGAAGAAAAGTGTCTGCAAAGTGAATAAATGTAAATATTCCCAAATTATTTTAATTATTCCCAGAATATGGGACAAGCGGTTCAGAAAATGTGTGTGTGTGTGTGTGTGTGTGTGTGTGTGTATTCCCAGAATCATCATCAGGGTGTCTATGAATCCCTTGCAAAAAAGGTCTGGACCTTCCGGTGGACAGCTCTCACCAGTCAAGGATGGAGACCTGGTCCCTCTGGTGTTTATATTACATTTATTTATTTAGCTGATGCTTTTCTCTTAAGCAACTTACACCTTTAAGGTACCTACAGTGATTTACCCGTTTTTACATCTGGGTACTTTTTACTGTATCAGTCCAGGGTAAGAACCTTGATCAAGGGTACTACAGCAGGAGGTGGGATTCAAACCTGGGACTATTGACTCAAATCGCCAGGTCACCTACTGCTTGCGGACAGGGTGTGGTAAACAGGGTGAAGGCACCACTCCGGATGAGACCGAAACAGTGTGAAGAACGTACCGGAGGAGAGACACGTGAGAGCGAAGCACACCGTCGCCATCATGTTAAACGTGATCTTCGAATGCAAGATGACGTTCAGGACTCGTGGACATGCAATATGTTTTTGGGCTCCATCACAAAACAATGGGATAAAATAATAGAAGAACAATTATATAATAATCTAACGGGATCATAAAGGCCGAAACTGTATGTAGCGAAGGACATGGGAAGCCGTCTGACGGCAGCAGGAAGCATTTTTCGCCCAAATAAATTGAAAAGAAAGTGAACGTGGAAGAGATGGGAATTAATTTAATCCCTGTTTACGTGTTTTTAATGTGGAAATACTGTCGGGAGGGAGGTGTTTGACTGGTTGTGTTTCTTGGATTTCACGGATGGAACGGAGAGCTTGCAGAGCCGAGGACACCCGGCCTTTTTATGCGCATAATATAGATTTTTTTTTTTTTTTAGCTCTCTTTCTTTGGGTCCAGCTTTAATTACTTTCTAAATTTATCTGGGTTCAACATGCTATTTTAGGCAGAAAGCCCTTGTCACTGATATCAAGAAACCGCATGAATCCAAGCCTCGCGGAACATTAAGCTGCGGAGGAAAAAGCACGAAGATGCAATTAATCCCGGAGGCAGGAACCGAAGCGACAAAAGAGAAGGAATATAAGCAAAATAACAGAGGAGCCCTTTGTGTGTGTGTGTGTGTGTGTGTGTGTGTGTGTGTGTGTGTGTGTGTGTGTTGGGGGGCTGCGGGTGTTTCAACGCAAATAATTATTTCTTTTGCATTGTCTCATCTGCAGATAATACAGAGAAAGCAGATGATGATTGTGCACCAGCGGCAAAACACACTTATTTCTCCTTTCATTGTCTTCGTTTCTCCACTGACCATAATAGGAAATTCATTCTCCTAATTACATTTTTTTTTTTTTCCATCACGGGTTTTGGTGTAAATGCGAACAAACGAAAGGCTCGGGTGTTCACACGTAGTCGGAAACGCAGTTTGGATCCGAGTCCAGTGCGCAGTCGCAGAACAATCAACTGGTATTTAATTCTCTCAGTTTGACTCTATTTATTTGGATGAAGCATCATACTGGGCTGTAAATCTGTACAATGTCCTTTTGCATCTAACCTCTTTCCTTCAGTTTCTCCACCTACAGGGAGTCCCAAAAAAAACACATACACCCTTTAATGTGCAAAAGAATTCTTTAAAAAAAATCATGCGAGCTACATGTGTGGGGTTCGAAATGGTCACCGTCAGCATCTGGGCAATTCCAACCCAGGAGTGGCTGGCAAACGTAAAATGTGCCGCCCACTGTTTTTACACACCCTGTTTGTATATAAAATATGTACAGGAATGGATTTATGCAGATGTATTACATTTACGCGCTGGAAAATAATTCTTCGAATAAAAAAATGTGTTAAAAACACATTGGGTATATTTCTTGTATATTATTATACCGCCTTATTATTAGCATATCTGTCTGAAAAGTCCTTTAATGATGCAACATAGAAACAGTTCAGATAATGATGGGGTGTAGAAAAGAGTAGCACTGCTGTCTCAAGGCGCCTGGGTGGGTTCGATCCCCGCTCAATGTGTGAGGAGTTTGCATGTTCTCCATGTGTCTGCGTGGGTTTCCTCCGGGTGCTCTGGTTTCCTCCCACACTCCAAAGATGTGCTGTTCAGGTTCACCCATAGTGTGTGAGTGACAGAGAGAGTGTGTGTGTGTTCCACTGATGTATGGATGAGTGACCCAGTGTAAGTAGTGTATCTAGCGGTGTAAATCACTGCGGTGAATAGGTGTGGGCTCATAACACAACAGAGATTTCATTGGGAGTCATTTTGGATAAAAGCGTCTGCTACGTGAATAAATTTAAATGTAGAAAAGCGTTCCAAAGTCAAACTGATGACCGACATGCAGATTCTGATGGTCCCCAGCCCCTTAAATACATAATATGCAAGACACAGAAATGTTTATTCGAGGCATCTCTTGAAATATTCTCGTGAAATTGATACGTTGGAGGTGTGCGCCCGTTGTCTCGCTTTAGTGAACGTGTTTTTAATGTGTACGCGACCCTCCGTCTTTTGCACCGCGGTAAACGCGCTGCTCGGGCCGAGCGCTCTAATTACGGCTGAGCTGACGCGCGGCATCCAGGGCCCGGCAGGAACTTTATGTGTTGGTCGGGAGAGCTGTCACACAGAATTATTATGCAATCAGGCACCCACTCATTAGCTGGACTTCCCCGCGAATGAATAATCGCCCAGCACATTACTCCTTGGGCATGTAAAGCAGGCAGGGTTTCAGGAGGATGGAACAGAGAAGAGCATTATAAGGAGTTATGTCCGCCCCCGGAGGCACACGCACCCGCACACAAACGGAGACATGCCGGCACACACACTCGCACCCGCCAGCCACCAGGATCACATGCTTTATTTTCGAGCAGAATGAACTCATTTACAAGGGGAACCAAATCGTTTTCTCCGTATAACGTGCGGTATGTTTATCCCCGGCCGTCAACGGCAGGACGTGTGGAGCGACGCGACGGGAGACTGTTGACAGATTTCGGTGTTCGGCGACCCTGGGCTCTTTAACCCCAGAATGTGCTGAAAGAGGGGTGAACGCTTATTGAATTACCTCGATCGACATGATGTACTTGAAACCGTTCCCGTGCTGAACCACGACTGATGGAGAAGCCACAGAAAGAAACGGAATTATGCTTTTGAAATGAGGTTTTCTTTTAGTTGCTTGAAAATTCTGTCTCCGAATCACACGCTCATCGTCTGAACCGCTCGTCCCATACGGGGTCGCGGGGAGCCGAAGCCTAACCCGGCAACACAGGGCGCAAGGCTGGAGGGGGAGGGGACACACCCAGGACAGGACGCCAGTCCATCGCAGGGCACCCCAAGCGGGACTCAAACCCCGGACCCACCGGAGAGCAGGATCTGGTCAAACCCGCTGCACCACTGCGCCCCCCCGTCTCCAAATCATTTTTTCCATATTTTTTTCTGTCCCCCTCCTTCGTTCGCCCGCAACGCTGTGCCTGCGGTGACTAATGGGGAAGCCGCCTCTGATCATACATTGAATAATAGGGACTAAAACTGGAAAGGTTCTCGGTCTGTCTCAGCAAACTGTTCCTTTCCTCTTGTCTTCATGATGTACAGTAATAAGCAAACATGAGCGCAGAGGGGTCACCATGACAGAAGCAGTGCTATGGCATTCTGGGTATGGACGTGGGAGTGGTAACACCGTACCTAACCCAGCAACACAGGGCGTAAGGCTGGAGGGAGAGGGGACACACCCAGGACAGGACGCCAGTCCATCGCAAGGCACCCCAAGCGGGACTTGAACCCCAGACCCACTGGAGAGCAGGACCCGGTCCAACCCACTGCGCCACTGCGCCCCCCATGGTTGATGGACATAATATGAATAAATAAATTAAAATCTGGGGTTTTTACGGAAACTATTCCACGAACGAGTCGATGGACATCCGTCTTATGAAGTGTCATTCTGCTCTCAAACCCGCAACCTCCAAGTGCAGAGATGGCAGCTCTAACTACTACGTACCCTGCTGAGACATACAAACGCCAGATGGGTCCCTCACCCTGTCACTTTTGCGCTGTTACTGTCAGTCATCAGCCTGTCGGGCAATGACAGGCATCCGAAAAAAGACGAGCCGCCCCTTTGCCAAGGAATCGTGTTTGAGAAGTCAAATCTTCCCACGATCACCCGTGGAGATCCTCTCCGGAGGATGTTCCCAGGTCTCATTGATGCACAACCCCTGGAGAGCCCCGCCCACAGGGCCATTCGGATGGCGGCACATTCCCGTGATTAACGCACCGCTCTCCCCGTTCTGTCACTTTAACAGAGCTCCACTCGTCTCCGTACCCTAAACAAGCATCGGCCTCTTCCTGGGGGGCGTGATGGGAGACCAGCCGGTGGAGCAGCACCGCAGCGACGGCTGGATCCGCAAGCTCCTACCAGCACCAAGTGATGGCTGGCGAAAGGAAGCAGGGTGCTCTTAATTATAGTGCCATTCTTCAAAGTTTATAAATATATTTCTTGGTGCTTCTTTGTATCACTCAGACTATGAATTCCTCACTCGCCTTAACCACATTTTCTAATGAGGGTCACAGCAGTCCAGAACCTATGCTGGAATCACTGGGCACTCGGCCAGAGGCGTAAACCCCCAACTGGATTCCAGTCCATGGCATAGGTACCTACACACTAAGACCAATTTGCAGTCACCATTTAATCTGATTGTGGGGGGAACCAGAGCACCCTCAGCCTTGTGAACAACATACAAGCTCCCCCCGATTTGGACCTACAAGCAAAGTCGCTGGGAGACTACAGCACTACCTGATGCACCATCATGCTGTCCATTATGGATTCCGGAGGACTTTGGAATTTCTCTCGCGGTGGAACAGACAAGAAGTGTACCAAAGGTTCACCGTCCTTTTCCATCGAGAAGCCACGACCGTTCGTGAGATGATTCCAGAAACAGCGTCGCTTCCCTGAACCCGAACCTGCCACAATGAGCAGCTTTGCTGTCCGCCTCCTCCCATTACCCATAATCCTTTTTTCTACTATCTCACTTCCTCTCCTCCTTACTTCTCTTGTCTCATCTCTATCTGGTCTGGGGTTTTGTTTCCCCCGATAATCAACCATATGGGAAGATCTCACTAAATTGTTCTTCATCACATGTTACTAACAGGAGCAAAAATATAGAGTCGTAACCAGAAATACTGGCACCCTTGCACTTTTTGTGAGCAACTCGCAATTTTCCCTAAAAATAATAACCGCTGTTAATATTACAGAACCTTTGTTTTTGATTCAGAACTTCATATGTCCTTTTAAATGAGAAAGAAAGAAATGGTTTTGGCAGAATATTGACACCCCAGCCTCAATATCTGGTAGCACAGCCTTCGGTCAAAGTAACTGCAGTGAAGCACTTCCAGTCATCGATGAGCTTCCTGCACCTCTGCGTTGGCACTTCTACTGCTCCACTTCTCCTACGTTTGAAGGGTACCTTCTCCCAACTCCTCTTCTCAGTTCTCCCCGCATGTTCTCAGTGGGGTTTAGATCTTCGCTCCTTGGTGGCCACCTCGGAAGAGTCCAGCATTCGCTCTTGGTTCAATCCTGGGTGCCAATCCTACTCTCTTTGGGGTCGTTGACGTGTTGGAAGACCAACAACCTTCAACACAGAACCAACAGATGTTGCCAGTAGGAGCCATTTGCAGATGTTTTGGTTGATTCTCTGTGTTTATGGACTCTTTCCAGCAGCACCGACATTTACACGTACATTTACATTTATTCATTTAACTGACGCTTTTCTCCCCAGCAAATTACAACGTTAGACTAACTTGAGCCCAAACCACGTGGCTCAGCAGAGTGAATAACGAGAGCCCCGAACACGGCTTTATCATCACCGAAGTGAGAAGATCCTCCTGTTCCTTTTCTCGCTTAACGTCCAGTGCTCAGTCGTGGCACACAGTTAGCGGTAGTTTGTCTCGGTCTGGTGAATGGGGGATCGCGGCGCTCCCCGCTGTTTCTTGGCACGGTTAATGGCTCCTCCTCAGATGCTCCAAGGAGTCTGAGGACATGGCAACGTCTCCAGAGGACCCTTTTCATCTTAACAGCCAGAGGGGGGTTTCTTCAGCCTTACAGGGTTGCACCTCTTCTTTCTAAAGCTCCTCAGTAGAACAAGGTGGAACACTTCTTTGGGAACCCTTCCCGAGTCTGATTGTCCCACATCGCAACTTGTATCATATTAGTGGCTTTTGTCACAAACTTCAGCCTCTCTGCAAACCTCGGACTTGGTCTGGAGGACCCAAGACGCACATTTTAAAGCGCTGGAGCGTGTTGTGCTGTCATGTTGCAGCATCTGGGCGGCTGGATGCAGGCTTGAGTCTGGCTCAGTCTGTGTGGAGTTTGTATGTTCTCTCCGAGTCCGTGTGGGTTTCCTCTAGGTGCTCTGGTTTCCTCCCACAGTACAAAGAAATGCTGTTTGAGTGGATCGGTGATGCTACATTGCCTTCAGTGTATGAATGGGTGAGTGACTCTGTGTGTGTGTGTCGGCAGGCTATCCTGCAATGGACCGGTGTCCCGTCCATGGCGTACCCCCCTCGGCCTTGTACCCGATGTTTCCAAGATAGGCTCGGGACCCTCGAGATCCTGCGCAGACAAACAGCTACTGAAAGTGAGTGACTGCAGTGGTAATAGAGAGAATCATAACTTTAATATCCCGTCGCTCACATGAACACCGCATGCGTTCCTCCGCTGTGACGACACTGTGCAGTTGTGGGCGGTGATGCCATCGGGGAGACTCTGTCCAAAGCGAGGGGACGGAGACATTACTGACAGAGCCGGCAGGCGGCGTGGGCATTAATTGCATAAGTATATAAAGACGAAGATGAAATATATAAATCGGAAGAGGAAAGTGCAGGGAAACGTCACCGGCACGTTGGCTCCTTCTCCAGACGCCGTTCCCCGGCAGCCGGCGAGGGGGCTACGTGAGCCGCCCACCCCCCATCAGGACCGCGTCTTCCTGAAAATGTGCTTTTAAGCGCCTTAATAGCGCGGGGGAGCTTGGCCCCTGCAGGTTAGCGACAGGAAGCGGGGAGCGGGGAGCGGGACCGAGCCCAGGCGGATCAGACGGCTCCTTTGTAAATCAATCACACATCCGCAACTAATGCAGTTCTGGGCAACTCCTCCGGAAGCATTAGGCCTATTAGTCAAGGGCTGGGAGGAGCAGCCAATACACTTATGGGTGGTGCGTACTTGTGTGTGTGTGTGTGTCTGTCTGTCTGTCTGCTTTTGCATCCGTGTGCATGTGCCCGAGCGTGCGTCTTTAACTGCGTGTGCGATTATGTGTTTTGATCTGTGTGTGTAAGCATCCTCGCTGGGTACGGGTGTGTGTTTTCCCTGGACTAAGCATCTGGACCAAGGAATCCTGTGAGGTCAGCAGCAGCTGTTGGAGCGAGGGATGCTTTAGTGTGTCTCAATCACACGCCAGGTGTGTGTGTGTGTGTGTGTGTGTGTGTGTGTGTGTGTGTGTGTGTGTGTGTCTCCCTGCTGGGGGTGTGGGGACGGGAGGAGGAAGCTGGCGAGGATGCGGCGGCATCATGGTGGAGTGAGTGTCCATCTGGCGATAGCTGCAGCGCAAATGCAGATGGTCACTTCCCTCGGTCACTCATTGGTGCTGAAGACCATCCCCGGTGACTGCTAACAACTGACTGACGGACCCCTGAACTTACTTAATACAAGTTGTTAAGCGCACAAATACGATACGAAATGATGCGTGGAAAAAAGGGGAGGAGTTTCGGTTAAAGGACATCACCCTCAGCATCACCGGTGACCACTGCGGTCCTTCTCAAAAATATCAGCTCACGCTGCTGCTCCAGGTTGTTGGAGTGTACTGCTGTTTTCTCACTTTCTTCACCTTTAACCATTTGTTATAGATTTTGATTTATTAGTTCTCATAAAATTAAAACATTCTTTATAGAGGTGACATTGTGGTAGAGTGAATAGCACTGGGGGGGGCGCGGTGGCGCAGTGGGTTGGACCGGGTCCTGCTCTCCGGTGGGTCTGGGGTTCACATCCTGCTTGGGGTGCCTTGCGATGGACTGGCATCCTGTCCTGGGTGTGTCCCCTCCCCCTCCGGCCTTACGCCCTGAGTTGCCAGGTTAGGCTCTGGTTCCCCACGACCCCCTATGGGACAAGCGGTTCAGAAAGTGTGTGTGTGTGTGTGTGTGTGAATAGCACTGGTTCCTCACAGTACCTGGGTGGGGCGACAGGACATGGGTTCGATCCCTGCTCAGTCTCTGAGGAGCTTGCATGTTCTCCCCACGTTTGAATGCATGTCCTTCAAATGCTCTGGTTTCCTCCCACAGTCAAAAGATATATAGCTGAAGTGGTGACCCCAAACTGTTTTAAGTGTGTGAAGGTGTGTGTGGCTGCCCTGCAATGAAGTGGTGCCCCGACCAGAGTGTACCAGGGACAGGCTCCAGATCTTGCGCAGGTGTAGAAGCAGATGGGCGACTGCCAGGGAGGGTAAGAGAGCAGTGTAAAGAGACACAGACGCGCACATCTCTGATGACGCCTGGTGAGGCTGTGCAGCATAACCGTGCGGGTGCACTAAAGTTCACCCTTTTCAGCCTTTATTCTCCCTAATTTCTGAGACTCCAAAGAACCTTGAACAGTTTGAGAAAAGATCAGTTCCGACAGCGTTCGCGGTCACACCGCGTTTTCCGGGCCGTCGACCCCGAGGGGGCCGTTTGCGCTGCGGAGAAGGTGCGTTAGCGCGAATATGACCCCCGCTGGGGTGCGGGGCGCTACAGGCACAACAGGTACGGCAGCAGCCGAGGCCCGGAGACACCGAGCGGTCCACGCAGCTCCTCCGCGCCTTTCGGGGAACCATCTGTACCGCTGGATCAGCTAATTAACAGATTACATCTTAATTAACTGTGGGCGTAAGCAGGGAGCCTGATTGAGGTTCCGCGTCCTGTATCTCGCAGGTCTGACTGACAAAGGTAAAATCAAGCTTTTAATTAACCGGGTGCCGCTCCTCGAGTTCAAAATAAAAAAAAAACACGCTCGATTCGACAGCTTCCCTCTAGGGAATTGTCCTGCGAAGGAAAGGAAAGCGGAAACACGACCAGATTACTGGGCTTCGATCTCGTTTCGGAGTGTCGGGCCTCAGAGAAGGACGGAGCCCCGGCGGTGCCGATATTCTCACCGTGATGCTGAGCATCGGACCGGTGTTGGGACACCAGGAGTAGGAAATGAACAGCGAGGGGGGGTTGGACACGAGAGACAGGGAGTAAATTCAGTTTGCTTGTTTGTGGGTCTCGTCCCCTTATATTTTTATGTTTAAGTGAATTTTGTGGGAGGGGGTGGTGCAATGAGCTGGACCGGGTCCTGCTCTCCAGTGGGTCTGGGGCTCGAGTCCCGCTTGGGGTGCCTTGCGATGGACTGGCATCCTGTCCTGGGTGTGTCCCCTCCCCCTGTAAAATTACCCTTTATACAGCTGGGTAATTTTACTGGAGCAGTTTAGGGTAAGTACCTTTCTCTAGGGTACTACAGCCAAGGGTGGGAATTAAACCCGCAACCTTCGGGTCTAAAGGCAGAAGCGCTAACCAGTATGCTGGCAGTTGCCCCCCTGAAAGGGATAACAAGAAAGGGAGAGACTTCTGCAGAATGCTGCAAATGATCTCCTGCCTCCTGCCTTGAGGAAGGACTGAACCATCTCACACCAAAAACGGTGTAAATCATAATAAAAGAGATCTGAGCCGAGTAAACATTGAGCGCAATATAACATATGAAGAGTTTTAAATTTATTTAGCTGCTCTTTCTCTCCAAAGCAGCTTATGATGTTAAGATCACACACACATTGTCTGAAACCGCTCGTCTCACACAGGGTCGCGGGGAGCCGGAGCCTAACCCGGCAACACAGGGCGTAAGGCTGGTGGGGGAGAGGACACACCCAGGAGGGGATGCCAATCCATCACAAGGCACTCCAAGCGGGACTTGAACCCGCAACCTACCGGAGAGCAGGACCTGCGCCAACCCACTGCACCACCACACCCCCCAATGTTAAGCTACTTACACCAATTTGCCCATTTTTACAGCTGAGCAGTTTTTCCTACAGTTATTTACAGAAGGTATCTTGTTCAAGGGTATGATGAGAGCGGGCAGGATTTGAACCTCCAGTCAATATGGCACCAGCTGCCCCCGACCTTATTTCAACAGGTTTACACACGAAAATGATTTTCCCTTCACGTTACCATCCACCGTTATATAAAACACAGCGATTAATCCAAAGAAGGTAAATGACAACCTTCCCATACGGTAAGTCTCCCCATGAGCCCCGCCGGAGCATCGCTGAGCGCCAACATGAGGCCGTCAAAAACCTCGCGCGGGCCGTTTGCCGCAGCCGAAAGAGAAAGATGCTGACGGGTGAGAAACACACACGTTACGCGTTAAGCGCAAAAGAGGTGACCGAAGAGCTTCGGCGCGTTCGTACGTCTGCGACACGGACGCGCGGCCGGCCGAGCGAGCGCTCGCACTCAGTTAGTCTTCCTGTTTGGGGGGGGGGGTGAGCGAGGGGGTCGCCGCGCGGACAGGACTGCTGCGTCACACACGCTAGGCAGAAGGCCGGGTAGGCGAGGAGCCCGGACTGGCCGGGATCTCCAGGACCGGCACTAGGAGACGGTACGATGACCTCGCATCACTCCCCGCTGCGGAAGGTGACTCCGGGACAGCGGCGCTTTGCCGCGGTGCTCGGGCAGCTGTACACGCAAATGTCGCATTCGATCGCTGGACCCGGGTTCTACAGCATCTCTCCGGCGCAATCCCGATTCCGTGACGCCTCCGATGTCGGCAAAGCTCTGCAGCAGCGGCAGCAGCAGCAGCATCACACCCAGACCGAGTTCTCTGCCTTGTTCGCTTGTACGCCGTCCTGCTGCGCAGCTCGTGAAACGCACTTTTTTCTTCCCCATCGGTCGAGTACGGAACGTGAAATTATTAATTATTCATCCTTATAAATGGGTGTTTGAGGCCTTTTTTTAGCATTTGCACCTAAGAAAGTGGCTTCACAGCTGCGGTTAAGTGTGCAAGGGATGTGTGTGTGTGTGTGTGGATTTCTGGGGAATGAGGTAGAGAAGGATGATATACTGCCAGAAACACACACAAAGTGTAAAAAGGACATTTCCACTGGAGAGCAGCGAAGAGAACGGGCGGGAAGGCGTTCGGTCGGTGAGTGCCGGGCGGCTGACAGTGGGCGCGGGGTCCGGGACACACGGGTTCGAAGGTCGCCGCCCGCAGTCTGCCGTGGCGCGCCGAGGATGGAGCCGACCAACCCGAATGCCGCACTATTCTTAGACAGCCCATCCCCCCCAGTCCCCAGACTCCGGTTTCCTGGTGTGTATCGGATCCCCGCGGATCAATACTCATCTGGCTGCAGGAAAAAATGCGATACTGCATTCTGAAACCAGCAGTCATGCGCAACGTTTTATTACTTTCATCAGACACATTATAGCCGTTTGTCTCGTGTTTGCTTCTATACATCACATTATCATACATTAAACTATTGGCTCTGAGTGCTGTGACAGATGGAATGTATTTATTCCAGGATAAAGGCTTTTGCTACAACCGATCGCACGCGTGCAGTTTTTACAGTCGTGCCCGTGAACCCAGAAAAACAACCCATCTTTTTGCAAATCTTTCTCATCCATTTGCTCGACGTTCACGCGCTCTCAGCAAGCGCTGCTGCACGAAAAGCATCATCACATTACATGAAAACTCAATAAGCGGTTTAATTTTGGAACGGTATTCATAAGCCTCGAACGCATAAGACGCTGGAGTGCGTTCCTGCCCCCAAGTAGTGAAATGAAGAAGGCACAAAGTTCTTGTGGAGATCAGTGAGCAGAGGCACACCGAGGTGTTTGGACGGCGAAGACGATGCTGTGAGAAGCTGCTGCGATGCTGAGCCAGCCGGCGCTTTTATAAATCACGTCTCATCGCGGAGCCGGCCCGGTATCCTAGCAACCCCGCGGAACTCTCGTCTGCCCAGAGGTCTGAGGAGGTTCCCTCTCGATCCCTGCCACCGCTATTACCCAGAATGCCGGGCGCACGCCGCCCCCGCATCGGCACTCGGCCCCCGTCGCGCTGTCTGGAGGGGCACCTGCGCCGTGTGCGAGGAAGGCCTGCGGCTGCGCGAACGTCTGCATTTCGCCGACTTTATTTGCATTCTCTTTCCCAGAGCCTCTCAGTGGCAGATTCGCAGCTGACACACATTGCACACGTTACAGAATACATTCCTCATAATTACAGCGATAAAGAAGTAAGGAACACCTTTACCTCAACGAGATACTTCAATTAGCCCCCGTGTTTGTCGTACTGTTTTACTCCATTGCGTTTCATAGTGTTGTCTTAAGCTGTTGTCCAAAGAACTCAGGGAATATTATTATAATTTTGTTGTTTTGCACAGCAGGACAATACAATGACAATAAAGTCTTCAATCGGTTCAGTCAATCAATGTCTGTTTTAACTCATTGCCCTGAAATGTTGACTTTTGTTCAATGAAAAAAAGAAAAAAAAAAAGCACCGTTAAATTTAAGGTGGAGGGGGGTTTGATGGGCCGAAGAGGGGCTCTAGTGCGCTGCGGAGATGCACTCGTTCGTGTCCCGTAAGACAGGCCATTAGGGCCTTCGGAAATCTCGGCTGCTAAAGCAGCAGTTTAGAACGCTGACCGTTAACGGAGAGTGCCGGAAGCGGTGTGCGTGCGCAGCACTCTCAGCGGGAACGCCAAAGCCCCTGTCTGTCCTCTTGAGTGCTGGAGCTCCATTAAAAGGCGCGGAGATTGATAGGGGTGTAATGACAGCACACTTTGCTCCTAATGATCAGCAGGAGGCCGCGCTCATTCTGTGCCCTCGGTCTCCCTCTAGTGGCCGGAGGTGGACGCCACGGGTCACTCGCGCCCTCTTGTCTCGCTTTGGTTGAACGGATGCTTCTCCGCTCAGGACGTGTGGCACTTGCTTACGAGACCGTCCCATTAACCTTACTGCAGTATTTCTGAGCCCCGGCGTTTGGTCATAACGTTTAAATACGTGCGCTCCATCAGCTCTACTATACCATCGGCGGTCCGCTGTCCAGCAGTCACTGCATTTGGTTTGCTCAACTTTCTGTTTCATTCCCTTCAGCTTACTATTTATTTTGGCTAGCTGCGGAAAAGTGACTCTGGTGTTGCTACATGAAAACATTATTTCAATACTAGACTTCATCATTATTATTATGTATTGTATCATTTTAACATGAATAATGTGTGAACGCGGTATTAATGCATGTTAAGTGTTCATTTATCATTATGGTTACATTTAATCATTTAGCTGATGCTTTCCTCCAAAGCAACTTTCAAATGAAGATACTTACAATTATCTACCCATTTATACATCTGCGTAACTATTTTTTAGTAGTGCAATTGAGGGTAAGTACCTTGCTCAAGGGTACTACAGCTGGAGGTGGGATTTAAACATGTAACCTTTGGGTCCAAAGGCAGCAGCACTAACCACTACAGTACCAGCTGCTTCATGTACTACAGTATAAGGGAGTTTTTGAGTAACGATGAAGCTGAGTTACAACGGGGTAATCAGGACAGAACCCCATCGTAAGCGGAGGACCACCCATGTGTCAAACAGCTCCCATTCACGGGTGCACACGGTGCAACCTTATACTTATTATCAATAAATCTGCTGTCTATGAAAGCTTTATCTAACCATAATTATGAAAGAAAATGAACCCTTAAGGCTTTGTCATTATAGATTTTGCTCTCAGACAACACATCCAGAAACATGACATACGATGTAACAGCAATATTAAAAATGACAGCGACCAGAACTGAATGGGTCCAGCCTTCATTGCAGTGGATTCTGTCCTTTTTGCCAGCAGATGAGCTGAATTCCAGCCCTATGGACCGTTGTGTAATTAACATTGGGCAACATTTGCACTTTGCTCCCTTTTGAACAAGAAAAGAATATCAACAGGACCCTCACTTATGCATCTTGTTCCAGACCCCTGTGACCTTTCACCCTCAGGCTGCTGGACATTCCTCATCCTCCCCACCAAAAAGATCTTGAGCCCAATACAAGCACGTGTGAGTTCTGTCATCACAGCTGCCGCTCACCCACATATGGAAGAGAGTGCTAAAATGCACAAGCAGGCACTGTGAAAGCGCTGAAAACACAGGTGCAGCAACGCACATATCATGTGCTAAACCTGGTACTTTACGCACAGCAACACACTAGTGGAGAAAATAACACTGCCAGTTCAAGCTTTTGAAACAAATTTCAACAAATAAACATGACACACAAGCTCTCTATAGTGACTCAAGGCTGTTTGGTCTCTGTGTGTGCGGAACGATCCTCTTCCATAAAGTAACTGTGTAAGAACACGTTTCATCTGTAAATGTTAAACAAGATAGATAGTTGACAATATATTGATAAACAAGCAAACAAACAAACAAATAAAAAACAAACATTTAATCATTTAGCTGATGCTTTTCTCCAAAGCAACTTACAATGTTAAAATTGTGACACGCATACAATTACTTACCCATTTATACAGCTGGGTGATTTTACTGAAATAATTTAGGGTAAAGTACCTTGCTCAAGAGTACTATAACCAGAAGGGGGGATCAAACCCTCAGCCTCTGGATCCAAAGGCAGCAAATCTACCTACTCCACTACCAACTGTCCCCAGGAAATAAATAAAGAGCACAGTGAGATTTCGGCAACATCTTCTCACAGCCATTCTGGTATAACAGCACTGCTCTTCCCCCCAAGGAGGACACAGGATGGCAAAATAAGACTCACAAAAGTGTTTCCTCCAGTGGCTGTCGTTCTTTTTTCACTTCTTAATAGAAAAGGACCGTCTAAAGTCCCAAAATAGTCACTGATACCGGAACAGCCAGTTTAAGGTGCGAACAAGAAGCTCTTCAAAGAAGAACTAAAATGCTGGATGTTTAAGAACAGCTCATTGAACCACTGAACTGCTATTGCTTGTTAAGAAGGACCTGAGCAATGTGTGTGTATGAAATCTGAGTTTTAATTACACTTTCTAGTTCACAGCTCATATCCTCACCGCATGCAGCTTAGCTACACCGAGAAAGCGCTGAGTGTCGAGGAGTGAAAAAGGTCAAGGAAAAATTGAAGGTCACTAGTATTTGAGAAGCCCCTCTCCGAGAGGCTGCCCTGAAGCCCTCCAAACCGCTAAGCAACGGGTGCGCACCATGCTAGTCTACTAGTCCACAGCACTGCAGATCTGTAGGACTTTCTCGTTGAAGTCTTCTGCTTGGTCTGCGAAGACATAGTGGCCTGCGCCTCGGATCACCTGGGAGGGAATTCATAAAGGGGTATGGAATACGAAGAGAAAGTGGTCATTAATACATTCATCTTCACACTCTGTTTGTTCAGTACAACATCATTGGGGGGGCATCACTAAAGCAGCAGACACTGGACCACTGCATGGCTCACACACTCACACCCCAGGGGCAATTCAGTCTGACAGCACAGGCGGTGCTCAACTTACAACATATGTAACTTACAGCCACCCCATTAACCTTATTCAATTACTTTTGAGTTCCCACATTTGGTTGTGACGTCTAAGGAAGGGCCCGCCATCGACGTACTTTTCCCTTGTGATTCCCTTCAAGTTACTTTTTATTTACAATAGCTAGCAACTGAAAAAATGAGTGTTCCGGTGGTGCTGAAGAGAAAAAGCAAACGATAACAAATAAAGACATAAAATTGAAAACAAAGTAGCATGAAAACATAACACTGTACTGCATTGTATATTATAATTATTCTTCTGTACTAGTATTAACATGAAAAATGTGTGAAATTTGTGAAAAAAATATAAGAAAGCCCTATTATACAACATAGCACTCGAGCTATATTGTATATCACAATGGCTCATATAACACAGTGTGGACCACCGGTACACTGAGCCTGTGCCACTGGGCTGTAGGGGACACCCATGCTGCACACTCCACACAAAAGGCAGTGAGCACTCAGACAATCCAGAGAGCGAGTGCTGTGAGAGGATAGCGCCACCTTCTGTGCCGCCCACGTTTACAGTATGGTAACTGCCTCATAAATACGCACTCTGCCATCTGTTCAATGCACTCGAGGAAAAGGTGGATGCGGTGGACGGACATCTCACCACGATGTCGACGCGTGATCCGGGCCGGGCCTCTTTGATGGCGTTGCCCGTGTCGCTGTCGACGCTGGAGCGGGAGCCGTACACGATGGAGATGGGCATGTCACGGCGAAGCAGGCCCACGCGCTGCAGCATGGGCCTCTTGGGCCAGCCGTATGGGATGGTCATGTTCCGGAAGGCCGTTTCCCCGCTGGGACAGAGGGACCACAGCAAAGCGGTGCCAAAGAACCAGGTTCCACCAAGTCAGGATTTCCCAGAGTACCACCCTTCTCCCTTATGAAAACCCTTTCTACACGATGACTCAAACTATCGCAACGATGTCAGCAATATCATGTCTGCTAACTGCACTGCCATAAGGTTGTCAAATGATAAAACTTTAAAATAAACAAGAGAAGCTTCAATATCAGTGTTTCTTCACGGGGTAAACAGCAGCTGTCATAACCTCGAGAAAAACTCTTAGCTCTACTGGTGTTCAAAAAGGCCAAGAAACCTTAGATGTGAATGTCTGTTAACAAACAAAATCATGACAAAGACAAACAAACAATGAAAGTAATCTGTGCGGAGACGCTGGACCCGGAGATGCGTACCTGGGGGTTTGGACGTTCAGGTGGTAGATGTATTCAGACACGGTGCTGTCTCTGAACATGGACGAAAACTTCTGCCGGAAGTCGGGTCGGAGGGTCTCAATGAGGATGGGTCCTGCACGTACACAGGACACAGATTACGGTGAGTGTGTCTCTGTGTACACTGCAGTACCCCAGCTACACCACAACTCTGCTCCATAACAGCATTAGAAGCATCATTTGGGCAGAAAACAGTCATTTGATGCAAAGAGAGTCAAGACACGGGTAGCGCGGGTGCCCCACAGCACCTGAGCCACCCATTCACGCATAGGTTCAAATCCAGCTCTGTCTGCATGGAGTGCATATGTTCTCCACCTGTTCATAGGGGACAATGCATGGCATAGCAGTTTGAGCTACTGCCTCTGGAGTGAGGCTGCCAGTTCAATTACTAAGGTACTTACCTTGTTCAAGTATCAAGGTACTTACCCCGAATTGCCCTAGTAAAAATTACCCTGCTGCATAAACGGGTAAAATCACTGTAAGTAGCTTAACACTGCGAGTAACTCTGGAGAAAATTGGATAAATAAACAATTGTAAATATTTGCAGGGGTTTCCTTCCATGATCCAGAGATGCAAACCTAGTGTGTTACTCATTGTGACACCATGGCACCCTAAATTGCCCTTACCTGGAATCATTACTTCTCCTTGGAGTAAGTTTTAGTGTGGACACTTATAGTGGGAATTCTGGGCCCCCAGAAATAATACTGCTCTGTCCACCTGGGCCCTGATTCCCAGAGACAGCCACTATTAGAGGGTCAGCAGTGTGTGTGCAAAACAGGTAAACTCTGAATAAGCAATGGTGCCACATCAGTAGATGTTCAGGATTCCTAAAGGAGTTATGCTGCCGTACCTCTGAGCAATTAAAACCCACACTATTTTAGCATATTATGTAGCTACTTATATGATGTATACTGGTTCATATGGTGGAAGGTGACAAATTAATTGCACTTTAGAATTACATGTCTTCATCTAAGTCTCTCTTTCAGTTGATGTAATGCACTCATTGTATTTTTCTCTGTACGTCGCTTTGGAGAAAAGCATCTGCAGAATAAATAAGTGTAAACGTAAATGTAAATATTACTAATACGGGTCCAAAATTCTTTATCCACAATTCCGAAATCCAAAAAATTCAAAAAACCTTATTTTTGTAAGTTTGGTGCCAAATCTGAAAAAAAGTAACACGTGATGACAATGACGGGGACCTGATGTTCCTTCTTCTCCAGGATCCTCAAGCAGCCACATGTGATGAACATGTATTAAATGTTTAAGTACAGGTACAGTATTTAGTTTCATCAGAACCTGTTTATGTTTAATGTTTTACTAAACAGTTTTTTCTGCTTAGACTACTGCCCCCGCGACCCGGTCCCGGATAAGCGGAGGAAGATGGATGGATGGATGGATAAACAGTTTTTGGGGGGTGCAATGGCGCAGTGGGTTGGCCCTTGTCCTGTTCTCTGGTGGGTCTGGGGTTTGAGTCCTGCTTGGGGTGCCTTGTGATAGACTGGCGTCCTGTTTTGGGTGTGTCCCCTCCAGCCTTACGCCGTGTTAGGCTCCGGCTCCCTGTGACCCCATGTGGGGGTGGGGGTGGTTTTCTTAGAAATAAGAAGTACTACAGTATTTACTGGTTATATTTATGAACACTATTTAATTTAACCAATTTATTACTATATAAATAAGCAGTGAATAAATTGTAACACTATTTATAGTCTTTATTTATCCCACTCAGTGTGAATATTGATATGTTTTTCTACAGAAATATTAAAGTGGTGGATTACAGGGTGCTGCCCCACACCCACTGGGGGTGCTATGTAAGATACTGCATACGCACCATACTTTGTAAAATCTGAAAAATTCTGAATTCCAAAACACATCTGGCCCAGAGGGTTTCAGATAAGGGATTGCAGACCTGTATTAGACTTAAAACATTTATTGTTTATAAAGCAACATTCTTAAAGAAGCAGTTCAGGTTTAGTACCTTCCATAAGGGTTCGACAGCAGGGCTGCTCCCAAACTCAAGCTTTGCAGGAAAGACGGCGTTGAAGGATCAAAAATTGGGGATGTGATAACATGTGTGGTGCACTAGACGAGGAGGGTTTTACCCAGAGGTCCTGACAGGCGCAACCCAGCCAGGGGGTTGAATGGGCTCATGGCGGCCCCCACTGCCTTGATCCACATCGGGACAGGTCGCTCGCCCTGCTTTGTCTCTGGACGCTTTCGGAAGCCCCAGGGTTCCACCAGTATCAGTTGTTTCACCCTAGCAGGGGGAGGGCAGAGGTGGCTCAGATGATGCCTCGCAGACACCCACTTCCTCGGTCACATCATCATCATACACCTTCTCTCCCAGGCCCTCACACACCCACATACTGTGTCCCACACACCCACACCCTCAGTCCTCAAGGCCTGCGAGCCCCTATTGGAAACACTTATCAAAGCACTCACACAGAGCCATTGTTCTTTTGGAACACAAGGTCTTCAAACCCCCCGGGGTGAGGGGGGGGGGGGGCAGCTCATTTTCCAGTAATAAAAATGGATAGTGTTTCTATTTAAAGAAGTAAAAAATTTCCAATGCCTTTAATAACTGAGTACAGCCTGTGATCCTGGGCTGTTCCTTTGGAGAATCACATTCTTATTCAGACCTTTGTCTACACTTGAGAAAAAACAGGCTGCTTACAAAAAATCTGAATTTAACAATATCCAAGAAAGAGGACTGATACGTCTATATATGTACCACTTCTATACACCAGTATACCAAACAACTACGTAAAAAGACAGACACAGCCATTATAGAAGTGACAAATACAGGCGACACTCCTCCCCCTCTGGATGCTTGTTGGTCCCAGACACAGGTGGTTCAAAATCAGGCCCAATCAAACCCATTTTGGCTCCAGTGTGATGGAATGCTCTCCCTTTGTCCCTCAGCACTGCTGAATCCCTCTAAACATTCAAGAAAGGTCTCAAAACACAACTATTTTGGACCCACTTGTATCCTGATCTCCTGTCTGCTTCATAAACTTGTGCTACATGATGTGCTTAAAAATCCATTCTATACACAGCTCTTTGCAGTATATAATGTGCATTGGCAGAAACAGAAGCATTGGATAAGCTAACTGTACTTAGTATACTAACTACACTTACAATTTATTTACTATATGACTGTAAATGTCATAATGCCTCTCTAGTCCATCCTGCCATAGCTCCACCGGTGGGTGACGCCACTGACCTGGAGGGGTACTTCAGCGCATAGGCAGTTGCCACATATGCTCCCAGGTTGTGCCCCAGCAGAACCATGGCCTCCACCCCCACCTGTGCCCTCCATTCCTCGATGGATTTCACAAACTGGCACTCCACCTCCATGGCGTCAGCTCCAAATTGCGGTCGGCTGCTCCGGCCAAAGCCCAGCAGGTCCAGGGCATAGAGAGGTCGCTGCTCTGCCAGAGTGTCCAGGTTCTGAGCCCAGAGCCCTATGCCCCCCCCGAAGCCATGCAACAGAACCATAGGGGTCTGGCTAGCTGTACCCTTGTTGAAGGCGAGTGTCCATATGAAGTTCCCGTTCGAGATGGGCACGTGTTGTTTAGAGAACTCACTGTCTATGGCTGGGGGGAGAGGAAACAACGTGTCACGTGATATTGATAAAACACAGCCTGTCTGAGAGTGTGGAGAAGGAATGAATGTGATCACTTACGCTGTAACATCCTGTCTTCCGCCTCCTTCAGCTGAGCAAAAGACGTGGGGCACCACGATGGAAGCCATCGGGAGAGCCACCATGACCTACAGCAACACACATTTATATGAACATGCATACTTGCTACACCCCAATCAGACTGCTACACTTTTCCACCTTTTGGTGGTCCCACATACAAGAGGTCCAAAATCAAATGCACAAAGGTGTTCGGTTCTGGCTTCAATGTGGTGAATGAGATCCCTCTCTTACTCATAACTGCTGAATCCCTCTCAACATTCAAAAATTCTAGTAATGTTAATGACTCGCAGTGGTCTCTGGTTTGAATCCCAGCTCTCGCTGTAGCACCCTTGACCAAGGTACTTAGCCTGGATTACTTCAGTAAAAATACCCTGCTGTATGAGTGGGTAAATATTACAAGTAACTTGTTTTTGCACAACTTTAACACTGTAAGTCACCTTGGACAAAGGGTGTCAGCTCAGTAAAAATTAATAATAATACTAGTTGTTAACCTGCCCTTGTAAATTTGATAACCTGACTTGCTGCCTTTGGTCATTAGTTTCTCCAAAATGGTAATGGTTTTTCTTCCCAATGGCACGGACCTTTGGAATCATTGATTTTTTGGAGAAACTTCCACCATCCCCCAATGAAGGTCCTGCTGCGGCAAAACGTATCCCTTAGCTGGCCAGCTATGTGACCTCGACTCATCCGCAGCGATCCAGCTGTTCCAGTGTTATCTCTGCAGCTTCGGAAACACTGCCTTATCATTGAGCTGAGCGGTAAGGAGGAGCACTGCAGAGGTGTCCCCTTTCCGCTCCGCTGCTCGCCGCTGACAACCTTGCTCAGGTATGGCATCACGTCATAGGACCACACAGATGGGAACACCACCCAAAGTCCTTCCACGCGTCTCCTCCTGCAGAGCAAAGTTCACCTGGCAGGGCAGAGTGGGGGACACACAGCAGTGTCCGCTGGGACTGTCCTACTCTTCTGCAACAGTTTATTACAGGACAAATTATAGGGAATCTGAAATACATTTGCCCAGCTCTATATCTCCCAGTAGCCATTTCAGATAAGAATACTGCATAAGATATTCTGTTAGTAGGTCATATGATGTTTTCCACATTTCATACGCATTTGTCACGGCTTACCATTTCTACTGCAATGCCGTACACATCTACGCACTCACAAATGCACACTGACTTCAGCAGACATCTCTCAGGGTCAGCCTCTCATTTACACACGTGAATCGCGGGTTCAGAGGACTGCAGTGGAGCGTGCACGCGGACGAGCTTGGGTCTGAACCCTGAACGTAGAGCGCCACCACATCATTAGCCAATGGTTTTATTACTGGGGACTTTCAGTTATACTTCAGTGAAGCCATTCAGACTGATACCTTCCTCACTCATGAACACAACAGCAGGACTCCATCTGGAACTGAACAAAAAACTATTTATTGTTTACACACTGTATTCAAACTAATGTTAATATTATTCTTCTGTAATGATGAAAACTACATTAATGTTCAGCCCCAGTGGCCTAATGGATAAGGCACTGGCCTTCTAAGCCAGGGATTGTGGGTTCGAGTCCCACCTGGGGTGGATGTAAAGCTGGTATGATTGGTACCTTTCTGTGCACATTTAGTTAAAGCACCTCTCCAGTGTTTTGGGCATTGAATTCCACTTGGCCATGTTTGTTTTTCCTACCTCTGTACCAATGCAAATTAAATGTACTTGTTTAAGATACAAATTACTATTTCTTCTGGTTGAGCATTGTTTCCCTACTAGCTCTGTGTCACTGTGTGAATAGAGCATTCTATAAAAATAAACTGAATTAAAATGAACTGGGTGGCACAGCAAGCAGTGTTGCTGTCTCACAGAACCTGTGTGGTGTGAGAGGATAGGGGTTCAATTCCTGCTCAGTCTGTGGGGAGTGTGCATATTTTCCCCTTCTCTGCATGGGTTTGCTCTGGTTTCATCCCAAAGACATGTTGTTCAGGTTCACCCATAGTGTGTGAGTGACAGAAAGAGTGTGTTCTACTGATGTATGGATGAGTGACCCAGTGTAAGTAGTGCATCTAGCAGTGTAAGTCACCGTGGTGAATAAGGTGTGTGGGCTAGTAACACCACATAGAGTTCATTGGAAGTTGCTTTGGACAAAAGTGTCTGTTAAATAAATTTAACACTCTGCAGCTCACCTCTTGAAAGACACAATGTGCAGGAGGTTTTTTTCTTCCATCCTACAGTTTAATAAGTGCTAACTACCCACCTTTGGGGTACTAGTTGCCCCAAGGAATGCTGTGGAGAAATAAACACTCACACCTCTTCCTTGGGGGGTTAACTTTGAGTGTATCATAGTGAGATGCCCCCAAAACAAACCATGACAATTTCAAACATGGAGAACTCTTGCCTCCTTTAAGATGTGGTAATTTACTTAATTCAGTTACTTGTGAATACTTAGTGATAATTCACAACCTACTTTCAGCCAGTGTTGCAGCAGAGAGAATTTGTTCTGTTCCAGATAATACTTAGCAGCAAGCATAAATAATCACAGGGCAGCAATGGAAAATTTGATGAGCCTTCACTAAAAGCATCTGAAAGCAAACACTGTCGATAAGACAAGATGGGGCAAATGGCTGAAAGTAGCAGTGGGACTTTAGGTTTGTTCTCATTTTAACTTGCAAACAGCTTCTGGTGATTTGTGTTTAGTAACACTTTTACCCTTAAATTCAAAACACTTGTTAAAATGTCCATTATTTTAAAGTGAGAAATACATTGAAGCTACTCTTTTCAGCTATTACTGCATTTAATTATCTCAATATTACACATGCTAATCTTATTATAAGTCAAGACAAGGCCAGCTGTCTGTGTCTTGTATTTTTCATCCATCGTAACTACATGAAGAATATATATTGTAGAAAAGGACATGAATCACAAGGTATCACAGCTGTTTTGTTTGGGACCTAATCCATGTATTAGGAACTCAAAGCAGTGGTTTTCAGCCCTAATGAAATCTGTGGGACAAGAGATGAAAAAAAACATCCATGAGCTCACAGATTTTCCTGAAAATCCCCATGAAGGAACTTCTACACGAGGGACCACTTGTGACGCAAATCTGAGATATTTAGTCAAATAGAACTACTGCAAGGAAAGCACCCTTGAAGTTAACAAAATGAAAATACAAAAATAAAAAAAGAAGAAATCAAAATTTAAATATTGTTCCACTATCTCTTACCTGTCAAACAAATCTGCACAAACTCCTACTGATCTAAATAATCAATAACAGTGCCAAATAATCATTAATGAAATTATTTTTATTTCTGTCAATACGTAGTGAAAATATTATTTACAGCTTTAGTCACACCATATAGCAATAATTTACCAATGTATACAGCAGGGTAGTCTCAGTGTACCAGTTCAGTATAATAACCTTTATTAAGGGCACAACAGCAGGAGTTGGACTTGAATGAGAAATGATGCAAACACGCAGAAACACTTTGACATATCTCTCAAAGCAAATCTAAAATAAGAGGTTATGCAGAAGGTAGTGGATGCAGTCAGTGACAATAGGCGATAAACAGTGTCCTGTCACGTCCAGAAGTGGGAAGCGCACTGATTTAGCAGACCGCTCATGCATTACCTCCGATCACCAGTAGGTGGCACTGTGTCGGACTGCCATGTGCGGAAAGCCGAGGGGCAAAGCAGTCCACCAAATAAACCCAACACCTCCCATCCCATCTGCAACACTCTGCTTTTTCTTGAGAACACTTTGTTGTCCTCTTTTGTGTCACACAAACAGGGGAGTCAAAGATCTTGTAAACACACACACTGTCTGAAACTGCTTGTCCCGAGCGGGGTCACGACGAACCGGAGCCTAACCCGGCAACACAGGGCGTAGGGGTTGGAGGAGGAGGGGACACCGGTCCGTCGCAAGGCATCCCAAGCAAGACTCGAACCTCCGACCCGTCACAGAGCAGGACCCGGCCAAACCCGCTGCGCCACCGCGCCCCCAACTTGTACACTGATTTACATAAATGTGCAGAAGCAGCTGTCGAGATCTTCCGCGGAAAAGAACCTATATTATCCATCTGGTGGAAGGAATTATTGAACACTGAGCAAAGGGGGCTTTCTCTTCTTTTTTTTTTTTTTTTTTTTTTTTTTTTAAAAAAAAAAAAAAAAGTGACAGCGCGAGTGACACAGGCGCTGACTCAGCGCACTGCGCAACGGACTGCCACTGACTTACCCTTTCCCGGCTGACACGGGATCTTGAGCCATCTCTGTCGCGCGCTGCAGGTGACGTCAGGCTTCGACTGACAGGGGCTAATATGACAGGGGGCGTGGCTGTACATGGGACCAACGATTGGGCGTGACTACATGCTTTGGGGCGTGGCCAATGACACGCCACCGGCTTCAAGCAAAGTCTGGACACTCTGTTTTGCTCCTACAAGAATAAAGAAAAATAAATCATTATATTCTCTGCTTTAGGATAACGATTATAAGAGAAAGATGCAAGAAAATAACGTTGTATCTGGAATGGAATGGAAATGTAAAAAGTAACACATACCAGGTTCACAAGGTCCAGTGTTTTGGGGGCGAAAAAAGATCAGGAGTAGTACTCAATGATTTACACAAATACTGAGAGGAAAAATTACATTACCTTTTATGTATCATATACTACATGTCTCCAAAACTGGGACACCACACTGGGATACTGTATTTTCACTACTTTCTGGTATCACGTCTGGTCTTATTATACATTTGCTGTATAAATAATAATAATTGGAGAAAAGCATCAGCAAAATATAATAATAAATTATTATTATTCATCCATTTTCATTAACCGCTTGTCCTCATCAGGGTCGAGGGGGCCTGCAGCCTATACCCTGGAATTACGGGACACAAAGCAGAAGGGGGTACACCCTGTATGGGACGCCAGTCCATCGGTTTATCACTATTATTATTTAATTTTTTCTATATCCTAAACAGATTACATCACACACACTTCACACCATTCTGTCTCACGTGTATAATAAAAACTGCTATGCAAGGCTATTGTTTGTAGACTATAGCTCAGCATTTAACACTGTCATCCCAACCAAGCTGATCCAGAAACGACTAGGGCTGGGACTGAGCGCCGCATTGTGCAATTGGATCCTGGATTTCCTCACCAACAGACCCCAGCGTGTGCGGAATGGCAGTAATACCTCCTCCCCACTGACCCTCAACACTGGCACTCCACAGGGAAGCGTCCTGAGCCCGGTGCTATATTCCCTGTTCACACATGACTGTGTGGCCAGTCACAGCTCCAGCACTATCATAAAGTTTGCTGACGATACCACCATTGTGGGTCTGATCACCAGCAACGATGAGGCGGCCTACAGAGAGGAGGTGAGGCTCCTGGCAGAGTGGTGCCAGGACAACAACCTGTCTCTCAATGTCAGTAAAACTAAGGAGCTGGTGATTGACTTCAGGAAACAGGATACGGTTCAGGCACCCATCTACGTAGGAGGGGACATGGTAGAGAGGGTCAACAGCTTCAAATTCCTCGGGGTCACCCTCACTGCCAAACTCACATGGACTGAGCACACAGCATCGACCATCAAAAAGGTCCATCAACGCCTCCACTTCCTCAGGCGTCTGAAGAAAGCCAGGATGTCCACTACAGTCCTCACCACTTTCTACAGGTGTGCTGTGGAGTCCGTCCTCACAGGGCGTATTACATGCTGGGGTGACAGCTGCTTCATACAGGACAGGAAAACCCTACAGAAGGTGGTCAAAACAGCTCAGAAAATCATCGGCAGTCAGCTACCAGCAGTACAGGACACCTACACCACACGCTGCCTCAGAAAGACGATGCGCATCATGAGAGACCATAGTCACCCCGCAGGGGCACTTTTCTCTTCCCTACCATCTGCAAAGCGACTCAGGTGCATTCGAACCCGCACGGCTAGGTACAGGAACAGCTTTTACCCCGCTGCTGTAAGAGTATCCAGCACTCACCAATGTGCCACCTTTAGTAACTAGAGTTGGACTGCTCCACCCAAGCATATTGTTAAATTACACTGCCACTTGAAGCATTCTCATTCTCACTCTCTCGTTCCGAGTTCTCCGGCTGTCAACTGGTATTATTGTTATTACTGTTACCATTATTTATTGCTATTGCTGTTGCATTACTCACTGTCATTGTCATTGTTTTGTTTGTGCAGTATTTCTATTGTCTTTGTCCATAGTCTGTGGAGAAGCATTCAGGAAGATTTTCACGATACATGTGCATGGTACTTCACTTGTCTATGACAATAAACCTGAACTTGAATTTACATATTATTATATTATTACGTTGGGCACTACGTTTCTTGCTGTTTCCGCTACCCGGTCGGACAGAGAGCGCTGTGTCTGCGGCGCACTGCTGCTGCTGGACTCAGCTGCCCGGTCCTAACTGGACAGACACAGACAGGCAGACGCCGGGTTACGGAACTCTGCCCCGTTCAACAAGAGGAACCAGCCCTGCTCCCCGCTTTCGCAGTTTTCCCCGCACTCCACTGGGTGTGTGCGATCCGCCTCTGCTACGCCTGCTTCTCTTGGCTGTGACGTGGAACACAAACCCGACTGCGAACAGCGCGCACTCGCGAGGAGCGCACAGACTGCGGCGGACACGCGCAGAGGCTTGCCCGACACTCGTGTCGGTTGCCGAACTTGTCCGTTGACCCAAAGTGAGCAATGATGCTTCGGTTCGGTGAGTTTCTAGCCGTTCCTCGCGGCAAAACTGGAAACGCGACACATGAACGCGCAGCAAGGCCTGCACTCGCTGTGTTTTCGTGTGTCTTAGTGCCGGAACTTTTTTTTTTTAAAAAAAAACATTGTGAGGTAACTTCAGGGACTGCAGGCGAAAATTATTCTTTTCTCGCATACAAAAATTAAAAAACGTTTCTAGCGCACGAAACTGGGAGTATAGGACTCGAAGGCTCCGCCCAGTCAGCTCGCGCCGTCCGGTTCCGCTCAGTGCCTGCAGAGCTCAGCTGTGGCGCGAGCGTGCGGTGGGTTGCGCCACGAGCCGCCTGTTCCGGTGGTCGTGAGCCGTGCCCGGGACGTTTCCATGTTCTTTTCGTGATTCGGTGTGAGCGGGGAACAGGCCGTCCAGTGACACTGATTCACATGACGTGCATAACGCAATGGTGTGAATGTCAACACAGCGCTTCCCTGCTAGTCCCCCCCTCCGAAATTCGAATGTGGTTTTGCACGGTCATGCATGCAAGTCGTGACTAGGCTCAGTGGACGACACAAGATTCGAGTGGAATCAGGGCCCTCACCGCCCCTAAAAACATTCTCTATATATTAAGATCTGAAAATGACTGTCATCTGCTGTACTACCCACGTAATAATTCTGTAATTGTGAAACTTTTTCCACAGGCGTGACCAAAGCACCTAACTAATGCATTTCACATCATGTGCAGTGTGTAGATTTGGAATGGGTCACACTCTACAAAAAATAAAAAGAAACAGCAAGAGCCATTGTAGATGTTATTAAACCCTTTGACCGAGGGGTTCGTGCTAGCTTAGTGAATTCGGTCAACGCGGGCTATGGCACGAACGTTGGCCTGAGTTTCCAAAGATTACCCAGTCAACAAAGCGACTGGCTTCAGTAGATTTTTTTGAATACTTTAGGTATATTATCGCCACATTTGCTCCATATTGAACTTAACAGGCCTTCCCTTCGCACACTTACAAGTGTATATACAGTACAAGCAACTGCCAGGTTGGCGGTTAAATGGAATGAGGCAGATTGTGGTACATTGAGCTCACTTTCGCTTGGTTTTATTGTTTATTGTTTGTCCTTCTTAATGATTTCACTCAGTTTACTTGAGCCGAGTTCCAAAACTCCTTCTCAATAATCAATGAGCGACTTGTGCCTTTTAGCCTATTTCAAACTGTTAGCCCGTCGTTGAGTTTGAGCGTGAGGTAAATTCCTTTTTAATGGTTTGGATTGAGGTTAGTGACGATTTTGCCCTGCTACTTCGACTTCATCGAATTCAGTTCTTGGAAAGTTAACCCGGTACTTCCAAAGTGGTCAGACTAACTTCGTCATGTTATTTAATAAAATATCCTTAGGTGGTGCAGATATGAAATTCCCATCGATTCCAGACAAAACCCCTTTCACCCCACTGGTGGTGATGGAGCTGGCAGAGGACACCAATGAAGAAGCTGTTACATGGTTAACAAGCAGGATAAAAGACACGCAGCAAAGTGGAGGTAAGAACCCTAAACTCTAGGATCAATGTAAGTTTATTAACGTTATCTGTTCTCAACCACAGACATCTGTAGGCCTGAACGTAGAGTAGATCAAATTAACTCCAGGTCTTAACTACAGGTAGAATGGTTGACCTGACTTTTTTTTTAGGTAGGCTTGGTTTTGCAGACAGATTAAACTTAGTCCTTCACCAAAAATCACTTTTAGCTGGTAATTCCTCTTGATAATGTAACTGAAACCAGGAATAGACTCAGTCTGTATCCCAAAAGCCATGCCCTTGTTTCACTAGATCTGAAAAGAAATTTGGATTTCCGATCATCTGCTTGAAACATCAATGTTCTTGGCCAATTCTGTTACCAAGAAAGACTCGTATCAATCTTGGTTTACGGTTGATCTCACACTGATCTTGTGAATTACATCTGTTCATATATGTCGCTTGATTGGTAGAAAAAATAATTAGTATACTATCAGTGATGGTCAGTCTTGCCTTCCTTACCTTTCTAACGCAACAGGGGCTGAACTCATGATTGATCGACTGACACTGGATGACAACCAGGACCCCAAGAAGGAGAATCAGAACATTTTTATCGTGGGGGCCTCTAGGGAGAGGCTTCTGGTTGGAGCTGAGGATGTGGGCCTGGTGAAGGAGTTCAACGATGGATCCATGAGGGGCTTCACCTACGCCAACAGGGAGAACTTCAAGGGCTTCCAAGGTGAGACTCTCCACCCCCTCATTCTTATTACGTTAAACTCTGTTGCTAGCTCATGCTTTTTAATCTGGCTCATACAAGATCACACCAGCAGGTAGAACTGTGGCTGAGGACACATCCTTGTGATACGGTGGTTTCTGGTTCGAGTTTCAGGATAAGGCCCTTCTCTTGTACTTTTGAGAAAGATACTTCATGTGAATTTACCTAGCAAAAATTTTGAGCCCTTTAAATGGGGATCTATTCAAACTAAGTACAGCAACTGATTTGCTTAAGTCAATTTTAGTCGATTTTACCGTGTGATTGGGTCAATCTGAACTCTGTAGGGTGCTCAGTGTGTTTGAGCTACGAAAATGAACAAAGACAAGACCCAAGTGGCAGTGTGTCAGACTCACTTTGCCCATGATCTAAGTTCATGTAAGGTGTAAATGCTCATAAACTATAACTTCAAGATCATGCCTGAAAACCTTTACACAGCTACTCCTGTAATGTAACGTAAATGTTTATATGTGTCTCAAAAAAAAAATTATTACTAGGAAGGTGATCAGGAATCATGGATATTCTGATAAAGTTTTATGCAGCTACTCGTGTGATGAACATTGGTTCATATGGTGGAAAATAACAAACTAACTGCACTTTAGAATCACGTGTCTGCATCCAAGTCTCTCCTTCTGTTGATGTAATGAACACATTGTATTTTCTATAAGATATACATAGCTTTGGAGAAAAACCTCTGCTAGATGAGTAAATGTAATGTAAATGTGTCTTACCAGGGGATGGTGACAACTTCCTCAGCATGGCAGAGTGCCAGTTTATTGTTAAGCATGAGTTGGATACGCTGCGGGCCCGGGGGGAAACCCACGTCCCTGGGTACCCAAAGATCCGTTTGTACCCAGGAAAGTCCGTAGGTAGGTGGCCTCCTTACTGCGGTGATATTCCCCTCCTATCACAGTAATACGTGTTCCTCGAAATGTGACCTGCTTTTGGTCTCCTGAATCGAGCTCTGGAGTTTATGATGGAAGTTTTTTCTTTTTCAAATCATTTGGAACTAAGCAGTTTTTGGTCACATTTCATTAAATATGTGCGTAAATAATAACCCTGTGAAATGGAAAGGTAATGATAGTCTTCAGCGGTAATCTTACAATCTTTCTGCGCACTGTACCATTTAATTTCTGGACTTTCAACAGTGGTGCCCTGCTTATGCAGTACATGTGTCACTGGTGGTGCTTAACCATAAACATAGCAATTTTTAAAAACATGAAGAGTCGTGAACAAATGTTATAGCTGTTCAACAAGGATTTTAAACAGCTTTAATTGAAACTTAGTTCGCAGGATCCAGTCAAAGGGGATTCTGGTCCAGATCTTTCCACTCCATGACAAAGAAGAGCTCAAGAGGCTTTCTTCCATGTGGTACCAAAATGTACAACTGTCTTTTCAGCCTCTTGGTAAGTGATTGTGAGAGGGATCACAGTCAGTCCATTGCTCCTGATTCAGCTCATTATGTCATATATTACATCAGTTATTTGTGTGTGACATTTACATACATCAATACCCATGGAAGCATATTTCAATTTCCAAATTTCCAACCAACCACACTGGCACTGTTTTCAGCGACAACGAAAAGGTGTGTCATTATGGCTAGCAAGACTATTATTTATTTGACTATAACATTAATTCAATGCACATCAGTTCAGTAAAATTAAAATCTTCTGACATAGCAAGGTTATTCTCAGTGATCATTTCCAATTGTCTGATATGATTTATTTTGTAATCTATTTGTATACTGTGAACTCATCAGTACTAAAATTGCTGGCTGAAGAGACTAAATATCTGTAGATTTCCCACACGTACAGATGTCACATTAATTTGTCTTAATACAGATTGGAGAAAGCAATCCCAGCATGCTACAGCCATCCATTCATCAGAACAAACAACAAATAAGTTTTGCAGCCATAGTCTTGTCTCTGGAATTCCAGCACGGGCTCACTGATCTACTGAAGGTGGCCTGATTAGATTGTAGTTCCTGCCAATTCAGGGCCCATTTCGCCGTTGAGCATTGAATGCTTAATTGGAATCCAAGCACGGGTTCAAGTAATCCCATCAGCAGCAGTCCTGGCCTGGCAATATGGTCTCCTCTTTTGTGGCAAGACTTTGTCCCAGGATGTAATCCAACCTGTGAATGACAGAGTCCTTTGCCCAGTTGGAGGAGACAGAACACCAGGACAGAGCCGTAATTCACAGACTGGCTTAGTTCCCGCTATGCTGTCTAAACTTCATTTTGCCGCTCTGTAGATAAGAAGGTGTGAGGGTGGGTGGGAATTTATGATAATTTGTTGCCTACATGTAAGGGGTTTATGCAAAAAATGTTAAATGCAATGAAATCAGATTTTAAATGTCTTGTGTAATTCATGGTCCTGTGCAGAACCATTATTCTAAATTAAGCTTAGTTTCTAACGAAAAGTCCTGCTGCAAATGGATTTTTCTTTCATAGGGCCGTCGCTCATTAAATATCAGGTCATTTTCTTTGACACCCCCTCCACCCTTGTCTGTGCAGATGACATCCGGCACTATTTTGGAGAGAGTCTGGCCCTATATTTTGGTTTCCTGGAGTATTTTACCTTGGCCATGGTTCCTATGGCTCTTATCGGAATGCCATACTACCTCTTTGACTGGGAGGACTATGACAAGTATGTACTCTTTGCTGTTTTCAATCTGGTCTGGTCCACGGTCTTTCTGGAGACATGGAAGCGCTTCAGTGCCTCCCTGGCCTACAGCTGGGGCACACTCTCTCGCAAGAAGGCCTTTGAGGAGCCGCGACCTGGCTTCCATGGTGTGCTGGGGATCAACCCTGTGACGGGCCGTCAGGAGCCCGTCTATTCGAGCACCAAGAGGCAGCTGCGGATTTACCTGGTGTCAGTGCCCTTTGTGCTGTTGTGCCTCTACCTGTCGCTGTGTGTGATGATGGTGTACTTTAGCGCTGAGGGCTTGGTTCTCGGGCTGCATGACGAGGAGCCCACCTTCTGGACCAGCCTGCTGCTCTACGTGCCCAGCATCATCTACGCAGTAGTCATTGAGATCATGAACCGCATCTACCGCTATGCTGCGGAGTTCCTCACTGACTGGGGTAAGGTTCCAGCGCCAGCCCGCCTTCTCTCTCTCATCCTTGGTTCAAAAATGTACAGTTGGACTGTTTGATTCCTGCCCTTGAGGATCACAGTCTAGCAGGTTCTCCAGCTTTGTTTACACCAATAGGAAAGGAGCAAGGAAGGGTGATGATCTGATTCAGTCAAGACAATTTTCTGCATCTGGTGGTGCAGTCCTCTGGGTGGAAGAAAAGCCTGCTAGATTACAGCCCTCAAGGACCTGAACCAAGTAGCAGTTTTCCTGAATAGTGAATATCTGAGGTGCTCATGAATGGATTCGTTTTACCATTGCTGGCCATGGAAGTGTATACTTTTTTTTTTTTTTAAAGAAGTTTGCTCTTTGCTTTCTGGTAGTAACTGGGCTGTGTATGATGCATGTTGAGCTCCATGCATTTCATTACCACTGAAGAGAAGGACCCAGTGTAGAAATGGCCAGGCTGAACAAAAAGCCAGCTTTAGGATGGTAGACATCTCTGAGTGATCACACCCCTAGACTTGGCACTTCCTGTTGAACGTTTAATGGTGGAGCACCATCAGAACCATTGAGCCTTTGTTTACAAGCTGTTTCTGCTAACCAGAACAGCAGAACATTTGTTGTCTTTCCAAGATCCAGTCATGTGTCTAATGAAGTGTTCTAGGCAGCTGCGAAACAGGTCACTGAAAATGTAGTTCATTTGTTTCTTGTTCGGCTGAAGGAAACCTAATGAGGGGTGCTGATGTGATTCTGTATTTATTCATTTGGCAGATGCTTTTCTCCAAATTGATGTACAACTCAGAGTAAACGAGTGCATTTTACCAACAGATGGAGAGGTACAAATCCAGACATGTGATTCTCCAAGTACAGTCAGTTAGAGCAATATCACCATTTTTGCCAGCATCCATTACATGGCTGCATATAGAGTTGATGGGGATCAGGTGTCTTTTTTTTATTTTTAAAAGCAACTTAGTAATTATGGTTTATGGACCAGATGGGAGTTTTGCCGAGAAGTGGGTCTGAAAGAGATGTTTGGAGACTCTTCTTGAATGCTGAGAGGGATTCAGCAGTTCTGAGGGAAAGAGGGAAGTCAGGATATATTGGTTATTTTAATGATGTTGTTCTTTTCTGTAGAAAACCATCGTTTGGAGTCCTCCTATCAAAATCATCTGACGCTTAAAGTTTTGGTGGTGAGTAAATACTGAGTGTAAAAGTTAAATGTTTCAGAAAGCTAAGCCAGGCAAACCCTTCTGAACCTGCACCAGATTTAGTCAAAGCTTTTAGACCATCATCGTTCACCCTGTATTTCACGTTTTACCACGTTCTGTTTGCACTGTTGAACAGAACTGCCAGTGACACTTATGTCGTGTCAGTGAAGTTGGGGATAAAAGCACAGGACTGTAGCAAAGCTCATACTTGTCCTTTTTTGTTTTCTCCTTCCCTAGTTCAACTTCCTGAATTGCTTTGCATCCCTGTTTTACATTGCATTTATGATGCAGGACATGCAGCTGCTCAGACAGGTAGGTGGAGGAACCTGGTTATGGGATTGCCTGGAGTACTGTGTTACAATGGCTTACTATGTGGTATGGATGTGGCCTATCTGAAAAAGGAGTTTCTTTATGGCAGTAGGTCCTGTAATGTAGAGTACATAGTTTTCACTCAAAGGCATCCGATTAAAATACCACAATTACAACTGAGCCCTTGAGAAAAAAATATTTACTGTAACTTGACTCATCTGTGGTGGAATGAGTGTCTCCTCTCACTCAGAACTGCTGAATCCCTCCGCGCATCCAAGAAGGGTGGATACATCTTAGAATACATCTTTCAGACCCATATATCCCTCCTGATCTCCTGTGTATTCCATAAAGTTTCTTTATATTATGTCTTAAAATATACCTCTGTGTGTGTGTGTGTGTGTGTGTGTGTGTGTGTGTGTGTGTATATATATATATTATATATATAAAAAATAAATTGTAAATGCAGCCTCTCCTGCTGGCAGAAATAGTGCTGTTAGATAAGTACCATCTGTATCTCATTGTTAGTGAAATGTACTTTGTTTTCTCTGAGCTTTGGAGAAAAGTGTGTGTTGAATAAATATAAATTTGATTTGCTTAAGTAAAAATTGTACAACTTTATAAATTGTTAAAAGTTTTTTTTGGATGAAAGCTATGCAATGAACTAATATTATTAATGTATAACAGTCTTAGGTCTTGTAACTCATATCCCATTAATGTTTTTCAGCATGAACTCCTAAGTTGACGGAATTCTATTGTACGTAGATGTTTCCTGAAATACAGAATCCTTCAGTTTTCTTTTAGACAATCAGACTCAAAAAAAGAAGCACTGTTTGAATGATTGACATGTAGCATGGAAGACGTTTGCTTGAAAGTAGTGCTGTGCATCGCTTTGGAGAAAAGTGTGTGCTAAATGAATGAATGTAAATGTAACGTCACTCTACGTGGAAGCGCCACCCATCCCACCTGTAGCAGGTGACAGTAGATCAGTGATCCGCTCAGGTTCATGTTTGTTTGATTCTAGAGTCTCGCCACCTTGCTGATAACGTCTCAGATCCTGAACCAGTTTGTGGAAGCCTTCCTGCCCTTCTGGCTGCAGAAGAGACGCAATAAGCGGGTCCACAGGAGGTCGGGCAAGGTGTCCCCGGACCAGGAGCTGCCCTTCGACCAGCAGGTCATGCTGGAGGCCGACATGAGCACCTACCTGGTGAGCACGAGGGCGGAATACCCTGTTCACCTTCCGTAGTGCAGGCATTGCGTTTTGTTGTTAACACTTTGTGACCAAATCCACATCCAAACCCATAGCCCAGGAGCTATGTGGCACCAGTCCTACCTGCTGTGCCACCATGCTGCTCACAGCTTAAATGATCCATTTACTGTAATTTAAAAAACACGGTGATCACAGGATTTGCTACCTTTGGTTTAAATATGTTTCGTTACATGGTCACCTGCTCCGATCGCTTAATTCTTTCTGAGAGAATAACCTACATCAGTTTTAATTAATTATATGTGATTGAGCTGTTGACTGACTGCATCATAGGATGATTTTGAAAACAATGTTAGCGGACTCTCGATCATTTTTTAAATAAATTGTCCTACAATTTGTGTTGTTTGAGGACTACATTAATTGTGACAGTATCAGTAGACAAATTTCTAGACTTTATCGAATGTATCCCTCGTAATGAGTGTCATTTTAAAAGTTTACATAAAATGTAAAACTCACCCCAGAATTATTTTTATTTTGTATTTCGTATTGTATTGTAAGAGAAAATCATGTATTGAATCCTTTGCTCACATGTCTGGCTGAGGGTGGCTGTAATTGTACACTTTACTCGATAAGCAGGTAAATTGCAGAAAGTGAGTGAAGCGCTCAGCTGGTACAAAGCCCAGTGGACACAGCGGCTGAGAGAGAGCAGGGCTGCAGCAGCCTGGGCGTAACAGCCTTATTCGTTTTCTCTTGCTAAGTGCTTTGCATGCAGGTGACTCATTTGCTATTTTAATGATAACCAGGGGGTATCAAAGTCCATCCCTGTGCAGGGCAAGATATACATACAAATTGTTGAGGTGAGCAATGGCACTGCAATGGTGTGTAAACTTGCCCCACTAGGGCCGTTGGACCTGAAGTGTTCAGTTAATCTATTAATTGCAACCATCAATGTTATTGTCATCATCAGCCTTTTGCAGGTTTAAATTGTTTCATTAGTCCACGTTGAGATCAGATCTGACGTTTACTGGCAAAAGTCCGGGGGTGAGAAAGTGGGCAGTGAAGTAAAATTCAGTTATCCAAAATTCTTCTTTCTTTTCAGTTTATTGACTTTTATGTTCATATTAAATTATATAAATTATGAATGTACATAAATTATATAAAGTAGAAATATGTGTATATATTTTGTGTAACACTGCGATGGACAGGCATCATGTCCAAGGTGTACTGTCCCTGGAGCTTGCGTGCTGTGATTCCGGGACAGGATCTGGACCTCCAAGACCTTGACCAGGAAAAGCAATTAGTGAAAACGAATGAATGATTTTTTTTTTGCATGTATGTGAGGATCCAACTGGGTTCAAAATGTCTTTCTCATCTTTACCATGTTTCGATTGGTTCATTGATTACTTTGGGGAGGGACGGGGGTCATCGGTATAAAATCCACTTCTCGGTGAGGTGTGAGGATGGTTGGATGCCCGTGGTCAGGAATCGGTGTCTCCCACGAGTAGGTTAACAGCTCCTCCTGGATTGCCCCCCTCTAGGGCACATTTGATGACTACCTGGAGCTCTTCCTGCTCTTCGGCTACGTCAGCTTGTTCTCCTGCGTGTACCCCCTGGCTGCCCTGCTCGCAGTGCTCAACAACGTCACAGAGGTCTACTCAGATGCCCTGAAGATGTGTCGGGTGTTCAAGAGGCCCTTCTCTGAGCCCGGAGCTGACATCGGGGTGTGGCAGGTAGGCCCACACAGTCTCCCAGCAGCCTCATTCTCATCCTCGTACCTCGCTCTCTCCAGTGCATTTTTCAACCCTTCTTGCAGTTTTCATGTATCACTGAATTCCCTTCCGGGAGCTGTACCTGCAGCACCATCTGGCAAAGGTTCAGCAGATCATTTTCACATTTCCTCAGATAGGGTCATATTTCTTCCAATTTTCCAGCTCCCTCAGGAAGATTTTTCTAGCTGGCTTTTGTGATGTAGCTGATGCACAAATGCATTATACCAGCTGGAGTTTTAATTGATTAGCTGATTGATAACTACCACGTTTGCTTTCAGCTGAGCTGTTGTTTATCAGGTATTGCACATGAGTTTGCATTCTGTTGCACTATCTTGAAGTCATCCATCCATCCACCCATCTACCCATCCATGCATCCAGCCATGTGAACTCACTGGAAAATGCCACTCCACACAGGCTAAGCCAGCGTCGAACCCACATCCAAACCCACAGCCCAGGAGCTGTGAGGCGCCAGCACTACCCACTGTGCCACCTTGTTGAAGTTCAGCTTAAGGCTACAACATGTCTGACAAATGGCAATAATAACACTACACCTCTGCAGCTGGCCTTCGAGTCCATGAGCGTCATCGCTGTGGTCACCAACTGCGCGCTCATCGGAATGTCCCCGCAGATGAAGTCCTACTTCCCTGATTCTGAGACGCAGCTCATTCTGGTGGTGGCAACTGTGGAGGTAAGGTGTCCATATGGACAAACGGCAGTGATGTCACAGGCTTCCAGAAAGAACTTACTGTCCACATGTTGGAGTACCTTATGGATGCATTTGAATGCTTTAATTAATTATGAATGCTATATACTGCATTACTGAGCTTTGTTAATTTCTTCATAAATACAGTACAAATAACTATTTATATAACAAATACAGTACAGTTATGATCGTTTTCATGCTACACTGTTTTCCCTTTCATTTCTAAATCTACTATATTTTAGATTTTTCACTAATGTCACACATTTGTTTTTAAATAATGCTAATGTATGATAGTAATAGTTTAAGTATAGTACAATAACACACACACACACACTCTGACTGAAATTGCTTGTCCCAAGCGGGGTCCCGGCGAACCGCAGCCTAACCCAGCAACACAGGGTGCAATCCTGGAGGGGGAGGGGACACACCCAGGGCGGGACGCCAGTCTGTTGCAAGGCACCCCAAGCAGGACTCGAACCCCAGACCCGCCAGAGAGTGGGCACAGGCCATACCTGCTGTGCCACCGTGCCCCCCAGTACAGTAATTGTTAAATGAAATACAGGACAGGTAATTATGAACACTGTAGTTAGTATTATACAGTATTAATCTCTGAATAATAAATACTTTCACTTGCTTGCTATTTTAAATAAAAAGAAACTTTGAGGGATTCAAATAAAGCTTTATAAATAATACTCAGTCCTGCTAGTCACCCAGACACTGAGACATTGCTGAAATGGGGATGCTATTTATGTGGCTCATTGGTCCTCCAGTTGCTCCTACAGATGTGAAGCCTTGAGAGAATGTGTCTCCAGTGGAAACTATAGAGGCCGTCATATGGCATCGCGGTTGTGTCAACTGGAGCGGCACTTCACACGAAATGTGTGCTCATCAATACGCTTGTTTTTCATAAGCTCAGCTGGGGCGTCGCTGGAGGACAGCTGTGCACTCAGTACTGTGCAGTCATCTGTGCTGCTAGAAAAGACTGACCCATCCTGCACTATACTTGTAGGATAGGAGTTTGAAGGTGCACCCAGGGTTCCCCCTGCGCCACATCGGGCCAGGGTCCATTCCCAGGGCACTCGGCTCACATTGGCTGCGTGACACGTGTGGCTGCGTCTGGGGTTCGACTTTAACCCCAGTGTGTGAAGGCAGGAATTAAGTAGATGAAAGCCTGTCATAGTACCATAGTATTCAGCCTCGAATGACGGTTTACTAAAAACTGGAGCGCTCATATTCACTGTGAACAGCAATAATTTTGTTTTTGTGTTGGGGCAAGTGAGCTTGGACAGTTTATGTACCAAATTATTCATGTATGGGGGTAATGGGTGGAGTTGCAGTTGGAGCTGCCACCTTCCACTTAATCCAGTTGGTTCAAAGCAACTACTACCTTTGTCCAAGTTACTTATCCCTAACTATTCCAGTAAAAAGGACCCAGCTGTATAAGTGGGTAAATCATTGTAAGTAGCTCAACATTGTATGTGGCTTTGGAGAAAATAAATGTAAATGTATGACCTCATATTGCAGAGAAATGTAGGGCAGTGGACTTCACTCGTAGGTCTGTGAGGCCCGGTGCACCTGATCTTAGTACTTTTCAAAATTAGTCACCTGTCGACAACTATTAAGTAGAGATCGTTGAAAACTTCTGTAATGTTTGGTATTCAGCCCAGAAATGATCAAGGCCAAAGCCAGTTCATCCATCCATCCATCCATCCATCCATCCATCCATCCATCCATCCATCCATCTTCTGTCCCGCTTAATCCTAGAAGGGTCGCGGTGGCAGCAGGGAGAGCAGAAAGGCCCAGCCGCCCCTGTCACCCGCAACTTCCTCCAGCTCAACCTGGGGGATCCCCAGCCGTTCCCGGGCCAACTGTGAGTTATAATCCCTCCAGCGGGTCCTGGGCCGACCTCGGGGCCTCGTCCCAGTTGGCCGTGCCTGGTATACCTCCAAAGGGAGGCATCCAGGGGGCATCCTTATCAGATGCCCGAACAACCTCAACTGGCTCCTCTCAATGTGGAGGAGTAGCAGCGGCTCTACTCTGAGTTCCTCCCGGTTGTCCGAACTCCTCACCCTGTCACGGAGAGTCAGTCCCAGCACCCTGCGGAGAAAACTCATTTCGGCCGCTTGTATCCACGATCTTATTCTTTCGATCACCTCCCAGAGCTGATGACCATAGGTGAGGGTAGGGATGTAGATCGACCGGTAAATGGAGAGCTTCGCTTTATGGCTCAGCTCCCTCTTCCTTGCGACGAAAACTGGGCTGTTCTTTCAGTTTTAATCAAATTCTTGTCGTCATAAATCCCTCAAACACATATCACTGACGTGATGGGCCATAATAAAGATGTAATTCCTCAGGGCCAGGTTGGACTCACCCAGACTAGTGAATGGTTACCATTACACTGTTACTAGTAGCAAGAAGGACTGAGCTTGTCTGATCGCTTGGATTCATGTTACTATTAATAATGTACAAACTTCTTTTCCTCTCGCTCATGTCTGGCAGCAGCATTAGGTCTTGCAGGATAATAACCCCATTTGGTGTTGGAGTGGTGAGCGCCATCAGCTCAGAGAACAGCTAAACATATCCACAGATTGGCTGCAGGAGATCCGCCCCTCTGCAATTACAGCTCTGGAGCCGGATTTCATTCTGCCGCTAAGCCTGGAGGACGGGGTAATTGGAGTGTCGCGTCTGAGAGGAGTAGGTGCCGTTCCCTTTTAAAGGACAGGTGGCACAAATGGGGGCTGTGGTTTCCGAATCTGTCGGGAGCATCACGAAACTGGCAGCGCTCCATTCCCGACGGGTCACGTTATTGTCCAGCGTCGGCTCCGCGCCTTAGGTTTCGTGCGCCGAGTCGAGATACAGAGAGCCGCTCGCTATGAGTTTAACGCCTGGAAGTGTGCTCACGTCACGAAATGGTCTTTTGAATGAACGTTTCCGCTAGTTCTGCGTGTGAATTTGCAGTTGCATCAAAATGATGTGCTGCTGCTAAGAAAACATCAGTGTTTATTGCCAAGAAAGGGACAAAAGGACTCCTTTGTTAAAGGTGGACTACGGTTCCCAGGATGCTCTATAGGGGGCGCTGACGAGTTGCCTGAAATTTTCTTCATCGTACTGGCAAGAGTCTTACTGTCTTTTATCATGGCCACTAATTTATGACAGCAGTTCTGCTGTGTCTCTCGGTCCAGTTCCTTGTTCAAAAGAGACTGTCTTTGTGGAAAGCAGGAATATTCTGTGCTCTATTTCTCTCTCTCTCACACACACACACACACACACACACACACACACACACACACACACACACACACCTCGGGAGCAAGATGTTCCTAACAAGCACCTTGGTTGAAATGCCTTGATTTCATAGTACAGTGACTTAGGTCATTCATATACATCCACTTTGTTTTTGAACCTTCTTTAATGCCCCATCTGCAGAAGCACTTATGCACACCGAATATGACCGCATTTGCAAATACACAGGTTGGATGGATGATCAAAACACCACGTGAAAAAGTTTTAGTACTTCGAAGTACCTAAATTCGGATTTTGCTATTCTAGAGTCACGGTTGAGTCACTCTTCTAGATTAATCTCTTTCTCACTTTATACATGCAAAGGCCTATGTGGCCCAGCATGTTGCTACTGTTCTTGAGTCCACTTCAGGACTGTGTGTCTGTCCTGGGCCCACATCTCCTTCAGACCCATGGGCACTCCCTAAGGGTATGCGCTGGTCCAGCAGGTGTGTGTCAGTTGGTGATGGATCTTCTGCGCAGTGCAGCAAGTGAAGGAGCCACCCTACAGCAGTGTGTGCTGAACAGGCAATTTCTGCCGTAGGCGAGGAGTAGCAGAGAGTTCAAGTCCCGACTACTAAATGTTGGTAAACTGGGGGCAAAACCGAAAGACATGTTGCACTCGAGTAATTACATGCCGCAATTTTTTGTGCATTGATAGAGCTAATTAGCAATAACATTGTCATCATAATGGAGCGACCCGGTGGCGCAGTGGGTTTGGCCGGATCCTGCTCTCTGGCAGGTCTGGGGTTTGAGTCCTGCTTGAGGTGCCTTGCGGCGGACTGGCATCCCGTCCTGGGTGCATCCCCTCTCCCTCCAGCCTTACGCCCTGTGTTGTTGGGTTAGGCTTCTGTTCGCCATGACCCCGCTTGGGACAAGTGTGTGTGTGTGTGTGTGTGTGTGTGTGTGTGTGTGTGTGTGTGTATGATTGTCACCATACAGACTTTCTCATATTGCAGGATACCCCCACACAGCAGTTGTCAGGAGCTTGTTGGTGTGCGCAGATGATGCTCGCTGGGCTCCTTTCTGGTTTTCTAAGCCACAAGGATGCACCCCTTTACTAAGTCTCCCATAGCGAGCATCCCGGGGGGGTTCGGCACTAACACTAACGGGGCAGCAGGTGGCATAGTATTTGGTACTGCTGCTTTGCATTCCAAGGACCCAGGTTTAAATCCTTCCCCTGCTACAGTAGCCTCGCACAAGGCACTTACCCTGAACCAATACCATAAAAAAATGACCCAGCTGTATAAACGGGAGAATAATTGTAAGTAGCTTAACATTGTAAGTCGCTTTGGAGAAAAGCATCCGTTAAATGAATAAATGTAAAATGATTGACTGTCAGGATAGAGAGGGTTTCCTTCCTTCGTCTGCCACCTCTAGATTCAGTAGCCTGGCCTTGGAGCTCACCGTGGTCACCGACAGGTCACCAGGCACTGCCGTGATATGTTGAAGATCAGTCTTTAACATCTCCAGTAATGCTTTTAATGAGCAGGAGCGCTCTTGGGGGAGGGGGCACACATTCCACGTGGCCCCTGTTTGATTAAAACAAATAGAAATTAACTCCTGTCCCATGATGCCGCAGTTACCGACTCGGTTGTAACAGGGGAGTTTTTGCACTTCTTTGCTAATTACACTAATGAATGTCTCACGCCAGTCTCCGTGAGCGATGTAATGCAGCGAGATAAAAAAATTAAATAAATATATGTTTTAAAGAAAATATAAGGACTGTTTCCGCAGGCCTCTTGGGCTTTTGCCTAATTTCCCCCGAGTACCGTGGTACACGACACGGCTGTTGTACCAACGCCCATTGTTGCTGTGATGCTGCAGCAGCAGCGACAGAATGGGCTCAGAGTTCAGGGAAAAGTGCGTCGGTGCGGACAGAGCCGGGAGTGATGGGAACTTTACTAATTAGATTGTTTAATTCAGAACGACTGGAGCAAAACCAGCAGGCATCACAGACACTTTGTTCTCCGCATATTTCGCTGATTTAAAATTAAATAAGGTTATTACAGCTTGATTTAACATCCGCATTTGCGGAAACTTTGGGAACAAGAGCCGCAGATAGGTTCCTGGTATTGTAACTGTACGCTAATTTTCGGTGTTGTACAGAGCCGCTTTAAGGAAGTTCCTCATTCGGTTTCACTGGAAGTAAACTCGGAATATAAATGTTGATATGTTCATTTATGATACGACTTCGGTTTGCGATGCTGAAGCGCTCTTGCATATTTGCGATGCTGTCATTTTGACAGGAGCTCATGATTCTCACGTAATTACATCAGGGAAAGCTTCAGAGAGCCGTATCCAGGCAACAGGGTAGCCACGGAGACTGATAAGTCTTGGGAGCATGAGTAATAGCAGCACATGTACAGCAGATCTATTGACACAGAGCGGCCGCTTTGTAAAATACAGGCAAAATTCATTTTAATCTGTTCTGCGACACGAGAAACAGGTGGGAGTGTAGGATCAGATGTACACTTTTCCCCAGCTTTTGCCTGTGTGGTCACATCAGTTATTCTTTTTATTAAGGCGTTCTCAAGACACAGTGAGACAGTTATTTGCTCTCACTTCTATCATTACGGTTTACTTTATGCTTTACTTGCTCTTTATTATGTTGTTCTCTTTAAGGTATTCATTTTCGTCATTTGTTTTTACTCCTCTATGATCTGCGCGCCTTCCCTTTCCTTTGTCTGTGGTGGAAATTTCTGAAATACCAAGCACTTCTGTTTTGCAGACCTCGGATGGAAGATCAATTCCAACAGGAGTAATAAAATAATTCAAGAACTATGGTGTATGGCAGAGTGGACGTGACGGTACTGAGACATTTTTGAAAAGGTTCAAAAGATGAACTTTGTTTTACGTTAATTGAAGGACAGATTAGTTATAAGAAGTGTTGCTCCTGCTTTTGGGACGAATTTCCACTGCGCTGGTCAAACATTTCTATAACAACAAGCTGCTCATCAGGGGCAGGGATCACAGAGGAGCCTTTTGACCATACTGAGCCTTCCAGGGATCAATCTGATTTCTGCACTTGTTCCCATTATATGTAACAGAATAAATCAGACAGTGACACCCCCTACGGCGAGTGTTGTCTTAACTGACATGAGAGCATCAGCAGTATTTGTAGTATGCTGAAGATGAAGCGTAGTAGGGTCGTGTAGCAAGACAGCGATCCAAAATACAAAAGCAAGTCCACCCAAGAATGGCTGAAAAGAGTTTGCTCAAGTTGTCAAGCGGCCCAGTCAGAGTCCAGACCTAAACCCAACAGAGATGCTGTGGCCGGACCTGAAACGCACATTTTGCGCTCTCAAACCTACCAGTGTTTCAGAATCAAAGCAGTTCTGCAAGACTGAGTGGATTAAAATTGCTCCACAGAGGACTGATCGGAGGCGTTTGGTTGCGGTCATTACAGCTAAAGGTGACGCAACTAGTTAAGTGTAGGGGCAATTCCTTTTTCCACACAGTGCCAACTGGTTTCATTTATTAAATAAATGAAAACAAGTTTAAAAGAGTATGATTTGTTCACTCAAGTGCCCTTCATCTAATTTATATTTAAACCATAACACTGTCAAAATTTACAATAACGGGAAATCGGGAAGGGGAAAATACTTCTTCCGTGGCACTATAAATAGCCATATGTCCGGCAAGTCACGAAGCACACGGAAAGACACAGAGCAGGGCCCGATCAGTGGCAGAGTCCCTCCCAGTACAGCCCCACCCAGCACAAGCCCTTTTCAGTCCCAGGTCAATGGTTGTGTATCTGTAACCAAACTATAGCTGGCTCAACATTGCCGAAATCATGGCATACGAATATGTGTTCCTGCCTCAACCGGATTCTTGCTATAGATCCTTTAACCGCTTTGCAGCACGTTTATTTCCTCGAGCTGCAAGAGACCAGTTCCCCCCACTGCTCCCGGTCCAGTTCTTTGAATGGTGTGTCACCCGCTGGCGACTCACCTTGACCACACACTCTGTCCCTGAACTCACATCCAGGTGCAGAATCTGCTCCAGGGACACTAGATGTGAAACCGAGTGCTGTGTTGAGCACATTTCAGCAGAGGATGCGCCGTTGGCCCTGCAAGCCAGAGTGGTCTGTTTCGTCGTGGTGTAATTAGTTTAAACGCCACTTCTGATGTTGAAATACGTATGAATTGGTCAATTAGCGGCTCTTGTGTCGCCAGCATTCACAGTCGTCAAGGCGATGGAAATCTCATGAGCGTCACACACACATTTACATGTATGCATATCTTAATTTGCCAAATAAACACAAGACTGGCAACATCCGTTTCAGAAATTTATCTCATTGTATCAGCAAGTCTTTTTTGTTAAATTAATATTACATTCTACACAGGGGGGCATGGTGGCGCAATGGGTTTGGCCGGGTCCTGCTCTCTGGCAGGTCTGGGGTTCGAGTCCTGCTTGAGGTGCCTTTTGATGGACTGGCGTCCTGTCCTGGGTGTGTCCCCTCCCCTCCAGCCTTATGCCCTGTTTTGCCTGGTTAGGCTCCGGTTCGCAATTTATGTAATTTTTGTAATGTGTGGATTACTTGCTAAGCTGGTGGAGGCTGTTGCTGAAATCTCTGGTGTTTGGCCATGGAAGAAGGGAAGGGTAATTACAGTTTACCCCAACTTCACCATTCAAGATGGGGATTTTGCAGGAATTCTCTAGTAGCTCATAGGGGTTTGTACTGCTAAGGTTTAGCTCTACAGGACAAAAAAAACGGGGAGTCCAGGGCATCCAGGGTGTCCAGCCCTGAAAAGGACTGCAAAGGGTGGTCAGTAATGGCACTGTTTCGGTGAAGAAACGTGTCTGTTTGTACCTTGTCTTCCCACGAATGGCAAAGTACTAATACAAGTCATACTTTGTAGTATCTTGAGTTGACTAAATGGCCTTTCTTTTGAGAACGAGTAAATACAGCATCAGTGATTGCTCTCGTCTCATGCATGTACCGTGAACATGTAAAAAGAAATAGACGATTGAACCCAATGCATTCTTCAGAATCTGGTTTCTGATTAAGCGATGATGATACAGGATATTATTAATTTCCTCGATGGGCTCAGCAATTCGGAACCGAAGGATTCACTGAAATTAAGTCCCGCTGCGAAAAAGAGCGATAATGAATTCGTAGCCTTGAGTGATCACTGCTGCTGCTTGTACAGGTCATAACGGCCACAGGTTTTCACACACAATGTGCTGACTGGGGGGATTTAAATCTCCTTCTTTCGTTTCGGTCTTACCTTTTCTTTGCTTGTTATTTAGATGGCTGGATGGAAATTGCATAATTGTTTTAAAAAGAAAAACACTTCACTGGCAGAATGTGTGCACTGAGTGTGTGTATGTCAGCTTCTGGCAGCTGGATTCATATAAGCAGGCTGAATGGTGTGTGTGTGTGTGTGTGTGTGTTTGTCTTGTCCCCACGGATTGCCTGTGAGAATGAGGCCAGTTGAATCGAGGTCATTCGCTTATTCATCCGCTAACATTTGTTTGGGTCTGCAGGCTGCCGGGCAGCAGGGCTGAGCGAGGCGAGGAAGTCACCCAGGGGTCGTCCGGGGTTAGCGCTGTTTGGATATGTCAGGCATTAGGGGCACGCATAGTTCCAACAATGTACAACGTGCTGCTGTGCCAGTTCATGATTGGCAAAAAGAAGAATATTTTGGTGGCATTACATCATACTGGGGGGGGGGCGTCTCAATTTTGCCTTTAGGAAGTGTGTTATAAATACAGTACAAGACATTAATTTTTACCAAGTCTGCTGTAATTATATTATCATGCGATTCAGTATGACTTACAGTATTTATGGAAGGTGTAGTGTATTTTAAGAGTTTGCAGTGTGATGGCACCACCCGATATGTAAACAACCGCATCTTTTTCAGCCATTTAATTTTACTTTCCATCAATTGCTTACTTTCATTTTATAAACTGTTGTTTTTGATGTACAGGATACCTATATATATTATATATATAGATACATTACACTAAAGACAATCTTAGACAATAAATTAAAGGACAAAAACCTACAAACATTCCACATTTGACAACAGTTGTCATAATAAAAAGTAAATTTAAGAATACAAGTGGTCCCCGATTTACGATGGTTCGACTTACGATTTTTTCAACTTTATGATGGTGAGCTGACGATAGACATTCAGTAGAAACCGTACTTCGAATTTGAATTTAGATTTTTTCCCGATCAAGCGATATGCGGTGCAATACTCTCTCGCGATGCTGGGCAGCGGCAGCGATCCGCATCTCGCAGTCTGTCATGCAGACTGTGTATTAGGTGTGTTAAATGCATTTTCAACCTACGATATTTTTGGCTTCCAATGGGTTACACGGAATGTAACCCCATCGTAAATCGGGAACCGCCTGTATAGCAAATAATGAATAAATAAAAGAAAAAAAATACAAAGATGACATTTGTCACACATTTTACAATAATCAGACAGACAATGTCTAAAACCACTTGTCCCAAGTGGGGTCGCGGCGAACCGTAGCCTAACCCGGCAACGCAGGGCGCAAGGCTGGAGGGGAAGGGGACACACCCAGGATGGGACACCAGTCCATTGCAAGGCACCCCAAACAGGACTCGAACCCCGGATCCATCGGAGAGCGGGCCCTGGCCAAACCCGCTGCGCCACCACGCCCCTCTACAGTAATCAGAAGAATACAAACAAATAATATTTCTGTAAGTCTGTGAGAACTGGTCAAACATTGCTTGTATAGACAGTGTACTTGGGGCAAAGCCCCACAGCCAAAATCAGAATTGATTTCATAAAATCAACATTTGCGTCTTTCATATGACATCACTTTGTCATTTAGCTGACACTTTTCTCCAAACAACTTATAATGTGAAGCTACTTACAATTATTTTTCCATTATACAGCTGGCTAATTTTACCGGAGCAATTTAGGGTAAGTACCTTGCTCACAGGTACTACATCTGGAGGTGGAATTGAAACCTGCGACCTTTGGGTCCAAAGGCAATGGCTCTAACCACTAGGCTACCAACTGCCTCGCTATCAAAAGAATCAGCAGTGCATCAGTAGATGGAACCAGAGCAAATCTTCGAAGAGTAGCGGATTTAAACAACGAAAGCTTTGTGTGACGTTGTCATGCCGCCACCGTCTGCTTTTAATCCATGATCACCGCTGTAATTTCCTAGCTGCAGGATCCAAGACTCTTTCAGACCGCAAACAGATAGCAGTTGGCTCTGGTCATGCTTTCGCTGTGTCAATATTGCGACATGCTAATGTTGCGTAACATGCAGAACAGTTGGGGAAAAAAAAACGGAATGCCTCACATTGAACTCGACCGAACTTGCCCCACTGTTAAGCGCCGAGGTCAGCGTGCTTGGCCAACACTTTCTATTATTGAGCTATAAAGGAGATTACAGATCACACAGATAGTGTAGTATATTACTTACAATGCAATTTTTTTTGCCAGAATCTTCCTAATGGCTCTGTTGGTGATGGGGGATTGAACCCATAATCCAGTCTCCCTCCCTTGTAAATTAACTTATTATGATGATTTAAAGTGATTATCGTCCAGATAACTGTATGATAACAGTCAGTCACTTCGAATGAAAGCGTTGGCAAAAACGGGATGAGTACCGTAATTAAATAAATAGCGGAAGCTGGAAGAAGCTGAATGCTGTTCCTCTTGTGATTTGCTTGCAGCACGTATTTCTGGCCTTTAAGTTCATCCTGGCCTTCGTGATCCCGGACGTCCCCAGGCACATCCAGATCAAGCTGGCCCGCGTGGAGTTCGAGTCCATGGAGGCCTTGAAGAAAAAGGTAATGTATACAGTGCTTCGTCATTTCAGCAGAAGCGGAGAGTACGGGAACCTAAAGCGCTGTAAGTGTTTACAGTGACTACATCCACGCCTGCACAGGGAAGTTTGGACCCACGTCGCATTGCATTTGTATAGGTGGCATATTGAAGCATCACTGAAGCATCATTGAGAAAAGTGAATTGCTGGTTTTCCAGGCCATGTATGGTGCTAATAAAGGAGGGAGGAACACTAGGGGAGGGTGGACAGGAGCATTTGTCAGTAGAAATCAGTCTCCTCGCTTAACGCCCAGTGTCACATATAGTCATTGTCGGGCAGGATGAGGAGCTATTTGGATCTGCCGCGTCCATCACCAACGCGCTTGAAAACAGCCCAGTAATCAGTTCCGCTCGAAGTTGGTCCACTTGCTACCCTGCCATTGTGTGGGAGCGGTGCTCTTTGGCGGGTCACACCCTCCAGGGTCTGCGTTGCCGGTGCCCACCGGAACCAGGCCTTTGGTCATTAAGTACATTCATTTTTAGGGCCAAGTTTCCATCTGGCCCAGTTCTGTGTCATGAAACGTAAGGGGGAAAAATTGGCCCACGCTTACATAACTGTCATCAGAAATTTGTCAGACCACTGAGCCGTTTCTTGTTACTGGCGGTCACCGGCGGCCAACCGCAGGGCAGATCCGGATACCTCTGACGTCAAAAGGCAGTCGGAAACAGGCCTGCGCCCGTCCCTGACCTGACGAAGGAAAAGGCCTGACAAACATTTCCTCTCATGTGTATTCCAGGAGGATTATTGAGATGGAGTCTGTGACTTTTCTCCAGCTTCCACACAGACAAATAGGGACAAAGGGTCATTTCTTCCCAGGGAGTCTGTAAACACAGAGCCCGTCGATAAGGTGGCAACACGTTTTACAGTCTGCACTCAGCTATAAGACTGTGTGACTCTCGCGAAACACAGGAAGCTGGTACATCAGTTGTACCCCATTTATACTTTTCCGTGGTGTCCTTTTTTTAAAAATGTTCTCCGCATAGCAATTTGGGTATGTTTTTAATCTGTGACTGGTTAGCGAAATTGCACGAAACTGCTCCCATGCAGCGGGTGTGTCACCGAAATAGACAGCGCTGGCATTCGTGTTTTTGGTGCCCCGGGCAAGAATCGGATTAACACCCCTTAGGCTTCTGTCTCTGCATTAATGAACGTCCTTATACATACATATATATGAAAAAAAATATTTCACCTACACACACATAAAGATCATGAAGGGCGAAAAAATGAATGATAGATAAATTATTTTTATAGAATTATTTCTGATAACACATAAGTGAACATTACGCATGCACAGGACACTAAGTTATAGAGTAATGGCTGAAAAGGAAATATTTTAAAGACTGGTTGGTTAAGGGAACTAGTAGCGATACGCTGTTTAGTGCAGGGAGCGACAGTTTGTTCCATAGGAAACGTCTCCTACAAAGATTCACATTTCAAAGACATGGGCAGCAATACCTTATACAGCGTTTCCATCATACTGTATAAGGCAGCACATCTTCAATGTTCTAATAAAACTTTATTACTACCCAAGGGCACTATTAATTTTAAGTTATTTTTTGAGTTTAGCAGCAAAATTTGTTGCCCCCTGACTGCCTGCCTGCCTGGGTTTGCCTAATTATGTAGCCATTATGTTCTCAGGAGATTAAGAATCCGGACACTTATATTTACCTGTAATGAACCACTGAGACCGTTTCTCTTACTGGAGACAGCAGCCCAACCAGTTAAACTGGTCAGTCCATAGTATTATACTATGATATGAAGAACATACCTGTAGGTTTGTAGTCATAGTCCCAAAATTAACCAGTACCGATTTGAACCATTTCAGCACTCGGTGAGTAACTCGTGTTCAAGACCACGTGTTCAAAATCGCCCGGTTTGTTACTTCTCTTAGTAGTTGGGACTAATGAGCTCAACGCTAATACTTGATGGCTGGAATCCAAGACGCCTGGCATCGCTGATTAATGGTGCGTGGCGGTACACTCTTAATTCATAGATCCGAGTGCAACAAGTGTAGGAGGCCCAGCAGGTGCTTTGTGGGGCCGGAGCGGTAAAACGAGGACGTCTGCGGTTCGTGCGTCATTGCCACACGAGGTCCTCGCGGGCGAGAAAGATCTGGCTGTCCCCCGTCATCGTGACTGCACCGCTCTGTATGTCGAACTTTGACAAGATGCGCAACATCAGAAGGAAAGAGAACGTATGGAAAGTGCAGCTGGAGACGGTCTCTTTGGAGACACCGTCTGTCCCGTGGCTAGGAGACACGCGCACACCTAGATGAAAAATGCCGGCAGAGGTAATGCTCTTTGAAATCGGGTGGGGAAAAAATGGCACCGTCAGTGAAAATTGCTCCCTCGGTTATCGATCATTTGAAATATGGCCAACGAGGACTTGCTTTGGAGATATTCAGAGTCCTCAGCTGCCGGGTTCTGGATAATGAGCTTTCTATGAAGAGCGACGGCGGGGGGGAGGGGGGTATAAGAAGCGAAACATCAGCTGATGTTCTTGCCTCCTATTTTTAGACTAATGTACTTGTGAGCAAGGATGAGCCAGATGAGGGTGACCGTTATCACTCCGAAACGCAGGTTGTCAAGACGTCGGATCCCGAAGGATTCTCTGTTTATTTGCGTAGGGGTCTCCGGGGAAAGAGCAATCGCTAAATAATTGTGCGCTCAAACACGAAACCTGAAGGAATTTGAGAAATCGTATCTGACAGCAGCCGTACCCTGTGGCTACAGCCAGATATTTTTTGGAAAACGACTCATTTTGCTTGGCATGCGATGTGTGGGGATCAGAAGTAGCTCATCTTAGATGGACCTGAAGCTCTGCTCCTGCTTGCTTTGAAAGTGCCTGTAGGCCACGTGTGTGAATTGTTCTCCGTTATCTAAGGAGGGGGGGATATGGCGCTGGATGGAGCGTGTTTGAGAACACGGCTACTGCCTCGTCTTTTAACCCGCATTTTTCCAGCCCATGTTACAGCAGCTCTTACACCCAAATTACCGTGCTTTTCATCAGCAGCCGTGAGCAACGTGGGCCATGCCCTTGCCAGCTTTGCGCCTGGCGTTGGAGGAAGTGTGAATGTTCTCAGCTGAAAGCACATTTCCTTGAATGAAGCGCCTGTATAAGAACGTCACACCGCTGGGGGCAGATGGAGCGGAGACGCTTCTGTAAATAAGCGAAAGCGTGTTCTCGAACCCCGGGTACGAAAGGCCTGATTACATTTATTCATTTAGCTGATGCTTTCTCCAAAGTGGCTTACAGTGATTTACCCCTTTATACAGCTGGGTAGCTCTTACTCTGTTGTTCTAATCACTCTGCCAGCTGCTGTCCCTAAGTGCCTGTTCTGAGTTCCTGTTTGCAAGAGAACTTCTGCCAGCGTGGAACATCTCCTGTCCATTCCATGCTGGGTACAAAACAATGGAAAAAAGCTTTTATAGGCAATGCTCCACGGTAAAGTCTGCAGAGCCCTGTTAGCTAATTATACCCCATATATTTTCATACGTCTACTGAGCATAATGCATGAAGCAGACAGTTAGATGGTTTTCACAGAAGTCGTGCGAATGCGTCCCTGTAGTTCATTCATCGCATCTAACAGGTTCTGCTGATTCATGCTCTGTGAAGACAGCGATGGGTCACGTATAGCAGCTGCAGGCTGAACCGGCTCGCTCGAAATCCTTCGACGCAGATAAGGTCCGGGCTGAACCGTGGGAGTAGATAGAGCTTGGCTCTTTGAGGTGCTGCCACCGCGTGAATTTTCCCCGACGTATGATCACCCTCCAGCCAGGAGACGCATAAACATGGGACCCAAAAAGGACCTGAAATGAAAGGTTCACGTTGGGAAACCCACCGGCGTTTCTGAGGAAGAGCGGATGGAAAGTGATGTAACGGATTGATATTATAGGAAGGATTTGGTTGTAGTCGCTGCAGCTAAAGGTGATGAAACCAATTTTCAAGAGTGAGGGGTTATTATTGGTGTTGGATGAGTACAAAAATGTATTTGGTACTCAGGTGCCCTTTATGTAACATGAGATTTTGGTTGAAGACTTTAAAACACTCAGTGACAAAAATTTGCAGTAATTGAGGGAATCGGCCACTAGCGGAGAGCTACGGCTCTTTATCCCATCTGAGCAATTAAGTGCTTCTTCATTTAGCAAATTATTTCCCTGGTTAAACTGACTTGGCCTCCTCTTTTAGTTAGCAGGTGCTGTAGTGGTTCGAGTAGCTGCTTCTGGACTCAGAGATTGTGGGTTCAAATCCCACCTCCTGATGTAGCACGCTTCAGCAAGGTACTTACTCTAAATTTGCAACAACTGGTAGTGTAGTGGTTGGAATTACTGCATTTGCACCCAAAGATCGCAGGTTCAATTCTCACCTCCAGCTGGTATGCCCTTGGGCCATGTACTTACCCTAAATTGCTCTAGTAAAATTGCCCAGCTGTATAAAAGGGTAAATTAATGTTAGTACCTTAACCTTGTAAATCGCATTGGAGAAAAGCATCAGCTAAATGAATGAATATAAATTGCTCCACTAATGGGCCAGTTGTATAGATGGGTAAATGACTGTAATAGCTAAGTGTTGTAACTCTGTTTATTATGTATGTTTTAGTGACTACCGTAAAATCTCTATTAAACGTCCCCACTCATTTTTGAAAATACCCGCTATATTTTTTTGTGTAATCAGAAAATAAAGAAAAAAAAAAAAACTTAAATCCCATTTTCTTCCGTAGTCCGTAACATGAAACAATCCACAAACTCATTAACTATGCGAACAGCTCAAACTTCCGCGAAAAACGTCACGCAATAAACTTTTTAGGGAAAGTTGCTCGGTTTCACTACCATATTACCTGTAATAAACACCCCCATTTTGGAAAATGTAACGTCCCCAGGGGTGTTAAATAGTGATTTCACGGTAAGAGACAACTGTAAAGCCTGTGGTCTTTCTGGTGCGAAAGCCTCCTAGGTAGAGCTAGAGAATGCGGGACCAGAGCATCATCGGCGTTTTGATGTGTCTGCAGCTGGGATGCCACATCTAGGCGGAGGCAAAGTTGACGTACTGTAGGCACATGTACGCGTTTCTGCTGTCAGAGCAAACCTTGGAGTTTGGCTGCAGCTTCTAGGGACACTTTAATCTATTTCAAGGTATTCTTAGTCTGAGTACTTATGAGAAGTCAGTGTTTTTATATTCTTGGGTATTTGGTGCATGCAGTTATTATTGCTATTATTATTATTAGTCTTTCTAATGAACAATACAGCAGCTTAAATGAGATGCAGTGGATGTTGGAGACCAGAAAACCGGGACTGTGAATTAAGCTGCAGGATTCCTCTCACGGCTTGCTGCCATTCTTGGTTTTACTGTCACACTCAATTCGTTGGCGGTAGACGAGGAAAAAAATGTCTCATCATTTCCAAGCGTCAGGCTGGTGGCTCCAGCCATCTGCCACCCCGCATTAACACCGTGCATTTCCTCCCGCGTCCTTTCATTCGTGACCCTTGCAGCCCGTTTTCAGAGATGGAGCTCGGTCCCCGATGCCAAACAGTCAAACGTTTGGCCGGAGGGCCTCCCCAGCGCGCCGCCCCAACTCATCTCATCTGGACTCCCTCTGACACCAGCATCTGCCAGTTTGTCTGGGATCAGATCTTCTCGCGGACGGAATGATGGGCAGCGCTGGACAGAAAGCTGCTACTCGCAATGTTTATGTGCCAGATGCCCATTATGAAGACAGAAGCTCATTTTAATGGTCTGGAGCACTGAGAACAAACACAATCACCACTAGACTTATGTAGCAGCTCATTAAGAATTGAAAACACAACAGAACACATTGTCACAGCTCATTGCTGTTCGCCGCTCCCCAGGTCCTCATTATCCAGGACACCTGATCGGCAGCATTAAATAATGTGCGTTACTAGTGGGGCCTTGTTCGGGAAATGTTTCCTATTCCCCTGCGTGCAGTGGCTTTCGGATGAAACCGCCGCTCCTCGTACCTGGGTGGGTTGGTGCGAATGAATCGCGAGGTCCTGGATATGCAGCAACTCTGCTAATGCCTCTTTTCTGTGATCTCGCTTCAACGACCAAATTCATCTTTGTTCCTGAGCCCCCAAAGTGACACCCAGTTATGTTGAAGTATCATCAAATCCAATCAAAATGGACATGATTACTTCAGTACTTCATATTAGTTATCAATACGCAGCATAACATGGCAGTTATCCTTTAATCACTCCATAATACCGCATGGCTGCCTACCTCCGTTCGTGCAGCTCTTTTTTGGTTATTGTGTCCCGTACTCTTACGTTCAAACAAAACATACATGAATATGATGATCCGTGCTCATGTAATAATCTGTAGTGCGAAAAAAGCAGAACAGTAAAGACAAAAGGAATCCGTGAAAACAATACAAATGAATTGACGCTCTGTGGACACGGTGTGGACAGTCCAAGTGGGGCCACGATCACTGCGATTTCAACCGGTGAAATAGCAAACAAGGGCTAATGGAGGGTGAGAACTTATCGCAGCACGAGCCAAACTGTGACTGAGAAGAAGAGTGCATCGTGGCTCTGGTCTTGCACCACTCAGCTATCAGGAGACAAAAAAAAAAATCCAAACTCGGTACTTGTCAATGCAAAGCAGTTCCTCGTTAGACAACGCAGGGGCATTAAAGGGAAACTCTCACGAAATTCAATTCAAATAACTCCAACTGATAGGTTGGTAGGAATGAAAATGACGCGTAATTGTGCCGATGCAGCGCAAGAGACTTCTCGGTTCTGGCTCCGTTGTGGTGGAAGGACCTCCCCCTCTCACTCAGAACTGCTGAATCTGTGTCCACATTTAAAAAGGTCTGAAAACTCACCTCTTCCAGACTCACTTCGCCCATGATCTCTAAGGTATGTTCACGATCGCGCTCGGATCAGTCCTTTACTGAGCCACTCCTGCAATGTAATGTAAATGTTTATATGCATCTCAAAAAAAAAAAAAAAAAAACAAACTAGGAAGATGATTAGGAATCGGTGATATTCTGCTAAAGTTTTATGCAGCAACTTGTGGGATGAACATCAGTGCATATGGTGAAGGAAACTAACTGTACTTAAGTCACATCTGCAGCCATGTCTTTCTCCTAATGTAATGCACACATTGGAGAAAAGCGTCCGCTAAATGAATAAATGTAAATGTACGAGAGCCTCATGGATCTGCTCCCTGCAGGAGAACATGTGGAAAAGCTGAGCTCGGTTCCTCTTGTAGCGAATGGCACCTGAAGGTAAAGCACACTAGACTGAAGGAGTGTGGCGATTTATCCATAGACGTAGGTACACACCTCTGGGTGCAGTCGCACTGGGAAAGGACAAGACGTGCGTGCGTGCTCCATCTGCTCTACCTCCTCCATGGAGCTGCTGCACCAAGGGCCTCTAACACGTCTGAGCAGGGGCTCCACTCCTCTTCGATACACACATCTTTGCAATGAAACACAAGCTGCGGGGAAATTTGGAAAATTCACGGCAAGGTGCATAGCTCACCCCGTTCATAAATCACGCAACGGCGTGTGATTGTACCCGTGGTATTTCAGCGCCTCGAGGCCTCATCGTTTCTACGAAATCCTTTAGCTTCATAACGGATGGCGGCAGCGTCCCTTGTAGCCCTGGGGGGGTCTGTGTACGTTACCGCTGAACGCACCCAGACACCGAGCAGGAGCGTCACTGAAAAACTGCAGCAGATAAAGATGCGTCAATATGTCACGTCGCGGTGCTTTTCTTGCCTCCCTGGTGAAACACCGGAGCGCACAAAGAGACAGGGGAGATTGCTAAATTGAATACGTACTTGATAAGACACTGCAACTGCTGCCCAGGTGAAATATCCGGAAAAATTCAAGTTTTTTTAAGCGTCCAGCATATGTAGTTTGAAACAGTATCTTAGGGGTTAATAGCAGGTTACTAGATTAAGGCCCAGAAGGGTCTTGTTGTACAAATTGTAAATCACTCTAGATAAAAGTGAAGGAACAAAATGGATTGTTATGATGGCATAATGTATTATTATTATTAAGCATTTTAAGGATAGGTGCAATTCCTGTCAGTGATCTTCCGAACTTTGGTTGCATTTCGTTGGCCTGAGAGCGTATCCATGTTGTCATGGAAACCCTTCTTGAGTGATCCTAATTCTCCCACCGCTACTAGTACCATCTTGCTCTCGACGTTCCACATTCTGCTGACCACAATTTCCAGGTCCTTATAACTTAGCTTTACAATATATTCTAGGAATGATTTCGTCACATCCACACACGCATCATCTGAAACCGCTTGTCCCATACGGGGTCGTGGGGAACCGGGGCCTAACCTGGTAACACAGGGCGTAAGGCTGGAGGGGGAGGGGACGCACCCAGAACGGGAAACCAGACCGTCGCAAGGCACCCCAAGTGGGACTCGAACCCCAGACCCACCGGAGAGCAGGACCCGGTCCAACCCACTGCACCACCACGCCCCCCTCATCACATCCATCATATCTTTAATTTGTAATAATAATAGTAAAATGTTTGTTTTGGCAGAAACTGATGGAGGCTGCAGCGATCCAGAACAAGGAGCAGTGAGAAGAACAGAAAGACGGTGTGGACAACCAGGGCTTCCCCTTGAGGACGGGTGTTCTGCTGTTTTGCACCGTGAGGATACCATCCACACTGGTCTGTGAGGCCTCAACTACATATGGGTTATTCTATGGCTGCGTTACCAGCTGGGAAGCGGTAGAGGAGGAGGAGGAGCAATCTAAGTGCTACTGGACAGTGTCTCCGTTTTCATCATTCGTGTGTTACGTTCTGTCTTCTGGGTGTCATCGTTCTGTCAGTTTTGACAGTTCACTGTATATCCGTGTTCATTACCATATTCTCACCGCATCGCAACTGATCGTTATTTATTCACGTTATTTACGTATCAGAATAACGTATGGGGGAGGGTGGGTGCCTTTTTCTGCACATTAGGTATAAAAATTAATGCTGAAGGTTTGTGGTTCAGCCATGTGTGGGACAAGACGGCTTTTATCCTGCATGCGTCACACGGGCTGCACTTGTGGATCATATCCATTTGCATCACTGACTGTATAGTTGCAGCAACCGTTTGCTCTTTAACCACCACCTGCCCTGCCGTGTACCGCACCGTGCTCTTTACACCCCTTCGGTCAGCCGAAGCCACACCCTGAACCTGTTCCGTGTCATGATGGCTCAGCAGGAGTCCAGACAGGCCAAAGCTATTGAGCACTAATCTAGAATGTTCCAGCAGTGGTCCTGTTTCTGTTAAGAGTGACTGTTATTGGGAGTCTTTTTAATGTTGGTTCAACGAAAGAACTCAGGGAGCAGAGCGCAGCGCTCCGATTCACCCCCTTCTGCTCTGTACACTCCCCAAAGTCAGGTAAACGCAGTGTCCTGCATACAGCTTCTCACACCAATGTACCATCGCATGTCTTTCAGAACATGGCTGCCACCTTATATCAAAATCACGTTCATGATGTAAACATATAAATACCTCAAAAGCACGGGGACGGTCAAAATGAATGCTTCAGCCAAAGCATGGATGCTGAACCCAGAATCACGACTCCAGTGCTACATGTTGCAAACAGAACAGCATCTAGCACGGAAACTCCTTTGCAAAATATATCACACATGTACCGAAAGCTTGAACAGCGTCGTTCCTGGGTAACGGGCCCTCGGTGTCCCGGTGGAACCCAAAAGTCGACGGTGACCGTCTCGTTAGAGACACTTGAAAGGAGACGGTAATTAGAAGCGAGTGAGACGGCGATTTGAGCGTTTCATACTGTCAGGTATGAATTTACATACGGTTTCCAGGAATAACTTCAGCAACACTCCACCCCCACCCAGCGAAGACGTCTGAAGCGAGCAGGAAACTTGCGGCTCGAAAAGGTTAATTAATCTCGCCTGCAAACTGTCAGTGTGTGTTTGTCCAATTTCTGCCATGTAATGGGGGAGATGGTGCCTTTGACTTCCACTAAATGAAATCTTATACTTTATGAATCCTGTGTGAAATTGATTTAGAAAAAGGAGAGGCCAATGGCTCCCGTCTTGTTTCGCTTTGTGATCGATGGTTCTGCTTTCACTTTTGCGGTGTGTGTGTTATTCAAATGAGCACCTTTGGTTTTCAGTACTCTCTCTCTGCAACCAAATTTTTGAACCCTCAGTCCTGGTGAAAATACACTCAAATAGATAAAGGTGTGTAATTCAGTTAACGCTTTCATTAAAGGGAGGGCAAAGCCATTATGGCCCCTGACCCCCCATGTGCCCAGAGCCCCTGGGTTTCTGTTAAGCAGCTTTTTCAAGATTAATTTTTATGACCCAAAGATATAGATTTCCCTTTAGCTAGGGTAAAAAACTAAATCTGGTAATGCTGAGTCTAACCCAGCCAGAATTTTACTCAACCTCCCTGTTAATATATTTTAAAAGAAAAAAAGAAAAAAAAAAAGCTGTCCAGCAGCACACATTAGGGACTCAATCTCCTTATTCACCATGGTAACATGAGCAACAGAGGATCAGTGGGACACAGAGCAGATGCTGGTCCAGGTCCTCCTTCCTTATTTAGGCAGGGAGCAGACAGGGCCGGGAGAAGGGAATTGAGGGGAGGGTCCCACAGCAGCCACGGTGCCACGAGCCCATGGATCCCACTCCAGATGCTGGACCACCATCCCAACCTTCACCGCCAGCTCCACTCTTGTGCTCCTGCTCAGGAAACAGAACTCTAAAGGTCCCTCATGGCAGCGCAAGACAGCTGGAGTCGTTCCCACAGTAGGACGCCGATGAAAAACATTTGAACATTTTTCAAAGTCTCACCCCTTCATCCTGTTCCTTTAGGTATGAAAAAGATATTTATTCAACATAATCCAAGCACGTTTAATGGTTGCTTCAGTGTGTCACATATTGTCACAAGTACGGTATGTACTAAAGGTACATTATATTGTCACACGTAATACTGGTTTGCTCAGCATCTGTTCCCTTCTTACAGTACCAACATGTGTTTGGCATTCATTTCCATTTTCCCCTTCTGCCAAAGACAGGAAATCCAGCAGTCTAGTACGGCTCAAAAGCTCTTTGGCCCAACAATTAGGGCGGCAAAAGCACCCAAATTTAGCAACACGCTGACTAATAAAGCATAAACGGTGTATCATCAGTGGCAGAACCGTAACGTTGATTTTTTTGAAAAACTAAACCCAAATAGAGTACAAGTGAAGCGAAGAATAGTCTTCCAGCCTTAATGCTTTAATTTGTTTGTGATTAATATGTGCAGCGACACTTTCCCCTCGGGACTCATTTTCAACACAAGTCAGCTTTTTATAAAAGCATCCTGTGACTGACGCTGAAGAGACCCTACAAGCTGACACCATGTCGCTGGCAGGCAGTGACACAAAGGTGAAATAATATTGTTATGCAACTCCAAAGAGAGACACACACCAGAAATGAGTGAGGGTGGGGGTAAAAAAATAGACATAATTAAAAACTGTGTTTTTCCCACAACATTTAATTTTGGACATATCCATGTCTACGTGTAGCTTTTGAAAACAGATGTTCAATACAGGATTTGATTCAATAACTTCTGTTTCTCTATTTCTTCAACCCAAGTAACAGTAGTTGGTCCCGTACCCTCTTCTCAGCAATAGTGGTTTTCTAGCTTTTCTTTTGCTGTACCTCAACAGATTATTTATTATTTCAGAGTACAACACATGCACAGATTCACTTGGGTACATCGGGATAAGACTACAGTCAGACCCACGTTACCGATTCAGCTGTTTCTTCTACACTTTTTACTTCGGCAACACTCACATGGACTAGTAAGGCTAGATATGACAGCTATTCACCGAATGGTCAACACTTCTTCAAAATGTACAGCACCATATTTACACTCCTATTTACACATCTTCTGTTGGGGAGGAAACAAAGGAAAATACACACCTGGTTTATAATCTTCTCTCCAAGGCTATACATGTTTTAAAAATAAAGATATATAAAATGTACAGATAGCTGCAACATATATCTTATTGCCAATGCCCTTTGAATATATAATCTCTCCCCCTCGTTTTCCGCCAGACCTGCATTATCTATGGTCTGTCTGTACGGTTCACTAAAGCTAACACCCGACATTGCTGAACCCAGGACTCCAGCGGGCACCCTGAAAGAGGGACCGCTATCCGTTCCCATGGCAACACAGCAGCGTTTAGGACCCAAAGGGGGGCGGATCCAACTGCCTGCCATCCTCGTGACTAAAACAGCAGTCCTCTGAACAACCACAAAAAGTGCACACATATAAGTTTAAAACATGTACACATTACCAGTTCTTAAAAATAAATCTAAGAGACAGGCATTTAAAAATAAAAAAATAAAAAAAAAAAAGTGCAACTAATTTGTGGAGATCAAAAGCCCCAACTTAAAAGAGAATAAATAAGCATAGTTACTTTAAACCCCAAAATCAGTGCAGCAGAGCCTCCATCTAGGTAGTCTTACATCTTTAACTTTATGTTCAACAGTCACATGAACACTATTAAATGTTTTAAAACAAGTAGCCATTTTCTTTATAAACTAGGAGGTCTGACTCCTGAAAGAGAACTTTCCAGGTGATGTGTACAACAACCTATGCCGAGGATCTCCGCACCTTAATCTGGGCGCTCCTGAAACACCTGTTCCATTCCAGCCCTTGTTTATTTGTTTACACTTCTGTAAGCAATGCTTCCCTGCAACAGGTGGTTAGTGAAAAAGCAGCATCATTCAGGTTCAATTTTACCGCACAATGTCCGACCTTGTGCTAAAAACCTTTCTCTGCTAATTCTTCTCATTCTGCACCTGTACACACGAGGACCCCGATTATGGTTGACATTTGGACAGGAACCAATATCCCTTTACCTCTTAGTTTCAGATTGGCTGCTAAATGCAAAGACACCCGCATTACTGTGCATGAGAAAACAAAATAAGGACCGGCATTCGTAAACTAGGAGGGTATTTAAAAAAAGGCAGTAAAATCTTCACACCAACTCAGTATGACTGACAATTTAAAAATAAACTTTAATCTCAAATAGCATTAAAAAGAAAGATTGTCTATGTGCAATATTAAATAACAGTAGTTATATCTAGTTGTGCCACTAGGTTAAAATAGGAGAAAGATTTTAAAATTTAAATACAATTTGTTTTCCTGTTTCTTTTAAATAAGTTGTATATTTAAGACTCAAAGGTGTCAAAACATAGATCAGTCCACCTGCTCAACACAGAACTTGTCCCAGCAGCTCCAAGAACCCTCTACGGTCCCTATTCCAGCTCTGACTAGAGGCCATTGATTGTTTTTCCGAAGAAAGGCATCGCAGAAATAATGAATGTCACCGTCTGAGGTTATATCTACTGTTAAGTGCTTTCTCTTTCTCTCGCTCAGTCTATGTTTCATCATCTCCTGAATGCAATATCAGATTGTTCTGAATGAACAAGTAAATGCAAATGCAACCGAACAAAGAAAAAGTATGGGATTATATGAAAACAGACTGAAATAAGCAGGGAAAGGGCTGAGGGGCGTGCAACTGTTGCGTACAGCCAACCCCTAACCCCCAACCCCATGCGGAGAGGAGCAAAACCACTTAACAACAATAGGGAAACATGGTCAGGTAGTGGTGTGCATGGAAGAAGTTCAGCTACTGGAAGGAGGGTACTGATCAAGTATGAGAATGCTACAGCCGCAGTTGGGGGTGGGGGACGGCCAGCCCCCATCATATGACCTGGCAGCAGCTGGCCTGGCCAGAGGTACAGAGTAAGCCCTCCTTGGGGTTGCGCTGAATGTTCACAGAGATGGTCTTGTCACTGAGAGGTAGCTGCAGGACCTTGTTTTTCAGGTTCATGCTGTGCTCCCTGACCTGGTCCTGCTCGCTGCGAGCGACAGGTGCGGGGGTGGGGTCGGCGACAGGCACCGCGCCACCCAGCAGCGAAACACGGTCCAGGCTCCCAGTGGAGCCTCCGATGCACATTCTCCAGGCGGAGCGCTCTTGCACCTTGATGTTGGAGAAGCCATGGGGGTCCATGATGAATCTAGGCCTGCTCCCACTGCTGCCACCGCTGGCAAGGTGGTGGAACTGCGAGCTAAGACAGAGGCTCATGAGTTTCAGGCTCTCGACAAGGCCTCCGGCCGTACTGGCCGATCCTCGGGTGGATCCTGCGGCGGTATGATTGCTGCCGCCACTGGAGCAGTTGGCAGGACTGCCCTGTCCTTTGTTACCTTCACCACCTCTATCTCCACCACCGTCCCCTCCTCCACAAGGGGGGTTGCCCCTATCTGGACCTGAGTTGCCCCCCTCTCCAGGAGGCTCACCCTGCCCACCCCCATTGCCTCCAGGGTTTCCCGGTGGACCCTCACTGCTGTCCCGCCGGTTCCAGCCATAGGCAAAGCCCGAGTCCTTATCTAGGCGCCGGCGGTGGCTCTCAGAGTCGTCGTCACTTGTCTCCGAGCTCGAGCAGCTTGATCCGCGCCCTTGGCTCTTGCGGCGAGGAAAGCGTTTATGGGCCGTGCCTGGCGACGCCATGCTCATCTTCAGCCGACTCAACTTGGGCGGAAGCCCCTCGTCCATGTCGAAGTCGTCATCCGACTCGCCCTCCTCCTCAAAGATCTGGTTGAGCACTGGCGCGCTCCTGCGAGATGACAGCCGGCTTGGGACTGAGGGCGGTTTGCGCCGCAGCACCACCTGGGCAGGCAGCGGTGATGGCTCCTGCTCCTCTTCCTCTTCTTCGTCCTCCTCCACCCTGAACAGGCAGGTGCGCGGCTTGCCGGCAGCCGCGGTGGCCTTTGGCGGGCTGGAGGTGGGCCCTGCAGAACAGCTCCCAGTGGACAAGGGCAGCATGGGGGGCTCACCAAGTTCCTCACGGCGGCCAAGGTCCAAAAGACCCTTACTCCGGTGGCCGTTCAGCAGGTTCTCTGTGCTTCGAGCTGGCGACTGCGGCCCACCAGGGTGCGAGATGGACGGGCCAGCCAGGCTGTCATTGATGTCCTGATGCATGTCAATTTTCGTGGGCCAGGACTGCCTACAGGGACCAAAGACACAGAAGATTACATGTGGAAATAAAGATGCATCACTGGAATCTACAACTCATCCTATCGCACCATATGTTTTGGTATTATGACAAGTTCTGAGAAAGCATTTTCCATTCATGCATATTTAGTAATATTTGTACCATGCTATTGGTGATAAAAAGTCAACCTGTGCCTTGGGGCTGCTGAGCTCTCAGTGAATAGTCAATGAGCTCACATGTTCACACCGAAAAGGTACAAGGTAGTGAAATGGTTAGAGCTGCTGCCTTTGGACCCAAAGACTGCAGGTTTAAATCCCATTCTCTACTGTAGTACACTCTTGATCGAGGTACTTACCCTGAATTGATACAGTAAAAATTACCCAGGTGTATAGATGGGTAAACCACTGTAAATTACTTTGGAGAACTAAAAGAATAAATGCTGCTGTAATGTAAACAGAGTATTTTCCACCACAAACATGGTAGGTAACTCCTCCCTGCAAACAAGTTCCAGCCCCATTTAGTCGGTATGAAAGGCCTTGAGTGTGCGCTTTCTTTAACATTCTATCCACACACCAATGAGACTTATCAAGATTGAACTGAGGCTCAAGGTACGATGCAAATTGCTGTTGCCGTGGAAACATGAAGACAATGGCTGGGCGTCCATTCTCTGCACTGCACAAAGGGCAGGAATCACAGAGACGGCACAGTCTAAACTAATTTAGCCCATGTGGAAGCTGTACAATGGTAAGTCAACACAAAGCCAGGCTGACGCCTTTGTCGCCTCAAGATGAATCGATTTGGCCTGACTTCACAGTTCTCAGACCACTGTATTTCTGCACAGTAAAAGCCGCAAAAACATGCTGTGGTGCAATTCGTACACAAATGTTTCTAGGTCTCACTGCAGCTCAGTCTCAAGACCTTTCATAATTTGCTTTGATGGATCAATTATGCCAAGGAAGAAGAGGTAGCTCCATTACCCAAGGAAATGACAGGGTCCTGCTCCTGAAGGCACTTCCTGGAAGACCAGTGTTTATTCGATAGCCATTGTGGTCAGTGGAGAACTAGTAAGTAAAGGCAATCCAGCTGTGGTCCTGGATTTACTTGATATTTCCCATAGTGCATAGTTACATTCTTTTACTGAATAGATGTGTGAATGACAGCAAGAAGTTTACTGTAGTATATCTTACACTGTAAGTCACCTTGAATACAGGTGTCAGCTAAATATTAGCTAATGATTCTTTACAGGGATTATTATTTTAACTTTACCATTTTCTTACAGGCGCAGTACTGAGGAATATGAAAGGAGCTGCCATAAGGAAGGGAAAAAAAGATTTCCAACCCCCTGCAGAGTGCGAATATTTATAGCATATAGGCATCGTCACGCTTACCAAACTGTACAGGAAACCCAGATAAAGCTGTTTAAAAATGTACTCTATAAGACTGCAAGTGCATTATAGTCTTGGAATCACAGCTACTTTCTGCCATGAAGGCCCATGAATGTCGGACTTCCAGAATTAGTCTCTTGAACAGTTAATTTAGCATGGAGCATGTATTTAATGCTAGTTGGAGTACTCGGGGTAAAGTGCTGGAGTGGCCTCTATAAAAATATGGTGTACTCAAAATTTGTATTCAACGGTGCTCAGGAGTCTGTATGCTCTCGCTTACACCATCAGAGGCTAGGACGCTGGTACGAGCAGGGCTCTCACATCTGCAACACATCTCCATTAAAGTGCAAAACCACGACCTGAAAATACCCTAAGAAGCCCAGCAAAACAGGACACTGCAGCACCAGCCACACTTCCCTCAACTGCACAGCATCACTCTTTGGCAGTGCAGGTGGTCTGCAGCTTACCATAGGGTTCTGTTCCAACGATTCTGTCATATGTTGACTTTGTTAGTCGAAAACCCCCTTATTGCAACATTATATTAACCAAGAGGTTATATAAACAAACATGTATGAATGTGTACTACAAAAAGTAACTTAAAGGGAATGACAAACAAAAATTGGGTAAAAATTTGCAATTGCAAACACAGAGATCCAAACAATAACATCCTATGATACTGTACAGCAGACAGGGTGTTCGTCCTTAGATGTTATGGCCAAACGTTTGGACTCGAAAATAATTTAAGGTTAATGGGGTGACTATTGAAAGTCCTGGTGTTTGTAAGTCGTGTGTGCGGTAACTTAAGGACAACGTGTACTAAGACCCAGTGAAGAAAACCAACAATACCCTGTAAAAGGAGTACAAAATACAAGTCAAGGTTGTTCAGGGTTTACAGTGGTTTCATTCGTCCCACACAATGCAGCATTTCTCAACTTCAGCCAAACTGCGGACCTGTGGGACCTAGACTGCTAAGTCTGTCTGCAGTCAGGATTTATCCGGCATCCATGGCTGCAAAGTGCTCAAGCCACACTTGTCACCATTTATTAGTTACCGGAATCAATTTAGGTCATCCCAATGACAACCTTGAATTCACCCATGTTGTACTGATGGAGAGAAGCAGTTTAGATGCTGAACAGTACCTGAACTGGGCTTTAATGTTGCTGGGGCTAGAGGAGCGATTCTGGACCTCTTTCTCCTGCTTCTCTCTCAGGATCCTCTCTGCCAGCAGGTAGTATGTGGCTGTTATGTGGTTGTACTTGTTGGTCTCCAGAGCTCTGAAGAAGGCAGACGATGGGATTACAATAGTGACAGCAAAAGGACCTCTCGGCAGACACCAGTCTCAGGCTGATCATCAATATTACAACCTTTCAGCAACATAGGGTCAATGTGTGCACTGAAGGAGAAGCACTCTGATGAGATCCTTTGGTGAAGGTATTCATGTCAATAAAGAAATCATCAGCAAATAAATGGAGAACCTAGCATGAACCCTTCCATCTGTGGAGGTCCAGAGAATACAAACTGACCCATGTTGCCTCAGCTGGGAGAGACAGGAAAGGATCTCAGGCTCTTTGCTTCAGTGGTGAGCCTCAAGAGCACAGCTGGGCAACATTTTTTCCCCTGACCATTTGAACCACAGAAATGCCCACATTATTATTTAAAACAAATAAAGAAAACTAAATACAGTCATTCAAGAACTCTATTGACAATTTTATATATGCACACATACCCACACACACAGAAAAACACCTGAAACATAAGAAACAAACTTCTATTGTGTAAAAAGATGGACAACAAATATCAAATCTGAGGTACAAGTAAATTGAGGTCTAGGCCACTGACATTTGTTCCTCCCTGTGGAGCACTAGTGTTATAATGGGGCAGCAACCAAAAGGATCAACGTTAATAAATAAAGGCACTGACGGTGCCCAGACTGCACTCCTCCTAGGGTGCCCTCAGAATAGCCACTCACTTTAAAAGCTACTTCAAGTGTACGTGTGTATGTGCGTCACCTTCCAGCACCCTCTAGTTTAAGGATGTACAGCACTGGAGGAACAAGACACTTCTCCAGTTAAGCAGAAATTTAACCCATTTCAATTTAAAGTCTATACATTCATATGTACAGAGTCAAGTGTAATGCAACATACAACTACAGGAAAAAACATTATGGAGCTACTCATGTAATGTTCATTGGTTTATATGGTGGTATGTGACAAACTGACAGTACTCAATCACGTGTCTGCATTTACATCCCTCCTTCTGTTAGTGTAATATACATTAGTATTGTTCTCCGAGATGTACATCACTTTGGAGAAAAGCTTCTGCTAAATGTCAATGTAAATACTGTACTGCAAAACACAAAAGAAAATAACTAGTATAACAAAGAGGTGCAAATGTAAGTGGAGCTTAACAGCAGCGGTAACACAGCGTAATTCTGTGTAGTGTAGTCCACATGGGTTCAAAGACAATACAATGCAGAAACGGTGCAATGAAACCGAAGTAGTAGCGCAATTAGAGACAAAACGGCAAATGAGCAGTGATTTGAGGTATTGCACATATAGCAGCGGGAGCAGCACCCGGGTCAAACGTGATTTGTGAGTGAACCCTTAGGAATGGATATATTAACAGGACATATATTAAGAAGCAGCAGGTGGCAAAGTGGTTACAGCAGTTACTTTTGGGCTCACTAAATGGGTTCATACTACACCACTTGCTGTAGTACCCTTGGAGTACCCTTCTACTTCCCCTCATTTGTGCCAAAAAAAAAAAAAATTACTCAGCTGTATAAATGGGTAAATAATGTAGGTAACTTAGCATTGTAAATCACTTCGGAGAAAAGCATCAGCTAATTCAATTAATGTAACAACCAGCAGTTTAAGAACCCAAATCAAAAAAAGGCAGATTTACTAATCTGATTCAACGAAGGCATAAGGCTTTATACTGGGGGAATACTTTACAGATGCATTCAACTTAAATAAGCACACAGAAGCAGAGTGAGGGCAGAAGGTAAGCACTGCTTACTCGATGATGGTTTCACGGTCGGCAATGTCACCGAGCACCATGCGCTGGATGATGCCATTGTGCTCCTCCTCAGACAGGTTCCTGTGCGACACCAACGGGGTGCTGTATTTGGTGGCCGGTGAAGGGTCCACACCCTGCAGCCAGGCATGATGCTCAATTTCATCCAGCGAGGCCCGCCGTTTGGGGTCCCGTTGCAGCATTCGGTCGATGAGACTGGAGGCAGAAGCACATGAGCATCACTCCGCTGACACAGGAACAGAGCAACTAACAGGGTTTTAAAAAGCAAATAAAATTCAGGAGTCATATGCATTTTATAAGTAACGAATGGCAACCCCTAGCCTCAATACAGGTGGTCCACAACTTACGACTTATGCGAGTCACAATCATCTGGACTCATGTCGGCTGTCCCATTTATATCGTTATGCTTGGTTTTAATGTCTAAGGACGACGCTCCTTCTGCTTTAAGGAGCCACATTTCTTACACACTCAGTGTGTTCATCAGTAATTGCATTTTATTTACAAAAACTTTTTACATAATGTTTCATCTTTTATTCAAGTTACTTTCATTTAAAATGGTGAACAAACAAAACTGTTGTATGTTTGGATTATTTTAACAAGAGCAATGTGCGAACTTAGTGGAAAAAAATAAGAATGCTCTACTAAACAACTTAACATTTCTGTATGTTAATTGTGTATATATCCTTATGGTTCACATAATACAGTATAAAGGGATGCACAAGTTATGACAGTGGAAATATGATGAGGTCATCGCAATGGAACCCTGATGCAAATTGTTTTAGACCATTTTATGATCACCAATACACCTGATCTCCGCTATGGACGGTCTCAAGCACTCAAGAATGACTGGAATATGATCACGGCTAACAGGATGTGACACAATGAATAAATGGAATGTGTAGTTTGTTTGTCTTTGCGTTGCCATGTAACAATGACGAGTGCTATTCCATACTTCTGGCCAGGGCCCACAGAAAAGATCAACAGTTCAACAAGAAAGAAATAACTGAACACAGACCGTAGATCACCACCTCTTCTTCTTCTATTTGGTAAAATATTGTACATTCTTAACATTTTGACATTACCACTCGGTTTAAGCCTGCTTTCACACAAGGGTCATGGAAGATGCAGAAAAACATTCATTCTTCTTGCTGTGTCACTGGAATAGTGTCCAGATAGAGTCTATTGTCCTGAAATGTGGTAGAAACAATCCCATTTTGCCAAAGTGGAACCTGAGTTCCACACAGCATCATTTGTCTTGCCACAAAAAATCTATTCCTTTGTCTTCTGGACTCGAAGGAATGGAACTATAGCACGTTTATAGAGGTTCACTTGCTCAAGGCTTGCTCAAGGCTGCAGCATCTCACAAGACTTTTTTCCAGTCAAGCATCCATCCATGTGACCAAGCCCACTTAACTCCCCGACTTCTTGGTCAACTCCTTGTCCACTGGTGCCCAGACAATCCAGAGGACCATGGGCAGGATTCTAGATCTGGTGCTAGTCATCCATCTCCAGCCCATCTAGAAATTTCAGCGATACTTAGTGGCACTTATGGGGTAGACTGTCTGCCCAGTAGAAGCATGCTTTTGCCTTCAGCGTCACTTCTCAAGTGTTGACTTTGTTGGCTTGAGAGGGAGTCACAATGCCTGTGGCCAGAGGGACAAGGTCACAGGGGCGGCTCGCATCAATGTGGCTACAGAACGGAAAGGGAGCCAAAGCTGGCAGGATCGGTACATTACAAGTAAAAAGTGCATTAACATTCATGTACCTTCTTTCATTTGTGTGTTTGGGGGTGTTACGTAAAACGTGTTCATGCGTGACCAGAAAATCCTGAGCGCTCTCTCTGACAGACATCTGCTTTGAACAAGGATGGTGAAGCTGAAAATCCACCCCTGGATAATAACAGCGGCGGCATTCGGCGAAGGAACTGCGTCACACACTCCCAAAATAGACGTTTCCAACAAAAAAGGAAAACATGACTAATCTGAATTTCTTAGGACTTCTTTTAAATAGCAGAACAAAGAGTGAATCATTGGGGAGCATTTTTTTCCCCTTTCACATCTGAACTTGTTTATTTAGGATACATCATCAAGTCATTTCAAAGCGACACATATCTCAGGCCTGGAGTGCGAAGGATACGGATTTAACAGCACATTCCTTCAATGACCGGACAGGAAGCAACATCTGTTTACTATTCAAAGTCTGTCCTGGACCAGCACAACAACGGGATGCAGTGAAACATTTCCAGATTCTTGAGATTTCCCCGGCTTAGTATGCTTAAAAAAATATTTGCTCATCAAGTTATGAATGGCCAAGGTACAAATTTTAAAAGATATAAGCGTTGTTCTTCCAAATATTCACTGTATTTTAAAAAGAACTGGACATATTATACATATAGTGTGTGACTGACAAAGAGAGTGTGTTCCACTGATGTGTGGATGAGTGACCCATTGTAAGTAGTGTATTTACCAGTGTAAGTCACCTTGGTGAATAAAAGGTGTATGGGCTGATAACACTACATGGAGTCTGCTGGAAGCCGCTTTGGAGAAAAGCATCTGCTAAATAAATGTAAAATTATTCACTAACAGATTTTCAAAAACGTGTGCCTGTAGTGAACACAACTTGTATTTACCCACCAAGCCAACGGATGGCAGTAAAGAGCACCCACACTGAATAGGCCTGTGGGACCACCAGCTTCACCTCACTTAATGCTTATACTTTGTGTCTCATGTTTGTCAGTGCTGGTCATTCTTACGTCACCAGTAATAAGAGGTAAACTGTTACCATGGAGACCAAAGTAAAGCTAATATACAAAATACTGAAAGTGACAAGAACACAATGAACATTGCACATACTTCTGGGATGAATACATCAGCAATTAGCATTGAATAAGAATTTATTTTAACTTATTTTAAGCTTTAACATAGCTTAGGGTTAATAATTACTCAGAGAGTAGTTTATTTGTTGTAGCTATATCCAATATTTGTACAGAACTTAAATCTGAAATACACAGACATTTGTACATACAGTCTGACTTTGGGGTAAACTTTCACTCTGTTGTTCCCAAGCTGAGGAGCTACTGGTACAGCGCACTTTCTGTTTTTGTCCCCCACCAGTACACTTTATAAATAAAATGATGTGGCACGAGGTGTGATTTTATGCTGAAACGCTAGAACTGCATTTCTTTTGCATATTATAACTACATAATTTAAATTTGAAAAACCACACAATTGCTCCACGGGAAAGAACAAGAACCACAGCATGAAAAAGCAAAGCATTAGCAAAAGACAAGTCGAGCGAGGTCTCTGGGTTAGGAAGAAGGAACACACGGCCACCTACACCAACCCCACAACATCAACAGAATGGGTTAGCAGTCAGTGCTGGTGCAGTGTCCTGTGTTCCAAAGGTCTTTTGCTGGCTCATCAGTCCTCAGAAGCCAAAAAGAACAGGAGTAACTGGCCTCACCTGTCAAGACACACAACTACCACATTCCAGTCTACAGCCAGGTCTATCTCAGCACATGAAGTGGGGGAGGGGAGTGGTACAAAAGCAATGCAGTCTAACAATGACCAACCATTTTCTCTTCATACATACAGAACAAAAAGATGTTTTTTGTGTTAAAAAGCTATTTTTAGGACTCGCTTATATTTACTAAATGCAGTGAAAGGGGGGGAAAAAAGAGAGCAAATTATTAAAATGTGAAATCAATACTCATAACCTCACATCTCTGGCAATCGCAGTAGCATATCTGACAGCCACCTGATAGCCTCTCGCACCTGTTCTGTGCTGAACCAGAAAGCTGCCGACACCACGCTGCACAGCATTTTCATGCCGCGAACTAGCCTTCGACGGCCAGGATGCCATGCAGAAAAGTCCTGGCAGGGCGCCCGTACTAAACGTGACCTCTGAGCTGTGGAACACAGCTGAACACACAAACAGCATTTCAGCATCTCAACCTTCTACAAAGATTAACGCCACTGCACTCCCTTCCTGCTTCCAACAAGCAACCGTGCGCATTTTCAAGAAGTCCACCACTTAAGTTGTCCTCAATAGTTTACATATTTTTTCCCCATGAGCAGTGACATATTTACAAAGTATAATCAGAAGTAACTCAATTTTATTCACTTCCATGTTGGGTCTTTGACTACCTTCTCGAATGGTTTGAGACTGCCGTTTCAGGCAGCTGCACAAACAGATGTTAAATCTTCAAGATGATGTGAGTGTGGCAATCTTGGGAAGGAACACGAATCGGTCCAAAATCTACGCCAATCGTGAAAATGATGGCAATGATATAACAAAGAGTTAATAATGATGTAACAAGAGAAAAAAGAGACAGTTCGACATCACTTTCACACACTCACTGCCCTAAACAACTGATCCAAATCAGGGTCAAAGAAGTTATCACTGCCAATATTCTATTCTTTCTTCAATTGCTCTGGGTTTTACAGCCATTGTCCAAACCAAGAGATCCTCCACATGTGAGGATATCCTACAGCACCAGCAGAGCACCTACACACATATTCTTTCCCCACAGCAGACCAATGTGGCCTCATCACCTTTCACTCAGAGGTTTCAAGGCTAACCATAATCCCCAAGCAACATATGAGACTGAAAACTTCTGGAAGAGTTGACAGGCCCAAGACAAGAACATGCATGATTAAGTCAAATTAAACAGATAAATGGAGCCTTAAGAAGGCACAGACCACTGGGATCAGCAATCCTCTCACATCCTGTTGTCAAATGTAAACAGGAAGATGGTCTCTTGCACAACAGCTAAAATTAAACCAAAAGGAGGTAAGATTTAGCTTTGATGGTGAGTCATTGAGTGGACATCTCTGGATCTCCACCATATTCAAGGATTTTCAGATAATGTGAAATATCAAAGTAAAGCTCCTGATGAGAGTGCCTCAAAAGTCTCAAAGATTGATAGGATACATTTGTAGATCTTACAGAACCTTCAGTTCATAAGATTTAAACCCTAGTAAACTTTCTCAAAGACGGTAAGATTAATATATATATATATATATATATATATATATAAATAAAGAAGTGCTGATACACAGAGAAATCATTTTGAAAATTAATTTTTCAAAAATATGCTGTGCACAATGCAGGCATGGCTAAGTACACTGTTTTACTGCAATACAGCAAAAGCCATGGCAGTATTAGTATTAAACAGACTGTGCAGTAACCCACCATTTAGAATGAGATTATGCACATAATTATTTTCTACCATCTCAATGACCACAAGATAATGTGGACCTCAGCTGAAACCACGGAGGCATCATGGTAATATAGGTCAAAAGGCTGTATCATTTGAGTAGCTTTTTTTGTTACACAGGAACAGGGTTTATGGCAGATGCGGGACATCTGTTCAAAACTAAACCTTTGATTTTGTCATCACTTGCTGACAGTTTTGGCCACTGCTTGAATTTCAGACAGGAATCATAGTAATGCTCTTCACCCCAGAGACGACAAGACATCCTGCTGTCAGGAGAGTGAAGATGAGATGTGTGGCATAACACCTCTGGTTTGAGAGCGAGTTGCCAGAATGATGCCAAAAAAAAAAAAATTTCCATGCACAGAGATCTCCAATGATTATGATTGCACATGCCTTGCCAAGACAGAAGACAAGTTGAGCCCCCTGCAAAAGCTGGGATGCTTCACACACAAATTGTACTTTATGAAAAAAATAAGGTTTAAAAATAGCATCGAATAAAGTGATTAATTCCCCAGTGAAGTTTATTACTGTTCTACGGGGTGAAACAGTGGAAGCCGAGCACAGTACGGGGAAAGGTAAACAGGCTATGCAAATGAGTCCCATCGCTGCATGCTGCTGCTCTCAGCAGGAAGGGGTAGGTGTGTGAGTGCGTGCATTTCCAAATTAGTGTCTGTGTGCGCCTATCTACACGAGTGTGAGTGGGCGGCTGCGTGTCTATTTTTGGTGTGTGCTGATTTGCATTTGTGGATTTCTGCGTGTGCAGGTATCCGTGTGTGCATCTCTGTGCTTGTATGCGTTTCCAAGCTCTGTGCTCCGTGTGTGTGTGAGAGAGAGAGAGAGTGAGAGAGTGTGTACTCACTCCTTGCAGGCCTGGGAGATATGCAAGGGCACTGTGTATTTGCAGTCCATGATCATGGTAAGGGTCTCGCTGTCGTTGGCCTCCTGAAAGGGAGGCTGGCCACACACCAACATGAAGAGGATCACCCCCAGGCTCCAGATGTCTGCACACAGAAAAACAGAGTGAGAGACAGAAAGCACCTTTCACATTATTTTAAATAAATACCACTTATGCTTCATTTTCATCCCTACATACCACATATTATACTACACATACACTCATTCATCATACAGTATACTAAATATTATTACACATACATATTTTACACAAGAACAGCAGCACTACCACTGTGTAATACATGTTCCTGTCAACAACAAAATACCCTTATTTACGTTTATATACAGTACAACTTCTATAAATGACTCTGACCAGCCTGTGGCAATGGTGATAATGACAAACAGCAAGCCTTGAGCTCCCAGGTTAGGAATGGGTGGGTATACCTAAGAGGGCTGTGCAGCACTAAACTGTTCACTTGTCCAAGTGTGTGCCAATAAAAATGTTTATGAACCCTTTGTTATGGAGATACAATTTGTGGCATGTGGAAAGGTAGTGTAAAGAGTGCACACATATATAGTACAAAGAGCACCTGATTACCATGCTGGGAAACACGCCATCCCAGCACACATACCTAGTTAGTGTTAAACACCTAGTTTACCATACACCATACCTCCCACATCAAAAGTCAGCAGGACCAGCTCTGATTCCCACCTCCCCCCGACACCTCGCCCAACCTAAGAATTCCAGAATAAAGACCATTGAATCCGGAGTTAGTGTCCTCTTGTCCCATGAACCAGACATAAAAATTTGGGTACACCCAGGTAACACAAAACAACCCACAGGTGTCCTACATCCCTGAAAAGTGCTGCAGAAAAGCTGGGAAAACATAGCACCTCATTTCCTGTTCAAACTTGTCAATTGAATGCCTGGTGAAAAATAAAATCGTTCCCAGCAGGTGTAATCACAGTTTCCACTGGTTCTGTATATTTTTAGAAGGATTGCATGGACACAAACTGGGACAAAACGTAGTCACTCCATGGTTATAACTGAGGTGAGAAAGATCCCAATGTGTCAGCACAAAATGAGGGTTTTATTTGAATAAACTGATCAACTTAAGGCTTGTGGTATTTCAGAAAAAAATTTGTTACAAACTGCATCTTAAATTCTGTAAAGTGCTTTAATTAAAAGAGGAGGCGAGCGAGTCTAAAAAGCATGTCATGATGATGATCACCTCATTACACCCAGTTCACCCGTGGCATCAGAGGCAGCAGCTGCTATATGAGGAACCCTGAACTCTTGCCAAGCCAGCGGTGCACGACCAAGCAGGAGGGGTCCATCCTTCAGCTCTGCTGAACTGTCACGACTCAAATGGAGCAGCAAAAATGATGTCGACTCAGCAGGATGGACACCTTCTAGAATAGCTACACGTGTAGAATGAGCATCCTGTAAGCACTCCAACAGTTTTGCACCATCAACCAGTTAAACCAAGAGCAAAACAAGAACACAATGCTCAAAAGTTAAACTGAATTCAATGGGGCATTTCTCATTAATAAATGACCATGTCCAGATTAGTTAGTTAATTTTGCTGACAGCTCCATGCACCAGCGTATCTGTCACGTCACCAAACTTACCAAGATCAGCACTCACTTCTATCTTCCATCTCTAAACTAATAAAGGAATGATATAAAATTGTCATATATGTATTACATGTACAGATAAAGGGAAAATAAATGTATAGATGTTAAGTAATTATGACAAGCATGTGATTATATCTTCACAGAACAAAAATTTATACTTATGACTGAAAACTAAATATTTTAAGACTGAAATTTATTAAGGAAACATATTTACTGTGTTGAGGGACCATGTGTTTCAACAAACATTTCAAAGACACGGGCAGCAAGGCTATTACTATTAAGCAAGGCTCCCCCTCTCCCCAAAAAAAAAAAAAAAAAGATTAGTTTGTTTCGATTTTAGCAATAAAATCGGCTAAAGTTTAGCAAATCTTGTGCCCCAGCTTTTGACACACACATGGTAATTGCCTTGGTTCTCCTTTGAAAAACCAGTACTGAAACTCACTGAAAGCTATCGATACAACAATTTCCTTTCTACTGGTTTCATTTTTTAAATTGTTTATTCTTCTACTTGCAGCGTTATTCCAGAGTCTCGGTCACTGTGATTTTGTATGTATGTGTGCTACTGCAGCCTCCGGCAATTTCCTAAGAGACTAAAGTTCTCATTTGGTCTTTTTGAAACAGCTCTTCTACCAAAACCTTGAAGCACATGTTCACCTAAAGAAATCTGTAAGACAAATCCCACCACCTTTCTTTAATGACATATGGATATCTTAAATTTAATAATTTGTTTTACAAATCCTGACTACAACCATGTGCCCAACATATGAACACCAGAGGTTTATGACTAGTAAGGAGTCACCAGGAGTTAATGACTACTGAACACTGAGACACCCCCGACAGCCCACCCTAGTCAATGAGCCCACACTGGTTAGGTTCCTTGATTCACTCAGCCCCAAAGGAAGCAGCTCTCCATTGACCTGGCCCTGTGTGATTCAGCCATTTTTATTCAAGGGTCAACATTATTTTATTAACTAGTTTTGCATTATTGATCTCCAGGGGGAAATTAACCATAACAGGAAATGACTGGCACATTACTGTTGGCTGCCCAAACCATCTCCCCGTATCCTGTCAGAGCACTTGGGCATACAGCCATGGCCCTGATGAGCAGGAACGCATGCACACACATACAGAGAGCTAAAGAAGCACAGACAAACACACTGGCATATACAACCAGAAAGAAACAGGCTTTCAAACACACAAATAGGCTGCATGCTCCCTCACTCTCTCTCCCTGGTGGATGCTGAGTAAGGAGATGAACCAGATAAATTCAAGTTCAAGGTTTATTGTCATAAGTATAAGTACCGTGTACAAAGTACTATGAAATCCTTGCTTGAATACTTCTCCACTGACTATGGACAACAAATAGACAGTACTACAAAAAAAAAGTGACAATGCAGGTGATGCGCTTGGAGGGATGAGTGCAAATTCTAGTTGCAAAAAGTGACAGTGTAAATATTGTTGATATTACACATTAGTGTGTGTTTAACAGATCCATGGCTAGTTCACACAGTTTCCGTTGGGTGGTCCCATTTCCTGCCTGAGTCTCCAGCATTAAGTTAGACATGACAGAAGCTGCAAGTTGGGAATGCTTCACACACCAAACAGCAGAATTTCCTCCTCGATCGTGTGTGTTCAGGACAGCAAAACTCTGCATACTTACTGAGTAGATACCAAGTTATTATGGCAACATACGGGGAAAAAAAATGGATGATTACTTCAAACAATATTACATTTTCTGTACTTGTGGTTTTCGATTTACAACAGGGTTCTACTGAGACAACCCTGTCAAAAGTGGATTATCCTTTTATATTACACAATCCATTAGGAAATATTAATTAACATGCAAAAATACTACATTGTATTAGACAACTTTGTTACATCTTCACTGATTTCACACATTATGCGGGTTGCAATAGTGATATCGAATAATACACAATACAGGATTTTCATGCTGCAGTTCTTTACACTTTCATTTCTAAGTCTATTTGTGTGATTTTTTGCACCACCAGAATATGTACATTTTCCTTTGCTAATCATTAAAAATAAAAAGTAACTTTAATAGAACCACAAACCAAACATTCAGTAAAATCAATTTTTTTGTAAATAAACCACAATAAACCCCTTATAGAAACACAGAATCAAAAATAAATATGCTTCCCTGCAGGAGTGCAGTCTGTTGATGTTATTGTACATAGTATACAAAAATGAGGCTGATGGGACAGCTGTCGTAAATCCAGGTGCCTGTAAGTTAAATATCATAAACTGAGGACTACCTGTAAATAAGTTCAAACAGATAATCAAATGCAGGTACCACCTAAAGAAACTGCAGCTGAATCCAGGTACTTTCAGGTTCAAGTCCCAGAAATGATTCCACATTTTGTGTCCCTGAAGGAAGGTACAATGATCCAGCATCACCTGAGCAACCACCCAGCTGTGTAAACAGCTGAATGTCAGCTGGGAAAGTCACAACATACAATGCTGTGCAATGCTCCAGGCTGTTGCCAATATTTCATAGCTGCTTCCATTATGATTATTCTTCCCAGAAGCATACAGTAACTGGAGGCGTGCTTTGCCTGTTTTAGTTAGAACTGCAGTGACCCAAATCATAAAAGCTCCCTTTCAATTTAAAGAAAAAAGAAAACCAAATAAGCCGAGAAACGCACTGGAACACAGATGACTGAGACAGAAGGCCAAGGACTCCATCCACATGTTCTAAAAATAATTATATATAAAATCAGCCATCATATAACTATACCTTTCTATACATTTACCTGATGCTTTTCTCCAAAGAAATTTACAATCAATCAAGCTTAAGCCACCCACAAATATTTAACTATAAACAGCTGGGTCATTTTTACTGGAGCAGTTTAGGGTAAGAACCATGCTCAAGGATATTACAGAAGTAGACAGGATTTGAACTTTCAATGTTTGGATCCAAAGGTGCCAGCTCCAATCACTATGCTACCAGCTCTCCCTTATATAAATACATATACATTTCATTACATATTTTTTTGCTTCCATCTCTCTGCCTGTTGGAGAAACGCACTTTTTACTCCAAGTTGTACATTGCTTTGGAGAAAAGTGTCTGCTAAATGTTTAAAAGTATATTGATTTATTTTACTCACTCAACTACTGCACATTAAGAATGGCTGTCATACCAGGAGGAGGAAGTCATATCAAGAGGAAAAAGTATAACAGTTCATTTACGTTACATTTGACTTTGGAGGTAAAGAGGAACCACAGGTGAGGAAGTCTTGTTGGTTTCAGTTCATACATCTTTGCACAGTGAATGGTGCAGAAACTGAAATGGAGATTCTGCTGCATGTAGTACTACAGGGTAACTGGAGCTCAGGCACATTTAGTACAGTAGTCACCAGACCAGCTGTGTGAACGACACATTTAAGGCTCAAGTCCTGGGGGGGGGCCTCTTGCGACTACCCCTTCCAAACACTGTAATCTGAATTCCAGTAAAAAAAAAAAAAAAAAAAAGATACAGTACCTAGCAGTACAAATGGGCAAAAACAAGTTGTTTACAATCAAAGCATTAATAAGTACTACATTAATTAGTCATTAAAGAACTTTTCTTTGCAAGGTTTGGCAGTGAATTCAGACAATCAAGCTCATAACTCAAGCTTCAAATGACACAAAATCGACTAAACGAGCTACAGGGGCATAACTAGGAATAATTGGGCCCACTGAAAGAATATTGCTTGTCACCTCCTTTTTCTGAAAAATATAAGAAATCAGAAACATTGATTTCATGGGGTAGTGCTTCATGGAAATGCAGCAATAGAAATAATTTGCTGAAACCAGAAAGATTCAATTTGCAAAAAAAATTTTGAACAATTATGGTTAAAAACAATGTCAGGATTCAAGGTCCTGTCACTGATCTTTACAACAGCAGCACAATCTGACCATTAATACCCAGTTACATTCCAGTAAACCAGATTATCTCTAAGTAGTGTCACAAAACAATAATCCTCTGACAAAAAGCAAAAAATAGAACAGATCAAGACATTTATCGAGCTATATACACCTCAACGAATTTAAAAAAAAAAAAAAAAAAAAAAAAAAAGCCCAAAGATTCAGACATACATTTACATTTATTCATTTAGCTGATGCTTTTCTCCAAAGTGACTTCTAATGTTTATCTACCTACAATTACTCATCCATTTGTACATCTGGGTTTTTTTTTTTTTTTAATGGAGCAATTAAGGGTAAGTACCTTGCTCAAGGGTACTACAGCTGGAGGTGAGATTCAAACCTGCAACCAATGGGTCCAAAAGCAGCAGCTCTAACCACTACGCTAATGTAAAAGAATGTAAAAGAGAAGGCGGGGGGCAGGAGTGTAGCCGGTGCAATGCAAAAAATTTTAACTATTGTGCAAACAAAGCTCTTACTTAACTTCCACATAATAAAGCAACACAAACTGCTCTTATGGAGTTGCCCTTCTGGAGTCTTTATTCCATATACAGAGTAAGTTCTAAAAATAATATTTGCTGCAGATTCGCTTGCAGGTATTGCAAGCCCCCCTGGCTGAACAGGCTGCCCTTGAGCAACAGTAACACAGCTGTAACAGGCCCAGTTACAGCCCATCTGATGGAGCACATCCAAATCGCCTACTTGCCCACCGTCACTTACACAACCCAACCCATCGATATAGTGGATTTATTAAAACGTATCATGCTGAAGGCATCGGCCCAGGTGGGGGAGGGTAATTATAACTATAATTAAAATGGGTGAGGAGAAGCATTCCATCAGGCAAGTAAACTCATCTTACACTGTGGCACGAACATCTAACTGCCTTCTCAAACAGTTCCCAGGAGGCCTGCATGCCACTGTCCGCACAAGCACGTGAAGAACATGCAGGCATTAGCATGTCAGTTTCTTTTCTCTCAAACCCGCCATGAGGAAGCATAGCCTGGAGGCAGCAGACAAGAACATTCTGTTCCTCCTTATTCTATTATCCAACAATGAGCTGTAGTGGCGAGAACAAAATCGAAAGTATAAGAACTATATCAGTGTATGATTTCACAAAATACTTAATGTCGTGTTTAGCAATGTTTACACACAGACAGAGGGACCCACATTAAAGCTCCTCAAGTGTACAGGTAAACTGTGTGTGAACCACAGAGGGGTGTTCAACCAGTACTGCTCCAGATGTGGGGTGGCATGATGGCTCAGTAGGTAGCACTGGGGCCTCCCCTCTCCTGGGCTGTGGGTTTAGATGTGGGTTCAAATTCAGCTCAGTTTTTAGTTTGCATGTTCTCCCTGTGTTCACATGGGCTTCCTCCAACAGTCCACAGATGTGTGTTTCAGGTGAACTGGTCACTCAGTTCTACTTAGTGCATGTGAGTGAATGAGGATGTGCAATTGCCCTATAGTTACTGTAACTGGTTTCCTGTCCAGAGTGTACCCTACCTCACCACTTATACTTTCAGAATAGAATCCGGACCACCACGACCCTGCGCTCGATAGTTATTGATAACAGATGAATGAACACATTGAGTGCATCAGAGCTAAACAAACATTTGAAATGTCAACTCCGAGCTCAGGGCTGCCTGTGAAATCAAGATGTCGGTGACTTCCCTTAATTCTGCTGTCCTGATGTTACCTTCATTAGCATTAGGTAGCTTTTAAAACATCCACAAAGAACAGCATTGAACAAGCATTTACAGACCACCAGGTTTTCAGAAATATATATTTTTTTTTTTTTTTTACTGCATCACAAGTCATCAGGAAACAAAATCTTTCCAGGTCATATCAGCTCTACCAATCACATTTTTCTTATGACTCGTGTACAACCACAGCCAGGCAACAAGGAAACAAATTAGCTTTCCTTCATGAAGTCACATCATAGTTATTAATTTAGCCGACACTTTTCTCCAAAGCAACTTGAGTACTAAGCTACTTATAATAATTTACCCATTTATACAGCAGGGTAATTTTTACTGAATCAATTAAGGGCACGTACTTTGACTAAGGGTGCTATAGTAGGAGGTGGGATCCATCGAGACCAAAGGTGGTAGCTCTAACCACTATGCCACCTGCTGGACTACATTTACACATTTATCGACATGAAAGAGCATCTCCTGTTAGGTCTCAAAGCCTGAATTACAAAATCAAGGCAGGTAACAGGTGTAAAAAGAGTAATCATAGGAGCATGCAAGAGCAAAAGAGGAATTCCAGACAGCAGGACATGTAAGAGTGTTTTAATGAACCTGGGTTTGGCTCATAGTTTAGCAACCACAGCTTCACTCAAGGAATTCCAGGCGTTCCTTCGCCACACCAACACTGTGCTGTCAGCGGTACGAGGGGTGGCTAGGGAGTGCTTCCATCAGTGTGCTTTTTTTAAAGAAAGTGCAAGGCAACAAACCATGATATCACAAAAATTACACTTAGAGTGAATGAGTACTTCTATAAAAGTTCCTCTATCAATTATCTCCACCCAGAACAACATCTCAAACTCTGGTCTAACTCCCTCTGCACAGAACATACACCTCCACATACACATCCCATTTCACCTGTAGGGTTACAACACACCCTTGCAGTCCCATGGTTACTTACACACACACACTAAATGACTGACTTTACAGCCCCCACCCATCTGTACATACCTTTTTCAATCAAAATACAATGGCTGTGTTACAGGATGCTGTACTATTTTGCAGCCCCCCCCCATCCCTCGGGCCACCATCTGCTCTGTGTACCATACTGAAGTGTTCCAATCTACCCCCCGTAACCAGAGTGCAATAAACACACAGCTCATCGCACCCCTATTGTCCCAACAGTGAACATCAGCTGGCACACAATACACAAATACCATATATCAAATTTCTAGTTCATGAATGAGAGAGACAGTGAGCTACCTGCCCCCTTGAACCTAAACCTTGCCTCCACAACTTTGGAATGCATTAAAAACCAAGGGTGGGTTCTTACATTCAGTGAGCGAACAACGTATAAATACACAGATTACCTGGGAAACAATTCTGTGCTGAGTCAACAGCACATTCCTTACGGTTTGTGACAATATCTTCTGTTCTTTTAAGGTATGTATGTTTAAGGTACGTGTAGCTGTCAGGTTAGGAGCCCTGCATTCCACGGTGCTGTCAAACCGGATGCAGCACTGTTCATGCTCTTCACATGGGAAGATTTCGAAATGTGTACATATATTGGGACCCCATGTGACAAATTTTCAATTTACACATTTTTAAAGACACAGACATTTTCTGCTTTATGTTTTATTAAATGTTTGTTGCAAATGTGGCGTTTTCACATCCAGCTACTAGTCAGCAATAAAGACCACCCACACTGCATAGAAGTGTGAGAGCCTTCATTCAACTCCAGTCTGCAGTGTTTACAGCTTGTGATTAGGACATCAAATGTTGTGCACTTATGAGATGTTTGTCAACAGTAGACATAAACATAAATTTGGAGACTATCAATAAAAAAATTAATAGAAATATTCCTATAGTTTTTTTTATTTATTAAACTATATGGCAGACTGTTAACCAACCAACTCAGTAAATAAATCAGGGTATGTCTCTAATACACATTGATTGTTTAGATAAAGCAATAAAACTAAGTGTGGCCACATGCTCATGAACACTGCACATTTTGTTTCAAGTTAATACAACATTATTTAAAAATCTCCTGCAGCAGACTTGTGTACTGTTCAGTTTTACCTATCTCACACCTTAGGTTGCTGGGAAAGGCTCAGGAACACAGTAACCCTGCTGCATAGAAGGAGCAGTTGATGAAAACTGAATAAATCAAAGTCGGTGGAGTTAGTTATAGCTTCATCTGAGGTTTTTACAGAATCAAACAAATAATAAGAAGGGATATCTGTTTTATTAAACTTACTGCTTGTAAAACAGTGGTTGAAGTTAAGAACAGGCTTCTGGTCCCAGTTGTATATGTAAGATGAATACACTGACAGTGTGACAGAGAGACTGGGGCAAAAGGCCCCACACACACACACACACACACACACACACACACACACACACACACACACACACACCAGCAGCAAAGCAAGCTACCTGTCCTGAGATGACTTGTGCTGACACTAGAATATCGCACTGACTTGTGTACACTGTCATCAGCTGTAGGTCAAGTGCAAAAACAACTAGGTGGAGCTCTGAAATGCACCTCCACCATAACCGCAGCTAGCGTTGGCACATTCCACCAAAGACCTGCCCTCACAAAGAATTTCTCCGATATGCCGAGATCTGCGTCACTTTGCCCTTTGAGGTTTTTAAACTATATTCTACCAGCTTTTTCTGGGGTGAAAAAAAAGAATCTGTTACTGACACTAGAGGAGCTCATGAGTATAGTTGTCTTACTTTACCTTTACATTCATTTGGCAGATGCTTTTCTTCAAAGTAACAAAACTCAGTAAAAGTGCACTTCAACATACAGAAAGAAGACATGCAAATCTCAAGGTACAGTCACTTAATCCAATACCACTGCTTTTGTAGTGTACAATACACAAGTTTCTCCATAAAGAATTGATAGAATTAAATTTAACAAATAATGTAGTGAAAGTTTATAAAAGAGACAGGAGATCAGAACAGATGTGAGTCTGAAAAGTGTTTTGAGACTCCTCCTAAATGCTGAAGGATTCAGGAGTTCTGAGGGACAGAGGCAGCTCATTCCAACTACAAGGCAGAAAAACAACAAAACTTTTTATATCACAAACAAATTAGACCAATCAGTACAGCTCTTTGGAAGAGGAAACAAAGAGTGGACTAATACTGACTGGCATTTCCTGACACTTCCCGTGCCAAATATTACTCCCAGGAACACCATCCCAAACCCTTGTGCCAACTCCACACAGAAAGGTGCGTCTGTACAGAACACATACCTCATTTCACCTGGAGGGTTAAAACACACCCTCGCAGTCAGTCCATGGTTACGTACACAAACACACAAACACACACACACACACCACAGCTCATGTGCTCACCTACAGCTGGCGCATCATACTCATCCCCCAGCAGGATCTCCGGAGCAGAGTAGGCCAGGGAGCCACAGCTGGTGGTCAGCTTCTTCCCAGGCTGGAATTTGTTGCTGAAGCCGAAATCGGTGAGCTTCACCAGGCCCTGCTTCTCAAAAAACACCACGTTCTCAGGCTTCAGGTCACGGTGTACTACATGCAGCCGGTGGCAGTAGGAGATGGCATGCACTATCTGGGCAAAGTATTTTTTGGCCAGCTCTTCACTGAGCCCCTCCTCGTGCTTCATGATGTAGTCAAACATGTCTCCTCCGTCACCCAGCTCAAGGATCAGATAGAGCTTGGTCTGTGTGTCGATGACCTCGTACAGGCGCACGATGTTGGGGTGCTGAACCAGTTTCATGCAGCGCACCTCCTGGAAGAGGTGTCCCGTTGCCACGCTGTCCAGCTTCGTCTTGTCAATGACTTTCACGGCCACTTTCTCCCCAGTGAAGACATGGCGGGCGAGCTTGACCACGGCAAAGTGGCCACGGCCCAGCGTCTTGTCCAGGTCATACAGCCCAGCGATTTTGCCATCGTAGCCACGCTTGACCCCTGCCATATCTGGGAAGGGGAGACGCCCTCTAGCGTGAGAGTGTTTGCAGAGGAGAAGGAGGATTGGATTACTTCAACACTTCAACCAACGCTGACGAGCCCATGGTGCTACCCTTCTATCGGCCCTGCAACACGAAGGGGGCCAACATCAGGGAAACAATCAGATCTTGCTCCATGCCTTGAGACAACACACAGGCTGCATCACAAATTAGTACAGATGAAAAGTGCTTTTCAAAAATATCTGAGATGCTCTGCACAACTATGGGCAGATTTTCTTTATACTTCTTCATTTGGCAGATGCTTTTCTCCAAGTAATGTACAACTCAGTGTAAACAAATGTGCACTAAACCAACAGAGAGAGATACAAAATTGTATACTCAGTACCATACCACTATTCAACCAGCATACATTAGACAAGCAGCTGCATATAGAATTGATAAGGAGATTTTTCTGGATATATTTTGTTGTTTCAATGTTGAGAAAGATTCAGTAGCTCTGAAGTACAGAGAGAATTCCCTTACATAGAGCTACAGCAGAGAACCTTCAGAAACACTTTTCATTTACATTTATCAGTCGCTTTTCTCCAAAGCGACTTCCAGTGAACTCTTTGTAGTGCTATTAGCCCACACACCTTATTCACAAAGGTGACTTACACTGCTAGACACACTACTTACACTGAGTCACTCAACCATACATCAGTGGAACACACTCTTTTTGTCACTCACACACTATGGGTAAACCTGACATTGAACGTGCAGAACACAGAACATGCAGACTCCACACAGATTGAGTGGGGATCAGACCCACATCCTCTCGCACCACCTAAATGCTGAGAGACAGCAGCGCTACTCGCTGTGACACCGTGTCGCCATTTTGGACCTCTTGTGAGTGGGACCAACAAAGAGCCAGAGGTGGAGGAACACAGCAGTCTGTTTGTGGGGTAATGAGTGATCAGGTCTTCTAGGTATCAGGCAGCAGATACATTAATAGTCCTATAGGCCTTAACCAGAGTGTTGAACTTCATAAGGACAGCAAGAGGAAACCAAATGAGAGAGATGAGGAGAGGGATAAATGTGGACACAAACTACAAGTGTTCAACAAAGGATTTTCACCACAAAGAATCCCTATTAAGAGAATAAATCAGTCCAAGTTCTGGATTAATAAAAGGCCAGAAAGCTCATCCCCATACCACACATATATTCGCACAGAATGGAAGTACAACAGCACAGTACAATACAGTTTAGAACCTTCCTTGCTGAACTTCTCACCCCATAAATGACTCCTTATCTCCTGAGATTTTCAAACACAATATAAGACTTTATAAGATAATCTCTCGCAGAGATTCGCATACGAGGGCACCGTCAGGGAGCAAGGTGCGCTCGGGTAGCCTCCAGTTACTGTTAAGGAACACTGTTTCTCTGCCAAGTCCGTTCATGAAAGGCTTGTCACAGCAGCAGCCACACTGCAGTCAAGGCGGTTCATGCTCCTGTCCCATTACAGAAGTGACGAACAATGAAACGGCATTCCTGAACTGAAGAGTCCGACCCCTCTGGGTACAAACAGACACACTGCACAGTAAACCTATCACACCGGCTGCAAAGTGGGCAAAGAATTACACAGCAGCTGACGAACAATAATTCAGTCGCCGTTTTATACTTATGCAAACCCAGGCATTCAGTTGGGGGTGCAAAACGCTACAACTAAATATCAAAAAATAAAATCGTAATCTTGGGGGGGAAAAATGTATTTAAAAACCTTGCTTAATAAACAGTTTCATCAGGAAACTGAAAAAAGATCTAACCTTATATATGAAGTAAACATGGTATGACACCACCACCTTATGTTTTTGAAATTTTGCAACTTTGTAGGTGACGTTTTCTATGAAGCAGACTGTCGGTCTATGCAGTATGTAAATCTATTTGTTCCCTTAAGCAACTTTGGTCTTGCAAATACATTTTCAATCATTAAACTATAAATTTATGTTCGGTAAGTACATAATGTTCACATACATGTTATCAGAAAATAATTTATTCAGGATTAGTATGTATCTATACCTAAAATTATTTTTATATGTGTGTGTTCCATTCTTAATTTAAAAATAGTCTAATTCTAAGAATGGGGTCCTATATTGATTCTGGCCTAGGGCATCACAAACCCAAGCGCCAACCCTGAACGGGTTTATCTGTTAACAAGTGCATGAACCCAAAAGACTTTGCAGCTAACATGTGGCCAACCCCCAGTTCACATCGGCGGCAGCACATGTCCTACAGCCACATTCTCCCACTCACACCGATTGATGCACAGCAGCACAACAGTCGCTATAAGATCCCAACACTGAGTGACAACACCTGCCGTCAGCCAGCAACAGAAGTACGCAGAATTCAACATCTTGACAAGATGGGGCAGACAGCTTCATGCGAACTCTAAACGGCTCTCCACAACCTGGAGATGCCTATATGCTGACTGGTAGTAAAAGGTAACACCGCAAATATGGCATCGCCACACGTGTAATGGTGTAAATCAGGTTCGGACTCGAGAACGCCACAATCAGCATCAGGACTAAAGCAATGAATTTAAAATATTCCTCAGAATCATACTGTCCCTCTTTCGCCATCCTTCCAGGTACATCTGTAACCAAAATTTAAACAGCTATTTCCTGAGGATCTGTGTCCCTGCTGAAACACTGACAAGACATGACTTCAAAAGCACAGCATATATTTATAACCAAAAGGGATGCAGGATGAACAAAAGAACTGGATCATCATCATCATCTCTGCAGGAAGTGCACTACAAAAAGATTAGTTTAACTGTACTGAAATACTGTGCAACCATCCAGTCAACTGACTAACACTACACAAAAATGAGTATGTTTATGTAGATAGGGTATTGCATATGAAGAGAAAACATGTTTAAGGGCTAAACATCAAAAAACAGTCTGCATATTATGTAACTTACTTGCCATCTACATAGGTGGTAATTAACTGCCCTACATTATTTCCTTTTGCCAAGAAAGACTCATTTAAACCTGTGCATGTTTCTGTCAAATTCTCCTGGCTGCGTTTTTTGCCTTTAACCAGTTCATTTTGCTGGAAGCTCAATACCTCATTAATAGCACAACAGCTGCTGAGGGAGAACGTCGAAAACAGAAATAAAACACATTTTCAGACTTCGACAAGCTGTTAGATCCCCAAAAAAAAAAAATTGTAGTGCCTGCTGAAGTTAAACAGGCTGTAAACTTGATGACCATTCATTTTAAGCCTCAGGTGCCAGAGTACTTGTTTTTAAATTTGGGGCAATTTAGCGTACCCTTGTACACTACATTTAAAGCCAACCAATTCTTCTTATGGGTTTCCTTCACTCAACTTACTTAATATACAGCTAACAAATGATTGTGTCCATTTTAAATGACTAACTCAGCCGGCGTCCACACTATTAGCACAGTATGGTAAATATGGTATTGTCATAAAGTCCCAGAAAGCCTAATTTGTTCCCAAAAACTTGTGTACAACTTCACTGAATACAATCGCCAATACTTCCTACCCCACAAACCTTATCAAAATGTAATTCCCTACAGTATTTCCTTTAAATTAACAACCTGTATTTGAACCTCACATTAACACACCAGCCTGGTTTATAAATAAGATAAAAATAAGCCCCTGAAAAACATTCAAGTGTTATGTCCCGATTTGTACGGATGCATTCTGCAAAAACATTACGCACGATGCATTAAAACAGCAGTGAAAACATGCACTTACTTTAAGAGGCCTTATACTTTATGCCTGGTAATAATGCCTCTCGTTGGTATTGAGAAAATTAAGAGATTGCCTTAATGGATCTGAAAGGCTTTAGGAGCTAAGGGCGCAGTTCTTTCAGCTTCTGTATCACCGAGGTGAAATCTTTGTGGATTACAGTACTGTGTGGCACTTTACTGCCTTCCTGGAGGGTGTCAATTAACAGTAAAATCCAAAAGAGGACATGAGCAAAGAATCAAAACCCTTCTTGATTCAAAAAAAAAAAAAAAAAAAAAATCAAAGGTTTAGCATTAAGGAGGTATTCAAGAGTGTAAAAATAATGAAACATTATGTTTTAAAACTGTATAAACACATTCACAGGCTGTCAGACTTTTTTTTTTTTTTTTAAAGAAAGTTTGTCATATGGTGACGAGGGTCAAACAAAGAAAATTCATCTTGGCATTTCTCGTCCTTCCATTCACAGATAATTATGATAATACGAATCGCATATTTGAACATTTCCACAGAGATTTCTGAGGAAAAAAAGGAGAATTTGAAGCTGTCGCCACGGTATGGACACGACACGGTGCGCAAGGCAGCGAGAGAGAGGCGCTGACACTGACAGACTCAGTCTCCACTGACTCTCTCTGACGTACCGTTTCGTGCCCAAATATAACGTTTACAGTGCAGAATCCTCGAAGGAAGCGTTGTGCAAAACACCAACCTCAGCTAAATGATTTACAAGACGAGCACTTTTTCGGGAGCTGCAGCCGAGGTCCAACGCGACGGCGAGAATGATCCCGACACACTCAGGTGTCCTCAGTCAGTCCAGCGCGACATCACGTCCCCGCGTTACTCCGCGCCTCAGCTCAGGCGACGAGAACATTTAACATCACAATTCTGTTGTAGAGCAGCGCGCGGGGCCTCTGAGTCTGAGGTGACAGGTCTCTCGCGCAGCAGTGTCTCGCACACTCCGCAGACCTGCCGTTTCGCTGCATTCACTTAAATGCTCGCCCCCCATGGCATGCACGCGCTCGCTGTGGTGCCGCGCTTTTCGCTGCTCGTTTTACGGCAAAGAGACGCGCGAAAAGCGGCGAGACGCTGTCGAAGTCAGGACCCCCCTGCGCGGTGATGGATGGAGGAGCTCCACACCGGCCGCCCGACCGCGACCGCTAGGTGATCCTACCCAGCCAGGTGGGACGCGTCCGTTGTGAACGCCGGCCGGGTCCCCCAGAACCAGGACCAGAACCGAGACTAGACGGGGACCGTCCACGCGCAGGGCCGGCCCCGTTCTGCGACCCGCTGAGCATCACACCACCAACAACCATCATCCGCAGGCTGTGGGAACCGAGCGCGAACTCGTACAACGTAAACACCTTTTTACTAATGAACATAAACATTATAATAATTAATCAGAAAGCATCCTCCGCCCCTTCCTTACCTTTTCTCCGGAAAGCTGCGACGGCTCGAAAAACATGAGGAGAAAAAAAAAAAAAAGGGGTCCCCTCGAGTCTGAGGGGCGGTGCGGTAAATTCAGACCGGTGTGAAAAGACAGCGCGTGAGCGGCGGCTAAAGGAAGCGAGACGCAGGTGCGACCCGCCGCGGCGCTCTCATCGCTCCGACCGCTCACTACTGCGGCTCGCGCACCAGTCGCTCTCCCCACTCTCGCTCCTGCGCCTGCGCACTGCCACCCGTGCGCGTTCCAAGCCGTACGTCACTGGCACTCAGGCCTCTGCCTACTGCGGTTTCGTCGTCGGGGATAATGCGCCTGCGCACTGAGGCCCGAGCGCCTCCCAATGGCATGTCGCTGGCGCGCGGCCCAGTGGCCGAGAGGCTAACATGACGATGTCTGCGGGGAGCTGTGCAGGAGTGGCGCTGCAAGCGCGCCGCGAGTCTCATGTGTGGGCAAATAGAACATTTTACCCCAGTAACTGACTGGCACCTTAAAAATTATGTATTCTTTCGCCCAAAGCGACTTAGCTATTTACAATAATTTGTACATCTGGGTAATTTTTTACTGGCGCAGTCCAGGTTACGTATATTTCTGACAGGAACAACACAGCAGAAGCAGAACAACATGTGTCCTGTTGCAATGTCACGGCAATAACCATTATGCCACCTGCAGCCCCTAAGCATTTTAAATGTTTCCAGTGCCAGAATATGTGTGACATAATGGCAACTTTTAAAATATGTCTCTGTCAATGGTATCTTGCAAAAACTGGTACAAAAAACCTGTTTCTACAGGTACTTGATTTGTGCAGAACAATTATGTTTTATTTATGTATACATCTCATGATATACAATGAAATATTAATTACCCTGTTAGCAGTGTACACTACAATGATTTTACTTGTCAGGTACTGGTATTCAGAGAAATTGTTTAAGTAAGCCTCCCCCATATAAGTACATGTATCTCCACATTTATGGTAGGCCATGTTTTTAGCATTAACACAGACCACTAATACAGACCATATTTTTAAATGGATGGGGGGAAATCATAACAAAATTCAGTTTATTTTTCAGCAAAATTAATGGAGAATAATCAATTTCTGCTCCATTACAGAGCAAAGACACCACGCACATTTCTTAAGGCAGTGAGTCACAAGTTCTCAGCAATATATCTTGGCAGAATGTGGGGAGTTATCACTTAATCACATTGCCATAAATCCATAAATCTGCGGTTTGTGGTCTAGGGTAGAAATTCATTATGTGGAATGGAGGTCAAATTCCTTTTATCTCTTATATTGAAACACTTCGGAACTGAAGCAGTAAAGGTTCTGCTAAAACGACAATGGAAACCCACTCGCGTAAATGCCATCAGTGCACCTACCACATTATACACACACACACACATTTTCAGAACCGCTTGTCCCTTACGGGGTCACGGTGAACCGGAGCCTACCCGGCAACACAGGGCGTAAGGCCGGAGGGGGAAGGGGACACACCCAGGACGGGACGCCAGTCCGCCGCAAGGCACCCCAAGCGGGACTTGAACCCCAGACCCACCGGAGAGCAGGACTGCGGTCCAACCCACTGCGCCATCGCACCCCCTCTACCACATTATAGTAAAGCACTAATCAACACAATATCACTGAGATAGTACTTAAATTTATTCATTTAGCTGATGATTTTTCTAAAGCAACTTAAAAGTATTTACTCATTTATACAACCAGGTAATTTTACTGAAGTACTTTAGGGTAAGTACCTTACTCAGGGTTACTATAGCCAGAGGTGGGAATAAAACGAGCAACCTTTGGCTCTAAAGGCAAGCACTCAAATCACTATACTACCAGCTGAACCCTAATAAAACCCTACTTCATTTTCAACAGTGGTGTGTGTATTGGGGGAAATACATACATACATACACACATTTTCTGAACCGCTTGTCCCATATAGTGTCACGGGGGAACCGGAGCCTAACCCGGCAACACAGGGCGTAAGGCCGGAGGGGGAGGGGACACACCCAGGACGGGACGCCAGTCCGCCGCAAGGCACCCCAAGCGGGACTCGAAGCCCAGACCCACCGGAGAGTAGGACCCGGTCCAACCCACTGCACCACTGCGCCCCCATGTACATTACTCTACATTTATATATATATATAGTACACACACACACACACACACACACACACACATCTTCAGAACCGCTTGTCCCATACGGGGTTGCGGGGAACCGGAGCCTACCCGGTAACACAGGGCGTAAGGCCGGAGAGGGAGGGGACACACCCAGGACGGGACGCCAGCCCGTCGCAAGGCACCCCAAGCGGGACTCAAACCCCAGACCCACCGGAGAGCAGGACTGTGATCCAACCCATAGTATTTATTATTATATTGTAATATCTTCTACTTTTTACTGTGTTTGTTGTTTCTTGTCTAGTAATTACTGTATTGTCTTGTGCTGTTTTGCACACCATAGTGGTTGCTTAAATAATCCATTCTTAATGTGTAAATGTGGGCATGTTTAGGTCTTACCATGTCTTTAATCTCATAGTTTATCTTTCATATGATGGACATGAACCATCTGCGGGTTGCTTATATTGCAGACAGAAGAGTACACAGAGGAAAATGAGGGACAAGATCACATTATAAGGATAAGGATATGGATATGGATATGGATATGGATAGCATTTTCTAGGAGGCTTGGTGCCCTGCAGTTCTTGCACCAGCTGTGCTGTCAATTAAACTGCCAAGCCCATAATTTAAACAAAAATGGTCATTCTGACCATCCTAATTGTTTGCAGCTGTTACCTAAACAAGCTAAATTCCACTGTTTTCCAGTGAAGCCCAGGGGTCTATTTGGGGGATCACAATTAAAGAGGATGGTTTAATGCTATTATTTATACACAGGAGGCTGGTGTCATTTACCGCGTATCATTTTTAGAATATCATTGCGATGCTGTAGAAATGTCATTACATGGCTACAACATCACAGCAAAATATATTACACTGTTGTGAAAGCAGAAGACAATTTAGCTATAGCTTGTAAGTATTTCTTGTTCAGGAAATTCTAAACATATTGCAAATTTAATAACCGAACAGGCATTCTGTACAAATATAGCAGTTCTACGTTTTGCTTTTCTGCAAGTGCCATTGAATTTGCTAAATAAAACTGCTGTAAGTGCTATCTAATCAAATTCTATTTTCATGACTTTCCAGGTAAGTGGTTTTATTGTTCCAGTAATGAGGTTCCAAAATCAATTACTGCAACATGTTTTAAAATGAATGATTCAACACGCTTGCATATGTCAAAAAAACAACAAATATGATAAACTAGGTTATTTGCAGGGTGTGAGAATATCTCAGTATATTTTTTTCACATATCTTTTCTGCCCATGTAATATTTTTTGACTATTTTTGTTTATTTGAGGTTATAAAAGCTGCCCTACCTTGAGCATACAAAGTTGTTAAAGCTTGGAGATGTGGCAATATTGAACATTTAGTTATGTAATGAGTCATGAGCATTTTAAGGATGGAAAGAAACATAGCCACTTCATTTTGCTTATTCCATAAACTAAAATGGAACAAAACCTTTTGGAGGTTGGTCATATTAGTTGAATCTCCCCTAATTATATGTTTATAATTATTAGGAGTCCATAAAACACAGCACTGGGAACTTTGAATCCAATACGCAGTGTTGTATATTTATATAACAAAATTAGATCCTTTATGAAAGACTCAGGCATAGTTGTATATCAAATTTTTCAGCCTACTGTTGTCATAAATTTCAGTGTTGATAGGCAGTACATTTGGCAATATTTGCCTCTATGATGGCAGTATATTTATTGTGTTCCATTTGTTTAGGTGACACCTTTATCAAAGGTGACAGAATCCTGTGTTGCACAGTAATGAAGAGTTACACAATACTCTAATATAGGATTAAAGAAATTGAATATTATTGTAAATTGTTTAATATGTTTAAAAAAATCTAGTGTTCACATTGGAACCTCTATGTTCAAGACAATATATTCCACACAAATGCAAATATATCACAGAACATTAGAAATACACACCTCCTAACTATTTTTTAATCTTTATTGTGTTTTTAAGCAATACGAAAAGTTTTGTTCGTTTAAACATCCTTACTGCTCTCTAGGTATCTGAATTAAATGAAACAGAAGTGGCTTTATACTGGAGCTATTTTTGAGCTGTGAATCCTTTGCTGAGCCCCACACTCCACATCTCGGAGCGGAAATGGCCTCTTGTCGAAGGAGCCTGGCATGACTCATGTTCATTTCGGTATCACTCGGCACCCCGGCGGACACGATCCATGTCCTACCACCGCAGTGATAAGCGCATGATCCATGAACCATTCTGCTCCATCCTTCTGTGAACACCATTGCAAAGATTTGACAGTAAAGAAGATGAGTGTGGTGTCTCCTTTCAGCAATGTTGCATAATTTGCAAGATTTCTGTAAACCCAGAAGGATTCATTTTTAATTACACAGCTATTGGGGTGTAATTAGGGTCTCACACACACACACACACACACACACACACAGTCTAAAGCCACTTGTCCCGTGCGGGGTGGCGGCAAGCCGGAGCCTAGCCCGGCAGCGCAGGGCTGAAAAGGGAGGGAACACACCCACGACAGGATGCCAGTCTATCACAAGGTACCTCAAGCAGGACTCAAACCCCAGACCCACCAGAGAGCAGGACCCAGCCAAACCCACTGCGCCACCGCACCCCGAAGGGTCTAATAGTGCAGAGTAAAATATGATGGCTAATAATGAAAAAAATAAAAATTCCATTTCTATAAAACCCTGAAGTTTTGTACTTTGCTCTCACTAGCGCATGTTATTTGTTGAGCATATTGTGGGTTAATGTATTTATTTATTTATGTTTGTCAAATCACAGTACATGTGTTTGGTATGCATGACAAAATTGTAATGTGATGAAGAAGTCAAACCTCAGATTTGTCTCCTTGCTCCTTCCTGATCTCACAGCACTGTGATGGAGCAGTTACCATGTCGACTAGAATTGTGTTCCATTAAAGCCCCTGTGGTTAATCTCTATTTTGAGCCTGCAAGTCATGTTCTAAGGCCCATTCCCTCTGTTCATCTGTTCCAGGCTTTCATTTTCAAACTTGGCCTATTGCAAGGAGACAATTATCATGGGAAATAAGTCACATTCTTGAAGTAGTCCAGAAACACAAACACACACACACACACACACACACACACACACACACACACACACACACACACACACACACACACACACATTTCCAGAACCGCTTGAACCCCAGACCCACCGGAGAGTAGGACTGTGGTCCAACCCACTGCGCCACCGCACCCCCCGTCCAGAAACATTGCATAAATATTTGTAGACCCTAAAATAAGACTTAATAATTATGCTCAGTTTTATTTATAAGGGCTTTCACGCATTTAAATGATTTCTTCCAAATAACAAAATGGCAATGAGGAAATTAGTGGGGTGTTGTTATTATTATTATCACATCGTCTGAACCGCTTGTCCCATACGGGGTCGCGGGGAGCCGGAGCCTAACGAGGCAACTCAGGGCGTGAGGGGACACACCCAGGACGGGACACCAGTCCGTCGCAAGGCACCCCAAGCGGGACTTGAACCCCAGACCCACCGGAGAGCAGGACGAGGTCCAACCCACTGCACCACTGCACCACCACACCCCCCTATCATCATCATCATCATCATCATCATCATCATCATCATCATCATCATCATCATTGCTCTGAAGCAACAACATCATCATTGGAAGACTTGCTGAGTTTATTTAATAAAATAGGAGAAATGTGCAACAGCCAGAAGTCACCTTCAAAAGTGATAAAACACTGTTGTGCTCAGGTGAAACCAAACAAACATTTTCGTATAAATGGTTACTGTTCTGTTTGATGGAGAGCAGGCACCATGCCTAAGGCCTAGCATGTGGTGGAAGCATAATGTTGTGGGGATCTTTTTTGCAAGGGCAGTTGGAAAGCTTGGTAAGACTAAGTGAAAAAGCACAGAATAAACCACTAAAAACTACTTTTTCTGTTGTTTTTTTCTAGGACAGATGGGTCCTGCTTGGAAAAAATCAAATCTGATATTGATTTTTCTCTATTCTATTGATTTTTAGTGGTATTCATTTGTCTGTCACCTGTTGTTTTCCAGTGGTTATCTAATGGACCACAGTTTTGGTGTTTCACTGTTATATTGAATTACACCAGAGACATAAAATGTAAGTTTTTTTTTGTCCACAGCAGACTTATGTAATGGCAACCATCAGATCATAAGCCATTAAATTCGAATGGAGAGTATGTCAATTCCCTCTACGCAATGGAAATTTATGCATAATGCTCCAATGGTTTTCTACTACGCTATAAATTATGGATGAGATCCAACTCCTTTAAAGGGTATTTGCATGTACTACAGGTAATAAAGAGTCACTAATTCACCCAAACAGCATTTTTGAAATTTTAATAATGCTATAAGAAACTAGACTTAATAGAGAAAATAGAATCTGTAGGGCAACAGATGAAGTGATGAGCCTGCTGCTGTAATGTACTCACATGGTTATACAACACTATGTTACTGTCAGTAAAATCAATACACTGCTCTTGTTCAAAATCAAGGGTAACTGCATGGAATGGAGCTATTCAGCCAAGCAATAATCAGGTATGTGACCACAGTTTTCTGCTTGCTGTGAAGCCATTTTGAGAAGAGATTTTAAAAATACCATACATCATTCAAGGGATTATTTCAGGGAATTTTACATTCTTTCCAGGATGTACACAAGGAATCCCTAATCAGCAACAAAACCATTTTAAAATTAGGTAGAAGATGTTCAAGTCTGTGTGTCTGTAATATCACAAAATCTGCTGGAAATTTCTGGACCCTCAAATACCTGCTACACCACTGTATTACATTAAATTATTTGTTGTTTATATTGCTTAATCTTTCCAGTCAAGTACCTGCTAATATGTTATTCAAAAGTGTGGGCATCCTCACCTTGTTCTTACGTTGTTTAATCTGTGAGCACACGCAGTGTATTGTGTTGTCATAACTCTTCTTATAACCACTTATGCTTAGAAGTATTCTGGACTGGAAAGGGCAGAAGTGGAGCAGTACATTCCTTATTGATACATAATATTTAGGGTATTTATTCTTTTAGCTGATGCGTTCCTCCAAATAAACTTGCAGTATGAACAATATCAAGGTATTATTTACAGTTTACCCATTTATAAACCTCACAAGGGTAGTACAGCAAGAGGTGGGATTTGAGTTCAAGGTTTATAGCACAACGATGAAGTCCGTGTTTTCCTGACATTGTCTCCAAGAAAGTTTGCTCAACTTTGAAGTTACAACTAAAATGCTGGAGTGCTTGGAAAGGTGAGAATTTTTAAAGAAACAAGCAATAAGACCTACCATATGTAGGTGGGTGCGAACTTCTCCAGGTACAGCCACCCACTTCTCACTTCACTAAGCAACAGCCACTATATATAGAGACTATATATGTCAACTGCATAACTGCAGATGTAGGGGCAACTGTAGACTGTACAGTATGATTTCAATTTCACTGCTTTTTGATAGTTTTGTTTTTTTGATTAGTAAATGTTGCCAAGACTGTTGGCCTTACCTCAAAGACCCTTAATACATAATCTATGACAGAAAATTGTATATGTAGTGCCTATATTCATACCTGTTTTATACTGTCTAAATTTGGAACTCTATTGTTTTCCATGAACTGTGGCACCATCTAATGGAAATTGTAGAAATAAAACATTTAGTCAACAAGCTCCTATTGGGAACAATAACAGTGTTCTTATGGCATACATAGCACATTTTGATCTTTTGGGTGAGTCCTCAGACAATTTTATAAAAATCACAAATGATTTTTAGTATGTACCTGTGTGATACCTATACATCACAGCAATGAATAATTCATGAAGCTAGAACTCACATTTTTTGGATAAATCAACTGCAATACACAAGATCCATACATGCACCATTGTGCTGCATGTGTAGTCACACTAGGTCAATACCAGCCTTTTTTGTACTAAAAATTTAATATTTATTACTACAGAACTAAATTAAATTCACTGCTCTAGCCTTACACTCCCCTAAGGTTCTTAATTAGTTCTTCATTATTTGAAACATAAGTTCTTAAACTCTTTTGAAGCAAAAGCCAAGTGCTTCCATTTGAGCAGTTCCATAAGCTTTTTCTGAGTTTTCCCCCTGCAACTGAATTAGTGCCATCAGGCATAACAGAGATAATGAAATGGAGTTAAGACTGCAAAAGTCATACCTAACATTTGAGTACATTGATGAGCAAAACCAATTTAGTTTTGTGTTTTTTTGAAAAAAAAAAAAAGTCTGTACAGCCAATGGTTTTCGTACATAGCTATAAAAGACCTGTTGAACAGCATCTTTTACATATACAGTATTTATAAAACCCAGTGCTTATAGCATAGCTTTTAAAAACCAGGATGGGCTAACTATTGCTTGAAAAATTAAAAATACCCCTCACCAAAAAAAAAAAATTTTAAACCCAAGCTGACCTTATGTAACAACTGAAATGCTTGAAGCTAAACAGCTGGTATTTTGCAATACTAGAACAAAAACAGAACACTATGTAGACATCAAAAGGTTTTATTTTGGACATTCTATTCCTTTTTCACTGCTTGTTTCTGCAGCTTCTTCAGTTCATGCTTGATGATCTTGTTCCTCTGCAAAACAAGAACAAGTTGCAACTGTGAATCTGACATGATCCTTTACATAAGGCCTCCTCTAAGGACACAGCCAACCTTACAAACTAGTTGCCTGTAGATAATTGTATGCTCAAATTTCATATTTGCCACGTACAGAAGCAACAACAAAAATGACAATTCAAGGGCAAAATAAATGACTGAAGTTCTCTGCTAGAACCAAAAACATGTAGTTTACATAAGAAATAAACATACCATCCTCTTGGCCTTCATCACTTTATAGCGATCAAAGTCTGACATTTTAGCCCTCTGGAAAAAAGATTATTCCCATCAAACATCAAAATTCATCAGCAGACAGCACTAAAGTCAGCTAATAATGCAGATGTTAAAGGTGCTACAGCAAACCGCACCTTCTGTCTAGCTTCGATCTTCTTGGCCCAGTTGCTCTGTGCCCACTTCTCATTAATCGTGGCCTTCTCCCAAGCACGACGGACAAACTTCTGACGGGTGCTGTCAAAAAAAAGTCAGGGCTACATCACCAAAAGTTCACCTCTGGAACAAAGTGCTGGACAGAGTTACAAGAAAAATCACACACAATACAAAGGCTATAAAAAGTGCAGATCAACATAAGTCATGCATTTTTCAAAGCTTAAGACTTCAAACAGAATTATTCCTCACTTAGCTGGGTACTTTCTCTTAAGTGACAATTTTATGAGGTGGCACTGAAAGATTAAAATTAAAATGGTGCAAACAAATTAAATGCGTGCAAATGTCTCTCCCCATAACTGTCACAGTCGTGACAAAACTAAAGGTGAGGCAGCAGTGCTAACATTCAATCTGCATGACAATTTCAGTTTATTATATACTAAATACTACATTTTAAGTCTGGAATAAACTGCATAAGGGGGTGGCTCTCTGTTCACGATCAAAACTCTTCATACGCACCTTCACGGTCAAAACTACAGGTCATGGTGTAGCATTACAAACAACCCCTAAAGCGTCATTGAATTAGGTCATTCTTTGTGAGACGCACCTGTGGGGGATTTTGATGACGAAGTCAGTAAGCTGCATAACCTTGAAGGGCATGGCCTGTCTTTTCACCCCTGTGCAAGGGCCATCCACTAAAGCCTGAGGAAACAAGACCAACACATTAAAGCACACCGGAACACATGCCAGTTGGAGTGCACTCGCCAGTGCTGTTTCCCGTAAGAGAACTGCAGAACATCGAAGAAAAGCACTTAGCTTTGTCGTACCCTGTTTTGGTCAATCACATCAACGATGGCCACCAGCTTGCCTGCGTAGGGCCCGAAAGAGACATAGGCAACCCGGCCGATCTCTACGTAGCGTTTGAACACCTGAAGCAGGAGGGAGAATAGAGGAGAATGAGCAGGGGGAACTGAACATGGACATCCTGAAAATATCATTTAGCAATTCACCTTAAAAATCTGAATTACCTAAAAATATAATACACTGCAAGATTTAGAATGAGCTAATAATGTTAAGTATTGGATTGATCTGATGACCTGTACACTTTGCTTTCACGGATGCAGTGTGCAAACTTACTCTGAGGGACATGCCTGAACACTGGCAGGTAAAGTTCACCAGATAGAAGTCATTGCTCAAGTATTTGGATTTATACGTGAAGCACCAAGTATAAAACACCGCTGTAAACTTCACAAATGCTCCAGTACAGGAGAAGAGGGCCAACTCAGTATGGTGTTGGGGCACATCCCCACCTGGATGTTGCGTGAATAGAGAGAAGCGACCAGGAGGACCCACGTTTCGCTACATACTAGGACGACAGAACAATAATTCCCTGAAGCATTTGAATCCATACATATTAGATTAGTGCGTTCACCTTCATCACCTGTAAGTACCATTTTACTAATAACACTCATGAATGAAGTAGTGGGGGGGGATTCGAGCGTGAACAAGACAGACACACCCGGGCCGGGCTTCGACAAAACTCTCGCTTCGCTTGTGAAGAATTATACAACATAAAATATACTGAAACACTTAATTAGACATAAAAGCAAGCAGGATGGAGCTCATAAACAATATATCATGAAAGCGACGGAGCAGATAAGTTGTGAAGCACGAATCTCACTTAGGCCTAAATTGCGGGCTAGCAGTCACGGTGCGCGGCGAGCATTCGACAAGCTTTTAAATAACAACAAATATGTAACAAACTGCGTCTGAAAGTAGAATTCCACATTCCCAACACGACAAATTTGAACAATGAGGCTCAGCCAAGGTGCCCCAGTGTCAGGGCTGCGTAAGAAACAATGTTTTTAATTCTGCAAGTGGTCTCACGCGCTCACCATGATGGCAGTCGGCGAACCAAAAGAAAGATGGAGGAGGCGGACAACGCGGATACTACTTCCTTTCAGTTAGTGCGCATGCGTGTTTTTACTCATCCAGCATGATGACAGCCCGGCAACCAATGGCAGCACGGACATAAAGTTCACGCATACAGTACTTCTGTCCAGTTAGTGCGCATGCGTAAGTGCGCGAGTTTAAAGGCGCTCGAAGTAACGTCTCTGAGTTTAGACAAAGGAAAACTCTATTATTAAAAAAAACACAGGAAAAAAAATAATTTGCACAAATTGTATTTTCGCTGAGATGTACGTCGCTTTGGAAAAAAGCGTCTGTTAAATGAATAAATGTAATTTATGGTTTCAAAGAGGTTTCACTGAGGCAGAGAGAGGACTTCTAGAGGGAATCTATAAAATTAGCTGTGCAGCTCTTATAACTCTTGTTGATAACTCAGTAGTAGTTAATTCATTAAATGCTTTCTAAATTCATATGAAGGCGCAAACCCACTGTTGCAATTTGTCAGATTGGGATTTATATTGATTGTGTTCTCAGTTTCCTCACCTTCTTCTCCCTAAAACCAGGCTAACCAGCTTTGAATTAAGCATTTCTACACAATCTGCAGTAAATTTGGAACTTCATCTAGAACCAGACATTCTCCAAATTATGTGGTCTACAAATTTTTTTCAGTTACGTACCAGTAACTTCATCAAAAGACCTTCCAAAGTATCTAATTTTCATAAAAGCATATCAGACTTTCAAGTGTAATTTTTCTCCAAGTAGGTATTTTATTTGGAATAACAGTGCTGTACAAGTATGAATCCTTCTTTCTTGATAACCGGTGTAACAATATTTTATTAGATTCTCAGCTATTTAATTTGTTAGGATTCCTTTTAAGTTCCTGTACACATGTAACTTTTTGGTTACTCCCAGAAAATTTGCTATTGCCATGAATGCCATTCCCTGGGAGTTAAGCTTTTGAATGAAGCAGTGAAACTGCAACCAGATCCCTCAAAGTCTGGATCTCTGTGAAAGTGAGTATTTGTTTTTTCTCCCCCCTTGCACTCAAAATAAATTCCAATCTTTTTTAGAGATATTGTATTGCAGGTATATTCATTCCTTATGTGTTCTTTGAGCAGTGTTGTTGAAAGTGTTCAGTGCAAAAAAGTTTGGACCGTGCCAATTATATATTTTGTTGTAAAGAGAAAATAAAAATTGTATAAATGAATTTAGATCCCCCCCTCCAAAAGCTAATTTAAAAAACAGAAACACCATATTTCAATAAACTCTCCTTTTTGCAATACCTGCTCAGAAATTGTGAACAATTCCAAAACAGACATGAAACTAACTGTATGCTGATCTGTCCGTTGCATGCACCGTTTTTATTTATTGTTCACAATATGCGGGAATATTACATTTTTTGCACGAGTTGTGACACATTTTTACAATTATATTATCTTCTGTTGTAATATTTTTATGGCACTTTAAAGAATTGTTACACTATTGAATTATTCATCTTTGCTATACAGGGATACCAGCAACTTTAGCAGATTCCAGTATATCTGACAAAAACATCTAACAATAGTAGTGGTGGTCAGTCATCATCAAAGGACCCTGGAATAAATCCCCACTCACACTGTAATACCTTCCAGCAAGGTACTGACCTTAATTGCCACAATAAAAATTATGAAACTGGATAAATTGCCACATTATTATATGCAGCACAGTATGAAAGTCTTACATTGTAAACTCCCTAGGACAAAGCCATTGGTTATATAATTAACGTTACATGTTGAATATTTTGTCACCGTGTTGTCCACAAAATGAGTAACAGAGACAGTGTTGGTTGGAAGGATGCAAATGGAAGATGTTTTAACATTTCTGGCTAAAAAAATATTTTAAAGGATTGGAATATTGACTGGTGATACACCATTTTATTACTGCAGTATGCAAAGCAAGCTTGGTAAAGAACAGGAAACTATGGTGTGCCATTCACAAGTATTAGAAGAATGAGAAAGAAAACTAAAAACTCATTTAAAAGAACTCCGTAATGTAGAACGTTCACTTGAGACCATCAAATTCTGCCTGTCCAGTGCAGGGCTTGTGTGTTATATATTAAAAGGTGTGTGGTAATTTCAGTTACAAAAAACAATATAAACAAATTAGAAATACAGGCACTTAAGGGTCGACTGTAAACATTCATTTTATACGTATAATTTTTTATATAGAAAAATATAGCTGATCAATTTCAGTGGTAGTTGTAAAGTGGCTGGTTTTATAGTTTGAGTCTAAAGGGGAAAAGCGAAGGACTAACAAGTCGAGCAATTAATGTGGGTTCAGAAACATGCTGCAATACCAAGAAAAAGGGAGCAAAACAATGAATGTTAAGAGGAAAAGTGATGTATGCTGCAGCTCAAACTATTGCCTCTTCCCTAGAAAAGACACCCCATCAGACCCCTTCTTTTTCTGGCAAGGAGTGCAGGGCTGGGCCACTGAAGCGCCTGCGCAGCAGAGTCTGCTGCGATCTTGAGGACTCAGACTCACATGTTTGCTCTATGAGGGAGGGAGGAGGCAGGAGGTGGGCGTATCTGGAACCAGCCCAGGGAGGGTCCAGAGGGGGAAAGAAATACCTAGAACCATGGGCACACGACAACACGTACAGTACACACACCCACAACGTGGGAGGGAAGGAAAAGGAATCAAAAGAGGAAAAAGGAAAAACAGAAAAAGTAGCAATTATAGGGAGAAATGTGGAGGATGAACAAACATGATACGTTGGGGGGGGCAGAAGTGTATGGGATACTTTAAAATACACAGCATGCAATTAATGGAGCGTGTAAGACCAGACCAAACAGCTAAGGGGGGAATTTCATTGCATCCATTCACATCTGAGTTCAGCCAGAGCAGTTTCCCCAAATGTTTTTGTGCCATACTGTGTAGGAAGTAAATGGACAAATTGTTTCCACAAAAGGGAAAAACAGCCTGCCTGCAGTCTAGAAAGATGTCAGTTGGGAAGAAAATATTCCATTTTCAACCTGTTTGTCTTAGAATGTTTTTCATTAATAGATGTATGGTTTGTTAGAAAAACTTTCTGTTCAAATTTAACATACAGTATAACAGAAATAAAACACAGAAAATGTTAGCAAGGAATGTTGCACTAGGAGTAAAGTGAGGTGTAGGTTGGTAGGTATAGGTGATCGGCGTAACAGGAAAGCCCTCAATATTATATCAGCAACTCCGAGGTGCGAAAGTCAGAGAAACTATCTTTCTATATTCTGTTTTTCACTTGGACAAAAGAAAATCTGTGGCATATCATTAGCATAACTGTAAATAAACAGAACAGACAGTGTAGCATGTGGAAAAAAACCTTTATTGTATAAATATGTTCTGTTGAAATGTCTGCCTTTGAAAACTACAAAAACTTTCACATTGTCACCCATGATTTGTGAGAAAAATGCTTCTTGCCCATTTTAATCAAGTCTCTTCATGACATTTTCCCATGTGGTTTTTAAGTTAATCTTGATTTACCATCATCCCCTTACCCCACAATGTTAGCTCTGGAGTCACACAAGAATTTGCTGTGACTACAGTATGACTATCACAGAATTTTGGTCACAAAAAGTATAAGAAATGACAAGTGACACTAACTCTGACCATTCAATGTTATTTTTACACCTTCCACACGAAGGCCATTTTCAGTGATGAGTCATCTTTTTATCCATTATCCAACAGACAAAAACACCAGAAATGATGCTGTATGAATTGTGTTCAATGAAGACAGGAAGATGCCCTGAGGAAACTACTGAAATGGTCATCTAATTCCAAAAAAAAAGGTGAGGGGCAAAACCACTGTTGAGTGTTATACAAGTGCCACCTGTCACATGACAGACTAGAGTCTGTTACCGTGAGTGGAGAGGTACACCAAAAACCCCAGGGTGGGTGGATAGAAGGGCTGGTGGTGGGGGGGACTAGTAATAGGCGAGGTGCTGGAATGTCTTTGGTGAAGTTGGTCTGCGTAGGGGGGGAGACAGGGGAGCTCCCGTCCCGTTCCTGTGTGTGCATGCAACAAGCGGCAAAACAGCAAATTACTCCTTTAGCCTGGCATCAGCTGAGCTTTCTTTCTGTTAAAGGGGATATAACAGAACGGAGTCGACGTCACTGTCAGCCGGTGCACTGAAAACATTTCTTCCAGCAAGGCGCACACACTCATATTCACAGTTGGGTGCTGATTAAGCAGTAGCACAGCACACGGGTAGACGTTACCGTACAAAGCAGGGCATGCCACACATTGCTATCACGCTATCGCTGAAAGCATTACATGTGCATAAGACCCAATGCTGAAAGCACAAGTCATATGTGCACTTTAATGGTTATATCTGGGACTTTCAATAATGAAACATTTTCAATATATTACACACTCAAAGAATTACAGACAACTGTTATGTTTCTTACCACATTACCACCTAACCTTGATCTCCAGATCTAGTTTTCGCCGGTTACTCCCTTCAAGGAGGTTTTCCGCAAATTCGGCTGTAGGATTTGCAGCCACCTTTATGAGTTATGAATCAGCAAAGGGTCTGCAGTTCTGAAATGGAACACAGCTGCACAGATGTGATATTTCCACAATCATGCCTACCTTCCAGCCATCACTCCGTTCAGGGCATTCTGGGAGGCCAAGGCTGAGGACCCCCCTGCAGCACTCAGGGCAACAGGCTGACCAGAGGACCCGATGACTGGACTGCCATCACCCTTCAAGATGCCCGTGCACTTCCAATTGTCCATGTAGTTCGCTGTCAAGAAACAGAGAGAGCGACGTTTGAAGATCCATCCAAATGGTGAAGGACAGTTATCACCAAGACCATTTCACAAGGAAGCTACTGAGACCTAAACAGGATATTGATGCAGATTCAGTGTTCATGGGGAAAAAAAGGCAAAATAAAAAAATAAATAAATAAAATCAGGTACAAGTGGTTGAATTTGAACTTGAATCAAACAAAAAGTTTAGTTAAACCACGGTCACTGCTGGAGACCCAAACAATAAGAGCCGATGGTATCGTACAGCACATTTAACGCTCGTCCTTCAATGTTACGATGAAACATTAGAACTCAAAATTAGTAAAATACTGTGAGGTTAATATGAACGGCTGTCGTTAAGTCTGGGTGGTCATAGATACTGTACGTCATAACTGGAGAACCACCTGTAGTGCAGCGGTTGAACATACCCGCTTACATCCTGAAGGTTATGATAATACAGCATCAGTCAACACTTTGTCACCCCTTCATTAACAGGCTGTCAGCTGAACTACAAAGCCCCCGAGCAACAGGCGCGGCCCGGACCTTTCCAAAGCCTCACGCAGCCGTCGTCACCGGAAGAGGCGAGCAAAGTGCTCGTGATGTTCCAGCTCACTCGCCACACCTGGGAGTTGTGGTGGTCAAACTGCGCCATGATTTGCACCTCAAACTTTGTGGGTCCTGAGGACGTGGCAGTCTCCTTCCTAGGGAACACGGAATTGAGAAGGTGCTTGTGGGCATTTACTCATTCACAACAAGGGATTCCCAATTTGGGGCAAAAGGCAGCACGATGTACACGACACGAAACTGTTAAGCTTGCTGCGGATCCAAGAGCTCACCGCATAGGCATGAGTTTGAAGATGCGGACATCTTTGGTGGCTACTGCGAGCACATGGAAGGAGCGGCCCAGGTTTGGAGCAAAGGCGAGATCGTGCACTGGGTCTGTGACGGTCATCAGCGTCTCTGCTTTTGCGTACTTCCTACCAGAAGAAAGCCAAACCGTGAACACACACAACCAACGAATTGACACCTGGAATCAACAAGGTAAGACCAACTATGCAAGAAGGTTACCAACCTCGTGTTTTCGTTGTACTCGTAGATTTGAACTTTCCCTCCGTATGTCACACAGCTGTCGTCACTGCCCACTGCAATCATGGGAGGATGGGCGCGGGAGCTGAACGCAACACAGTGCACAGTGACCACATTCCAGTCTGAGTGTGAGGATCACAGCGGAACACATGCTTTGTTTGCACAAGTGATACAACATCTGACATAAAAAGGAATCTGAGAAACAAGAGGCTTTGAGAGCAAGTGCTCAAGCGAACAGACACACGATGCAGACACACTCATCACCACCACTGCCGAAATCCAATCCAGTCCACATCACGCCCAAATCTAAGACAGGTGGTCCTTGACTTATTGCAGGTTTCTGCTCAGATAACTGATGTTTTTGTAAATAAAATCCAGTCTCTCACACACAATAATGGAGATAGTAAGAAATATGGCACTTTGCGGCAGTGCAGCCAGTTGATGTGATTGTGCAGCAGATGGAGTGGTCATTGTTAGACGTTAGGAGCAAGCACAAGGACTTGAATATAGTACAAGATTGATTGAACGGCTGTCATAAGTGCACCATGTTGTAACTTGAGAAACACCTGTATATAAAATCACTTGCCGAACAGTTTACATTTACTCATTAAACTGACACTTCTTCAAAGCAACTTACAATGTCAAGGTATCTACAATTATTTACCCGTTTATATGGCTGGGTCATTTTACTGGAGTAATTTAGGCTAAGTATCTTGCTCAAAGGTACAACAGTAGCAGGTGAGATTTGGACTAGCAACGTCTGGATCCACAGGCAGCAGCTGTAACCGCTATGCCATCAGCTGTCACTTCTGATAAATCACATCATCAGAGTATCAAATTCTTTATGGCAAATTCAACGTCCACCTAAACCAGGCATTAAACTAACTGGCCACTGCAAAAGTAGACAAATACAAAATATATAATGAAATTCCAAAGGGCCTTGAGACACATCCACTCCAAAGATCAAGGATAGAATGGCCAAAAAGGGTAAAAGACAACAGTAAACTGGACCAATAATTCAGCGCAGGATTGCGCTCAAATATTAACTTTAATTATCAGTCACTGCAGCCCTACACATACAATACTCATTTAACAACTAAGGGAAACGTACAATAGGAGGTGCTCGTTTCACAGAAAAAGCCCTGGCCGTGTGACACGTTGCTTACATTTCGGCTCCCACATGACCAACATTGTGTCAGTGAGCGAACGGGTCCAAGCACTCACCTGGAGGGGTTCCACGAGATGCAGCTGCAGCTCAGCTTGCTCGAGATCTCGTGCTGCAGGGACCACTGGCTCAGGTTCATCACATCGGGTGCCTCGTAGATCCGCACCACGCCGTCGGCCGAGCACGTGGTCAGCATCAAGCCCATGTGCTTGGGGGCGAACTTCACGTCAGTCACTGATGTCCGGCTATCCACTAGCGTAGTCCTTTTGATCTGGACAGAAGTCAGTTCACATGGCTCAAGAGAGTGAAGCCCACTGCATGCAAAGCAATAGCCCAGCATGGCATTGGCTGTTGTAAGTAGACTGCTGGGGGGGGGGCGGATTGGTCAATCCAATCCAATGTGCCAGCAGATCATAGTTCAGAGGTTTATTTTCTCTAATTTGATGGCAGTCTGGAGTTCTTGCTTTCCTTCCTGCACTTGATAGCTGGCCACTCAATCATCACTTCATCGTAAAATATATCAGTTAACACTTGCATTTCTTATATTAGCGACTTACAATGTTAAGGTTACAGTTATTACAAGCTTACAATTATTTACCCATTTATACAACTGGGTAATTTCTTTTACTGGAGCAATTCAGGCTGAGTACCTTGCTCAAGGGTGGGGATCAAACCTGGAAATGTTTTTGGATCCAAAGGCAGCAGCTCTAACCACTATGTTACCAGCTGTCCCCATTGTTGTTATGCTTACGAATGCACTCTGTCTTCGGGTTAGAACACAATACAAGAATAAATTGTAAGTGAGCAGAGCAGCTTTGAATACGAGACTAAATCCCATCCAGGTTCGAATCTCATCATAATATTATCACTTTATGGCATCACTGCATCAGTTCAACATCACAGCCAACTTGTTTAACTGTGCTGCTGAACGTAATGAAGGGCTATGTTGGGTAGGTTTTTTTTTTTTTTTTAAAACTCTTACCCAGTGGCTCTGGCCTCTCTGCTTGTCGTTGGACTCTCCCACAATCTCCTCCCACACCGCAGCCGTCCGGTCAAAGGAGCACGAGGCCAACACCTGGCCGAACTCCGGGTGGGCCCATGTCACACGCCACACGGAGCCGCTGTGCGTCTGTGCAAAAAAGAGACCTGCGAGTGTGGCTTACTTCTGTCGCCATGGTAACCGCCAGGCTGCAGGGGGCGTTCAAGAGCTCCCCACACTCCACATTTAAAAATGTGCAGTCTGCCACAGTAAAACCACACTTAAGCGGAAATTACCTTCACTTAAACGCAAAGAACATGAGAGGCAGGTGGAGTTCGTACCTTCCAGCTCGCAGTGCAATGCCACTCCCCGCTCTCACTTTTGTCCCACACCTACAGCAAAAACTGTGTGTTAATGCAATTCGTATTTTGTCCAGGTTTTTTTTTTTTTTTCTTTGAAAGAAAAAAAAAAAAAAAAAACATTCACCACACTGCATGCAACTTGGGTCTTAAAAAATCTGATATACATTTAAAAAGCAGGTAATGCACAATACACACATTTAAAGCATGTTTCATATTGTAAAGTTGCGCATGTTTGTGTGTGTGTGTGTGTATACACACACACACACACACTTACCCGCACATGTGTGTATATTTAGTAAAATGTTATAATACTGATTTATACTGCAGACAAGTGTATTTGTCATCATTTGTTCTGCAATATAACTAAAACTAAGACCATACTGTTCAACACCCAAATATCCCATCAGTTGAATATACCTCCTTATTATTCATTTAGCTGAACTTTTTCTCCAACACTTTGCATTTGCACAGTAAGCCATTTACAGTTATTCACCTACACAACAGCTTTTTTTCTTAATTACATTTATTAATTCAGGCTGAGTACTTTGCTCAAGGGTACTGCACCGGGAGCAGGGATTCAAACCCGGGGCCTTTTACCGACTACCTAGAATACTTTATTGAAAAGAACAGAAGGGTATGAAGAAGTTAGGAGCCTGGGACTAGGAACCCCTGGGATATAAGAAATTGGGGAAAAAAAGAGAGCAAACACAGGCTCACAGGGATGGTTTTGTTTTTCATACGGAACACAACCATCCCTGTAAGCCTGCGTTTGCGCTCCAATTTCTTTCCCCAATTTAGAGTCACCAGCTGGCAAACCATTCATGGTTTATTTTGACAAGGCGTACCTTCTGCACTGTACATCCTCTCCTACTGCAATTAATTTTTCTGTAAGAGGCCTGTACATTGGAAAACACAGCTGTTACCACTGAAGACTCTGCTTATAAATAAGATTTATGTCCAAGCTGACTCGCAGCATATATCCAGCAAAGCATCACCTTCAGCAATTCAGGAAAAACACTCATGAAAACTGTTCTGCGCTCATTCCGGCACTGCAAAAATTCATCAAGTAAATACTGATGGGGGGCGCGGGGGCGCAGTGGCGCAGCAGGTTTGGCCAGGGCCTGCTCGCTGGTCTGGGGTTCGAGTCCCACTTAAAGTGTCGGATATGGCATCCCATCCCGGGTGTGTCTCCTCCCCCTCCAGCCCTGTGCCCTGTGTTTCCAGGTTAGGCTCCGGTTCACCGCAACCCCGCTTGGGACAAGCGGTTTCAGCCAGTGTGTGTGTGTGTGTAAATACTGGTTATGACAAATAATATTATTATAGGAAATTGTCCTGCTTGGTTCCCTGGATTGCTGCAAGGACAGCAAATAATTCCACTTGATTTGATTTTATTCTTAGCCAGATTTTACATAAATCATCAATAAAGGTCATAATAAGAAACCTGATTTTGGAATACTCTCAAATGAAATCAAACTACACACTATTATTATACATGATTATTACTACTCACTCAATACACCTGCTGGAGTGGGGCACTGCTGTCTCTGGACCCAAGTTCGAATCCCCCCTCCAGCAGCTCTAGTACCCTTGAGCAAGGTATTTACCCTTAATTACTGCAGTAAAATTACCCAGCTGTAATAGTTGCAGGTAATAAGTCGCTCTGGAGAAAACCATCACCTAACGAGTAATGTTACGTTCAACCTGCGTATGTGTATGTATTTTTTCTTGCGCTTATGTTCGTTAATTAAATTTGTGCTGCTGAACGAATAATAAATGGACACGTGCGCCGAGCCAAGAAGGAGGAGCGCAAGCGCGGGGCGCGCGCAGTATCACGAGGAAGAGGCCGCCACGGCCGTCGCGAGCGCCCACGTTGTCGTCGTCTACCTTGACGCTCTGGTCGCTGGAACACGTCGCCATGCGCCGGCCGTGGAAATCGTAGGAAACATCATGAATGAGATCTTTGTGATCGGCCGCGATGCTCCGCGCCACAAACATTTTCAGCGCGCGTCACGTTCCTGCGCCGAACTTACAAACACGGGCGAACCGCTCGCTACTCGCGCTTTCCCGGCTCACATGCCGCGACCGGGACAGTCGTAAAAGAGCGCGTGCACTTGCCAAAACACTTCCGCCCCGCCTTCTTCTATGGTGTGTGGAAGAGATCCACTGACTCCATTGTAGACATGGAATGCTGCCCCCTGGTGTCCTGGAGTGCACACAACGATCTGGAATTCCCCCTGTCAACACGTCGTTGAGGATGGATGCCGGAGATGAACACGACCAGAAGAGGGCGCTCTGTTCTAACAAGAGACAATGTTACGTAAGCAACTTCCAAAGATTTAACCGTGATTGGTACAGTAGCGTAGTACTCGTACTCTCAGTTCAGGGTGAGTAGCGTACCTTGATCAAAAGTAGCGCGGCAGGTCTTAAGGCTCCAGCGAGGAGGCTTCACAGTAGAAGGGAAAGGGCGCTTCAAAGGACACCACGTGCTGCCCCCCCTAGAAGAGGACCGAGATCTGATGCCTCGCGCTCCGCATGACATGATGATGTAAAACACAGCCTGTATATTCTGCGCATATTAAAATAAAACATCAACGGGTTTAGTTGCTGTGTTGAACTCTTTTGCGCAATATTTATACAAATACACGCACAATAATATAAGTACATTTTTACTTTTCTTTTTTTGTAGAATTTCTGCCCAAGTGACCAGTTGGATTCGGGTGTTTGCAGATCCTGCTGGGCAATTTTATCCCAAAATGTGCAGCAAGAGAGTAAACGCCAATTGAATTGCACCCATGGACATGATTAACTTTATTCTAATGCTAAACCACGTAACTGATGGAGGCACTGAAGAAACTGTCTTAGGAAATACCTAGAAATTCTTAAATTATATTTGTGAAGTGTAATTTTGAAGTTTGTGTTCCATTAAATTTCTGCTTCACAAGCATATTTCCTTATTTTTACCTATTTTTTTCAGCATTTGCCCCTCTGCCGTAGGCTCCGAAAATTTGCTAGGCCCTCGGCACTCTGCCCACAGGCTCTAATGGGAACTCGGGTGCTGCATGTGCCTGTCGTTGAGAAATATGTTTATGCGTTCAAAAAGAAAACTGAAGGAAGTTCTCGTAGAAGCCACAGCTTTGATGGTGTCATCCCGAATACCGTTATTTCCTGCGAAGTTACACTTTAACCAGATTTATCTTTCAGTGTAACCTAAACATGAGCCCCCCCATTTCAGGCCTCAGTGGACAGATTATTACTCTTAGCCCTGTGAACTCCGTTACTATGTTTTCTGCAGGACTCCCCTTAAAAACAGCACACAGCTCAGTGTGTGACAAACCAAAAGGTGGAAAAAACACATCAAGTTTTCAGAAGCCCAGATCCTATACAGTTTTCATAGGTTATTGCAGGGGGCATGGTGACGCAGTGGTGCGGTGGGTTGCCCTGGGTCTTGCTCTCCGGTGGGTCTGGGGTTTGAGTCCTGCTTGGGGTGCTTTGTGATGGACTGGCGTCCCGCCCTGGGTGTGTCCCCTCCCCCTCCAGCCTTGTGCCCTGTGTTGCCAGGTTAGGCTCCGGCTCACTGCGACCCCACATGGGACAAGCGGTTTCAGACAGTGTGTGCGTGTGTGCACAGCTGAAAATAAGGGGTATGGACGTGTCCCACCGCTCAAACCTAATTTATCCCATCCGCTATTCGTGTCTCACTCCACTGCGCAGTATTGCCAATAACCTCTCTGACCTTCAGTGGACAGAGGCAGGAAAGAAAAGATTAAATTAAGAACAATTACTCAAGAAAGAAAGAACTATTGAAGAACAATTACTTATATAAGAAAGAAAGAAGCAAACATACATACATAAAGATAGACATTGGAATAACAACGGGGAAATAATGTAACATTTAAAGAATAGTGCAAGCAAAAGTTTGAAATTATTATAGCTAAATTTACTGTATCTGTCAAAACACAGGCAGCTCAGCACCACAACTACTCATATTTAAAGCCATTTCCTTTAGTTGAAACAACTCGATTTCATATAATTAACATCTGACTGTTTAATTACTTGTTAAGATATTCACATTTTATAACGTTAGCAACTAAAACACGTGGAGCGTCATTCTTCGATGACCTGGCAACCCAGCTCGCGGCGGCGCCGGTGATTTCCAAGATCCGCCTCGAAGAAAGAAACACCAATGAGGTCACAGAGATTATTGAACCGGAAGCAATAATAACACACCCCGCAAGATCCGACGCTGCTTTAAGCAACGAGAGTATTAACTCCAACCTAAGTTGCTTTTGAGGTGCTCTTCAGTAATGAATGGAGTCGAGCTGTACAGTACTTTCCTTGGAAATCTGTGCGAGGTTTATACAAGATGCAAGAAAATTACCTCCTAATTTCTGTGCGACCACAATGCAAAATTATACTAAAATGGATAAATAGGCTTAGTAACAAAGTAATATGGTTGATAAGATATGTTAGATCAGATGAGGCGTTTTATGGGAACTTCGTTACACGAAAACTTACATTTACGTTCATTAATTTTATTACTTTTTGAAATAGTCTGAAAACACACAGGAGTTTGGAACATAAACAGGGAAAACGAGGGGAAGTCAATTGTCTGGGTGTGTAGAATCTCTTGTTCCCGTTTACGGCTCGAGGACTGAGAAGACATTACTGCGCATGAGCAGTAACATCACTTTCGTTGTTGATGTCAGTTTATACCGCCAGGCAGTTGGTTTCGCTCGTTCCGGCGAACGAGTTTCCTGGAGAATGTAGAAGCCTTACATAATTCTTCTTATAGCTATACAGTTTTAACTATTCGTATGCTCTGCCATACAAAAATGGAGTACGAGTTTGAGAACACAGATTCGGAGGGCCGGTGGCAGAATCTATACTTTGTAAGTTACGCCTGGAAACCATGGCATGTATGAGTGTAGCTTGTTCTTTTCTGCTTTGAGATGCGATTTAGTGTTTCGAGTGTTCGCGGGACTGTTAGGGCCATTTCGGCAGCGCGCGCAGCGCACAGACTCTAAGCGCCTGCGTAGTTCAGGCAACTCTGCGCTGTGCGCATGCGCAACGAATTAACAGGAATTGCGGGAACGCGCGTGATGCGCTACGGCTGTCAGGTTTCTCCCCTTATGGCGGGATTTTGACCTGACGTGTACTTTAGTATAAGTATTCTTTAATATCCAGTGTTTTCTAAATTTATTCCGCATCTTTCGGCAGCCAGTTACGTTGTATGAATAATAATATGCTAGTAGAAATGTGTGCCCTCGAGAGAAGGTGGAGCGAGGGTGGTGGTGAAAAACCGCACACAAGTCAAGTGTGGTAAAAATGCCTCAGTCACTCAGTGTACCAGGATAAATATAGTTTCACTGAAACCCAATTCATTTGAATGACCGTAGTTTCCAGCGCATTTTTACACCGGCATCCCTCGAGTCGATGTGCTACAGTTATGCAAAGCAAGTGCAAGTCCTCCTCCTGCTTACATTATTAACTGTCTTTTTTACACCAACCACCATAGGCATAGCTGTTTTATTACAGCGGTCCAGTCTACTCTAAACTGTCCCACTCTCCACAAAATCACTTGCTTTTCAACACGGTTGGGTCTCAAAGTGTTATTTGTTGTGATGTTTGTTTTAATTCATTGCCAATTTATGGTGGTACTTGGGGTACAGACTGGTATACTACATTTTTGTGTAACCAGAGAAAAGTTTTGCTGATAATGTTAAATCTGTTAAAGTATGAATTCCCTAATGTATCTTGTCTTTGCTTTTCCTTTGTTTGTGTATGTATACTGTAATTATTAGTATGAAACAAAATGTACGAAGTAATGTGTACATTCACCCTTATGCATCGTGAAATGCTAAGTCATCTGTTCATAGTGCAATTTCCAGATTTTTTTGTTCATCTGGATAAATTCTGTTGTAGTACTGAATATGGTTTTTAAAAAGTCAGCGTGTTATGAGTTGTGCGTTTCCACTGATGCATGCATTAGGAATTACTGAGGTCGCTGTGCTATATTCTTATTTTTGTTTTTGTGTACTTAGGAAATTCGTAACCAGTCCCACGAGTGTTCCTACAAAGTGGCAAAGTATCCTGAGAATAGGAATCGGAACAGGTACCGGGATGTCAGCCCATGTAAGTTGTTATTTTCTTACTTAGCTAATGTTTCTGTCCAAAGCAATGTTTTTTTACCTATAGATTGTCCAGGCTTTGGAGCAGCAAATAAAACATCAATAATAACAAAAGAGGTAAAGTGCATGGAGAGACCTGTCTTAAGAAATCTATATATTTTTATTTTCTCTCACATTTCAGTTGATCATAGTAGAGTTAAATTGGGAAATACAGAAAATGACTATATTAATGCAAGCCTCGTTGTGATGGAAGAAGCTGAGAGAAGTTACATATTAACTCAGGTAAGTCCTCTTGTTTCCCTCAGTCCTTCTGGCTGTTCTCAGGGAGCGTAATGCTTTCACCAGATTCTTTCCAGTACATATGGATGTCTGGTCTGGTATTAAAGAACCTGACAAAGATCAAGAAGTAGCTCCAAAGTAAAGTATAAAATATAAATAGGTTTGTAAGCTATGAAAGGTCAGAACTGCATAGGGTAGCCTTTATTTTATTATTGCAATAGTTTAGAGAACACAAAAATTCAACAATTTGACAGTGTGTTTACATTTAATTTAGCTGATCCTATTATCTAAAGCATTTTACATTACATTTACATTTTATTAAAGCAACTTACAATGTTAATCAACCTACAATTCTTTACCCATTTATACAGCCAGGTTATTTTTTACAGGAGCAATCTAAGGTTTGTGCCTTGCTCAAGGGTACTGCAACTGGAGTTGGTAGTGGAACCTGCAACCTATGGGTCCAAAGGCAGCATCCCCAACCACTACACTAACATCTGCCCCTAGTTGAATCACAATTTATCACACTAACTTGTTTCAGTGAAATAGTTCACATCGACATCATTAGCAACATACTTTGTAAAACAAATGTACTTTTGCACAAAATACTTGTAGGTGCAGAGTTGTTTTCATTGTGATAATGATCAGTTAAGTGCTTTGTGTGTCATGGTCTAACTGGACTCCTGTGCTTTGAAATAGTAAACTATCAACCGAAAGCCTTGGCACCTTTCCAGTGAAACAGCTATTGCCTTGAGTAAACATTGAAACCTAGGGTTAAGTGCCCTGACAAAGAAAGCACACAAATGGGATTTCCTTTTCCATGTAGGATACAAACTTGGATGCCCAAAGCTGACATGGCCAGGGTACAGGTGGAATCAATTGTCCTGTTTACTCATCTGGTTTTTGTACATTTTTGTTTTCATTAAAGCTGGATAAGTTTATATGGGGGTCGTAAATCACAGCTGCATCTGACTCAATTTGCTTCTTGTCTTGTTGTGACAGTGTTTACTGCAGGTGAAAAAGTACATTTATAGAAGTGGCAGAAGGAAGACAACATGCCTTTCGGTCCAGCAAATTCTTTATATTATTGGCTTTATAAAATATCTGCTTCATGCTATCAACTGCTCTTTTCATTGTTTCAATTAAATAATCCAAGCAACTCGAAAAAACCGGAGTGTAATAAAAACACCACTTCACTAGGCCTTATTTCAGTAGGCTTAAATGGGTAAATGATTTCCATAATGAAAAATTAAGTGTACATATGCCTGCAATGAATGCCAGATTAAAATAAGTACAGTATGTACATGCATATACATACGTGCACAAATACAGACAGACCCAGGACACATAGAGGTTTGTTCTGCCCCTTTTCTAGAGCAGTCCAGAAAAAAGTGCTGGATGTTAATACTGCGATTTTTAGCTGGTAACTGTGGAAATGTATGTCATGGATGTATTTGTCTTCATTTTGAGCAAAATATGAGGACAGACGCAGGACTAAGAATAAAAGTTTCTGTAATAGTGTGGGAAGTCAGTGTTCAACCACAGTAATCTGTAGACATCATTCCCCTAGAAAGACTGTGGCTTGTACTGAAGACTGTGTTACGGTGTGCCCAGAGTAACATTCTGAGTCATTAGTCTAAGCTCTTGTTCCATATGCTATTGTTGATATATTCTCAGTTTCTTTTTTTAAATAGGTATTGTTTTTCCCTTCCTAGGGGATTCACAGTTAGGTTTGACAGAGTGTTTAGTGCATTTTACTGAAGACAGAAATCGGAAAAAGTGGTCTAGGCCATAATGTTTTTTAATGTGAATTTTCTACTTTTCTGTATGCATGTATTTTATCTGTAGGGTCCGCTCAGAAATACCTGTGGACACTTCTGGCTGATGATCTGGCAGCAGCAGACCAAAGCTGTGATAATGTTGAACAGAATAATAGAGAAAGGATCTGTAAGTACACATTTTCATTTTTCATTAATGATAGAAGAGCCATATAATACAACTTTTGTGTTCAGTGCTATTCATTTTGACTGCCAGCTTTTTCCCATTCATTTAACATGCCAGAAATTTGTTGTATTTGTTTGAGACCCCCTGCGCTGTACAGTAGGGATCATATTATTCCCCCAAGGGAATTAAAATTATAGATAGATTGTATTGAGATAGCCTGGACCTCAGCTCTGCGGAAACTCTGACTGACCTACAGAGGACTGAGCGCAGGAGACTCCATCACAGTGTCACTGAGCTTTAACACAGGTACTTTTGTGAAGTATCAGTGAAGAAATGCACACATGTAACAAACACATGAAAGCCCTTTAATTTTTGCTATTTTTAATTACTTTTCCTAAAAATGACTCATTTGGGTTTCATTTAAATATTCTTTGTTACAAGACCTTAATACAGGTTAAAAAAAAAAAAACCTTTCTGCTGTTGGGATTTGTCTTGATTTCAACCTTTTCATCAGGAGTGTTGTGTAAACTTGACTGTATATTAACAGTATTAAGGTTGAGAGTTTTACTGCCAGTTTATCCTCAAATACTTCTGTCCAGTTTTTGTTCTTGAGAAGAATTCAGACTATTTGTGGGAAAACTTAACTGTCCTCTCCATTCCATGCTATTTTTCCATGATTTTATACATGTTTAACGTTTAAATAATTGTAAGGTTTTTGAATGCTTTCTTTTCACACCGCATGCTTATCAGATACTATAAATGCCAAGGTGTAAGTCTTTTTTTCCTCCTTTTTTTTTTTTTTTTAAGTTTCCTTTTGGTGTGTTTTGCATGTTTTCAGTGATTTTACGAGAAATGTGCACTGTTGAAGTTCGTATCAGTTTCAGTTAGTAGTGGGTAAAAGCCATAGGGAGGTATGGTACACTTAAAACCTGGTTGGATAACTCAATTGTAACTGACAAGTACAGTGCGATACTTGCACATTGTTTTGGTTTTGTTTTCATTTGTTTGATGGCTACTTAGGTTTTATGATGACCTTGTCATACAGCAGCCATAACACATTGGTGTTTACTTTGTTAATCTTTTCAAAACAAACATTTGCATAATGAATCATGATGAAACACTGGTTGTACATTATAAAAAGCTCGACAGATTACTTATGCCCTGAATGTTTAAATTCTGCATTTCGTAATATGTGTTGCATACCATTCACGTCAAGGCCGGCGCTGCAAACGGAGCACCAGTTTCTCCAGAACTTCCTTAAGTAACTCTCATTCTCTTCTTGCACACATCAAAACAGGAAAAGTGTGCACAGTACTGGCCAACACAGGAGGAGCATGAAATGACTTTTAAGGACACGCATTTTCTTGTGACACTGATTTCAGAAGAAGTGAAATCATACTACACAATACGAGTGCTGAAGCTGCAAAACATGAATGTAAGTTTGTTTCCATAGGTCATTTGTTATAGCTACAGTTTCATTTTTGTTAAACTGTGACACATCAGTTATTTTTTAGCCATTACCCTTATAGCTTCTGTGGCTAAAACTTTTTTTAATTTGATAGAATATCAGGTCCAGAAAAAGCTGTATGTCTGTACTATTAAAAGATTTCCGAAGTGGGTCATGAACATGTCTACAGATAAGACTACATGTTAATTTGGTTAGCTGCTCTGTCTGGAAAATGATTACACTGTCAATGTCTTACCTATATTTTGTCCCTTTTCTCAGACTGAGGAGAGCCGGGAGATCTATCACTTTCATTATACCACGTGGCCTGACTTTGGTGTCCCAGAATCCCCTGCGTCTTTCCTCAACTTCCTGTTCAAGGTACGAGAGTCTGGCTCCCTGGGGGTTGAGCATGGGCCCACAGTTGTGCACTGCAGCGCTGGGATTGGTCGCTCTGGGACATTTTCACTGGTGGACACCTGCCTTGTCTTGGTAAGAGCCTCCTCTTGCTGCCTGTGATATTTCAGTGACCAATGTCAGTTAAGTACCCCCCTTCCCCACAAAGGGAGGCACTTAATATACAGCAGTTAAAGAACCACTTTGTGACTAAAAATTAATGTGTTCCTGTCTCAGGCAAGTCCATACTACCTCATTTAGGAAAGGTGCATCTTAAAAGGAACTATTTCAAAGAAACATGTGATTATGTAAATGTTTAAAGACAAGCTGCTTTGTTTACCAAATTCTTTAAAACAAATGCTGTATATTTTTAAAATGTTCTGCATGCTGTTCTGTATTCATAAATACTGTTAGGAACTATTCCTGTTCTCATAAATATGTAAAATATATGTGACAAACACGGGGCCAAAGTGACCAAGTCTGCATCTGTGCAGAATCTGGGCCAATTTGTCTAGGGCTGAATTTAGTCCTTTTCTGAAGTAAAATTATAAAATTATAACGACTTAAAATGTCAAAGTGCAAGCCAGGAACGTACATTTTATATCTTTTTCTGTAAATTTCTTTGGAGAGAAACATTCAAATTTTGCATGGATGTAAAAGTTTGATTAAGTTGCACCATAGTTGTAACTGCCATTTTCATTGTGATTCAGCATTTGTTCTTGCTTATGTACATTGACAGAGAAAGTTGATCCTTATTTATTTTTTCCCTGCTATTGATGATTATGTCTTGGGGCCTGGATTCAGATAGAAAAGAGGAAGGACCCTTCATCTGTGGATATTAAGAAAATTCTACTAGACATGAGAAAGTACCGCATGGGACTCATCCAGACCCCTGATCAGCTCCGATTCTCCTACATGGCTGTCATTGAGGGTGCAAAGTACATCATGGGAGACCTGTCTGTGCAGGTACAGTTGAATGGGAGCTTGGGTGGAAGACTACCACAGGCCTACAGTGTACAGGTGGCTTCTATATGGCTACAGCATCAGTGTCTTCTGGAACTTTACTAGAACATATGCATTTCTTAAAATCAAAAAAAGAAAAATAGATTCTTCTGCTGAATTGGCATTTATACAGTGAGTTAACTGTGACACCGTATCTTTCTCTTACTTGTGCTCTTAGCTAAATTTATTTAGCTCACAGTTTTCTCCAAATTTACTTAACCTTAAGCTATTTACAATGATTTATGCATTTTTACACCTGGGTAGTATTTTCTGGAGCATTTTTTTTATGCTAAGTACCTTGACCAAGGACATTTCAGCAGGAGGAGGTATTCAAACCTGAGTCCATGTGCAAGGCAGCAGCTCTAACCACTGTACTGTCTGCTCTGAGTAATTTTATTTTTCTGCTGAAATTAACAAGATTACTAATGACATGTTTTATGTGCTAAGCAGCTAACTCAAGATGTGCAGTGTTGCTGAAAAATAGCACTTCATTTGTAATGGATAAATATTTATGCAGTATTGCCAGTGAATTTGTGTCCTGCAGCATATTTGTACTTAAATTTCATTTGAAATCACTTGGTTTATGCTGTATTTACTGTGAATGAAAGCAGCAACATTTAATGTTTTTCAATTACCATGTTGCATTCCCAGTGATGCTGACTTGCACACGTCTAATGCAAGTTCCTGAATTCTAAACACAGTCCTCAGTTAAGAATGTTTAGAAAATTTCTTTTTTATTAAGGTGAAGAGTAGTCTTACATTTATTTATTTAGCAGATGCTTTTCTCCAAAGCGACTTCCAATGAACTCTATGTAGTGTTATCAGCCCACACACCTTATTCACCGTGGTGACTTACACTGCTAGATGCACTACTTATACCTGGTCACTCATCCATACATTAGTGGAACACACACTCACCCTCTGTCACTCACACACTATGGGTGAACCTGAACAGCATGTCTTTGGACTGTGAGAGGAAACCAGAGGAAACCCACTCAGACATGGGGAGAACATGCAAACTCCACACAGACTGAGCAGGGATCAAACCCATGTCCTTTCATGCCACCCAGGCACTGTGAGACAGCAGTGCTACTTGCTGTGCCACCCAGTTTCATAATACATTGACCAAGCATTTTTCACCAGTTCATTTCCAAAATTTCAACTTCATTAAGTTTTAATTTAATGTCATGTAATAAAAGCACAAGCACATTAGATGCCAGCTTAATTTTTATTAACCCCCCCATGCCTTGCTATAATTTCATAGTTTTTGAGAAAATGTTAATGTCATGGAGTGATACAGGGGGCGCGGTGGCACAGTGGGTTGGGCTGCAGTCCTGCTCTCTGGTGGGTCTGGGGTTCGAGTCCCGCTTGGGGTGCCTTGCGGCGGACTGGCGTCCCGTCCTGGGTGTGTCCCCCTCCCCCTCTGGCCTTCCGCCCTGTGTTGCCAGGTAGGCTCCGGTTCCCCACGACCCTGTATGGGACAAGCGGTTCTGAAAATGTGTGTGTAGAGTTTGCATGTTCTCCCTCTGTTTCTTTGAGTTTCCTTCTAAAGTCCAAAGACTTCTGTTTTAGGTGAATTGGTTACTCTAAATTTGTGTTTGTGTGTGCGCGCTCGCGCATGTGCACGTACGCACACCCTGTGACTGACTGGCACTCTCTCCAAGAAATACTGAACTTCACCTTCTGGAATAGGCTCTGGGCCACTGCAACCCTGACTTGGAACATTAGTTTATTTCATGGTCTTATTTTAAGACCAAGGTAATTTGTGTCGCTTCTGAATTAATTCTGTGCGTGATAAATGTGTAAATATTTAATTTTGAGAGTGGAGGTAGTTGAATAGTGGCTAAACCTTTATGCAGCTATTTGTGTGATGTATGCTGGTTCATTTGGTGGATTATGACAAATTAACTGTACTTTAGAATCATGTCTGTGTCCAAATCTCTCTTTATGTTACTGTAATACACTTGCTATTTTTTCCTCCGAATTGTACGTCACTTTGGAGAAAGGCATCTGCTGAATGAATAAATGTAAAGTTTCCATTTTTTTTTTGTCCTGTGAGCACTTTGTTTTCATAGCCATAGACTCTGAAAACAAATTGTATAAGTCAGAGTAAACAAAATTGTATTTCACCAAGAGATGGAGTTATAGATACAGACACATGATTCTCGTTACAGAGTCGGTTTCTCCAGTACCACTTTTTTTTACCACTGTAAATGAGATGAGAGTAGCTCCACATATAATCAGAAGCAAATCTCACCATCTCTATGTCATATTAGTAAAAAAAAAAAAAAAAATCAACTTGCAATCCTAATAAAGTTTGTAAGTAGGGGACCAGAGCAAGAGTGTGACAAAGCTTCACCTTAACACTAATTATAAAATGCTAAAATACTTTTCAGAGGCTTGTTGATCTATATGCAATTCCTCCTCATCCTCTCCCCTTCTCCTACAGACACAGTGGCGGGAGCTTTCCAAAGAGGACCAGGATCCCATGTCTGATTCGCCACCTCCTGCACAGCCTTCCAAGCGACCCACAGACAGGTTTAACGGCAGCCGAGTATCACACCTGGAGGATGGCACTGAGTCCGAGGCTGAGAGAAGAGCTGACGCAGATGGATCTTTGAAACAACAGGAAATGGATGGGAACGTGGCCAAGTGAGTGCACTGCCCCTTTCAACACAGGGCGGTTATGGAACGTACAGAACGCATTGAACTCCAGTGCACTTAAATCATAGGCATCTTAAAGTACCATAGCAACACTTGGGTCTTTGACATGAGAAAAGTAACAGACCAGGCAGAGTATGAAGTCCTACAGCAGACTAAGTAAATAAGAAACGGTAGTGTATACACCTAAAGCATGAAGATTAGAATGAATGCTTGTGGAGGAATACTGATGGTGCTTTTCCACAGGGGTATAGTTGGGTTTCTTAAGTGTTTAGTTGCTCATCTTTGCGATTGATGGATTTTATCCCTTGTTTTTCACAGTGCACGCAAGCGACACAGAGATGAAAAGGGTGCCAACTCTACACAGAAGGTCCAGCCCATAAAGACAAGGCCAAGTGATACAGAGAAGAAAAGGAAAAGGTGATTCCTGAGCATGTGTTTTTAGCATCACAGAATCTGTAGTATACTGTGGTATATTTTGTCTGGGGATATTACTAATGTTTTTTTCTGGTACCAAAATTAGTCTAGACTGCTCAAGTACCAGTGAAAGTGTGGTTTAATTATGGTGAGAATGTCATTCATTGTCAAATTTGTCAGTTAGCTGTCAGTGAGCAAGTGAAAAATTTATTACTATGGTCTCCTCCCATGAATTAGCCACCCTGTGCTGGATTTTTGAAAATTTATTTGGTAATGACAGCAAAATAGCTTTTCAGAATTTGAGTCAATGTTTTTCATATGTTTTGAAATATTGACCGTTTATTTCTTTTCTTAGTGATTGAAATAGACAAGGTATGGATATGTCTCTCCTTAGGCTGAAAAACCTAATTTCTTGGCTTCTTACAGATGTTGCGTGAAACTCAAAAGATATTTAAAACTGCTAATTTTGTTTGCTATTTTTCCAGACCTTCAGGTAAAACTAGTAGGAATGACCTATTGGTCAGTGTAGTATATAAAGGTGACTTTTTAAAAAACATATTTCCGAACTGTTTCTTGTCCTTGTTGACAAAAAGGTCTTCTGGTCTATGCTGAGTCACATTCTTTTACTATTTTAGGTAGTTTGACATTTTGTGTATGACAGCTGAAGGCTATATCCTTGATCAAAAGCTCTGTGAAAGATTTTTCACTCTTTATGGTGTTAATGAGGCAGGAAAAATCAGGAGGTATTGCCAGTAACTGGCCTAAACTGGTGCCAGAGTCGTCATAATTATGTGACTGTAGCCCATCTGGGAGTATGGCCAGTGTTGTGCTCGCATGGCTCTTCCTGTGATTGTACTACAGAACTCTGGTGGTTTTATAAGAGTACTACTTAAGTTTGACTGATAGCTTTAAAAAGCTGTATTACACATGTTAGTGTTTGTTTTTTAAAATGCTTTCTATTGAGTAGGATGAAGAATTGTTACTGTGCTAATTATTCTAGCAGCTTCTTGGAAACACTTTGCCATTTCATAGACTGCATTTAGAGACTTGTAATTCTATTAGTTACCAAAATGTACAATGACATTGTAACATGGTAAAGTGAGCCCTTTTTGGGTCACCAGGTATATCATACCTCAAGGCAATTACAGGCAGCAGTGTAAACAGCAGAAATTGCTGGTTGTACCCATGTGTGGAGGAGTTTCCCTGTCAGGGCAAGTCTCAAAGAGTCCCGTGACTGACAGAAGGAAGTTAGTTCCCGACCACACTGAGCATATGATGGGCTGATACAAGGCCCACCATAGCCCCCTCGCCACACGGTCCCCAGCTGATGGAGTTCTATTGTCCCCCCCCCCCAGCGTCCGTTGCATTTGCTGCACGTGACAGGCAGAGCACTGCCCTGCGGGTGGGGGGCCCTCTTTAACTGATCGAGAGCCCGCAGCGGCAGCTGGAAGATTTAGAAGGACGCACCCTCACCTTGTTCAAAAGACCCGCGCCCTCCTCAGACTGTCCATCAGCCAGGTTTCACGGGTGACGGACATGCAGCTGCATGTGTCATCTTGAATGGCACATGTGTACACACTCGCGAGCCTGTTTGGTGGTGTTGAAACCACAGTGTGAGCAAAGAGCAGATGCAGCTGGCTTCCTGAGAATGCTGTGTGTTTCTACAGAGAACTGCACCTTCCTTTCTCTCCTTTCTTCCCTCACTTTAACTATGCAGCTTATAACAAGGCTACAGGCTCTGACATGGTGTAAAATGATGCATTATGACTACTGAATACTATTACTAACTTGCTATCTTTTGTGATGACCATCCTAGCTGCTTGTTATTGCTTTAAATGTTAAAAGCTTGAACCTGTCTGATAAATTGGGCCTCAAGGTGACACAGTTCTTGGTGCTTATGGTAGCTATTTTTTTAACTGACTTTTTTTTAATGAACACATCCATTTATTTATTGCTATAATTGTAACCAGTAATCTGTACAGTGTACTCTGTTAGCATGGCGTATGGGCTATATCTATTTTTGTATATTGTGGTTTGGTACATAAGTGTGACATTTTCATTCCAGGGTTTTTTCTTTTTTCTTTAATACTTTTTTAAAAAGTACAGTGTGCACAGTGTTTCTTGGTTTGAGCTACTGTCTTTTTTGGGGATTGCATGCTATAAGTAGGCTTGTTAGTGCATCTTCCCAAGTTGCTAGGGAGTACAGAGCTCAGTGGGATTTTGGGTGGACCACTGGATACTCAATCACAATTTGATACACAAACTTATTCTGGTTTGTGGTTATAGCATGAAGTAAGTCCCGCTCTGTGCTGTGGAGCCGTTGCCTTGTCCTCATTGCAGTAGAGCTGCTGTGAATAGTGTTTTCCATTTTTGTGTGCTACAGAGCAAGAACAACTGACACCTAATGGAGTGGCCAGGCAAGTCACCGTGGTGCCCATCTGAGCAGCAGCGCAGCTCTGGCAGGGATCTCCAGCTCGTCCTTGGCAGCCCCCCCCTTCACCCACCTGCATCCCACCTCCCTCCGCTAACTGTTTACAACGTAAACTTCAACATTCTTTGGACAAAGAACATTTTTAGAACCACCAGCATGGGACTACAGCTCATGAAATGGTTATGATACTGAAATTGTCATATATTTTATTATTTTCTTGTTTTTGGTTGCATTTGTGAAAAAGGCGGATCAGTAGGGCTAAATACATCGCCCATTTTTAACATTATCCATATGTGTATTTTTGAGCATTTTTTGAAAGGGAAATGTTGTGCTCTATTTTTATAAGAAGTTACTTGAACTTTCCTACTGTTTGATCATAAGCAGCAGTTATAAAATGTTGTTTGATAAGAGCTTTAATGTAGGAACCAGTTCCACCATGTACATAGTGTACTTTTTAAGATATGTTCAAGAAAAGAATATTTTTTTGACTGTTCAGAGATGAGCCCCTTTTGTTCCTAGTTTGAAGGTGTGTTCATGATGAGTGCATGTTCTTTTTGGATAAAACAAAACATTACCTAGAAGAATAATCAAAAAATAAAGCTGGTAATATCTAGTTTGTTACCAAAAGTGTTTCATTGATTTTTTTCCTGCTGACAGATTATGGGTTACAAATAAATAACCGCTGTTGTCTGATTTTGTCGGAGACCAAGTTGGGAAGAAGGGAAGTCTCAGACTTGCCAGCCACCCAAACCACACCCAGTGAGTAAAATGAGTAAATTGTCACACGTAGAGGCGTTGTCTTGGAATTTGTTACCCTGTTATTGTTATGGAGATTACTTGTTTAGGTTCCCTGGGAAACTACACTTTGGTGAGGGTCAGTTGTTATTGCTGCACCCCCCCCTTTATCCTAAGGTAAAAAGATGGCTTATAAATATATTTGACCTATTTCTACCTTTTGATTATTTCAATAATGCAGTTTATTGGTGCAATAGCAGGAAACAAACTGGATCACTGGTCCAGTTTAAGCACTGTACTATGTAAGCCCAGTTAGTAATGACTTTTCCAAATGCCATTATTCACTTGTAAAGAAGTTTTTTTTTTTTTAATTTTTTTTAAAGATTTAACACATACACAGCTCCTGTTCCCTGTATTCTCAGCAATTTGGTGAATTGGATGATTACTCTGAATTAAATGCAATTTGAAATTTTGTCTTCCCAAAGCATATGTACACTTACGATTTTTTGTCATTGTGCACTAATTCTAAAAAAGGCAGTGAAATTTACAATGTCAGTAAATGCTGCTTTATTTACATTTATTGAGCAGATACTTTTTTCCAAAGCCACTTCCAATGAACTCTAGTGTTATCAGCCCACACACTTTATCCACCACGGTGACTTACACTGCTAGATACACGACTTACACTGGGGCACTCATCCATACGTCGGGGGAACCTGAACAGCATGTCCTTGGACTGTGGGAGGAAACCCACACAGACACAGGGAGAACATGCAAACTCCACACAGACTGAGCAGGGATCAAACCCATGTCCTCTCATACCACCTCCGTGTTGTGAGGCAGCAGCAGTACTCACTGTGCCACCCAAAAGTACTGTATATCCATGCAATTTTGAGAAGTACAGCAACACATAGACTTTTTAAAGTATTGTGATATGCATGGTGTTTCGTGGAAAACGTTTCTCAAGGGCCGGTTCATTTTTCCTTTACATGATGCATATGTGTGTAGGTGTATTCTGGCATCCCTAGCTACCATCTGTGTGTCCAATTCAGACACCAGAAGGCAATACTGTCCCAACAAGACTAGCCTCAACCGTCTGTTTTTAATATGCATATATTGCTGCGAGAAAAGACCACAAAAATTAGGAGGATAGTGTTCATCTTAACTGATCCCTTAACATTTCTGTAAAAAGAATGTTTCAAACCTGTTATAAATTGTCAACATATTCATGTGTGTTAAATGTAATTGCAATAAATGAGAATGGGGTCAATATTCAGTGAAGTACTTGGTACCCTTGAAAAAAACCATACCATTACCTTTCTACAATTTACAAACTGCTTTATTTCAGACAAACCACCACTCTCAAACAAAAAATAGACTACAGGTACTTTAGCAGTATGGATGATACTGCCATTGTGTAACAATTAGCTACTAACATTAAGGAAAGTGAATGGTGTGGAAAAAATGACCATGGCACAAATTCCAGATCCTAGCTGTTACATGTACTGTGGCAAAAGACTACAATATAAATTAAACAGATGTTTCCAGAGGACTGCAGCTGACCATATAAACCATTAGTTCACTGCCTGGCCAGGAGGGTGGGTCTTCAGTGCTGCACGTCCACATGTAACAAGTGCCATCGGGGTGGGGGACTTGTCAGAAGATGGCAGGGGGTATGCCGCTACCAAACAGCAACCTCCATGACACAGGGATCTTCCACTGAGACGATGCCTCCGTCTAGGTGAAAAAGGGGTAATCCAGTTTGTGTTTTGGTCTGAATGTACCATTTCCTGCTAACCTACTTGCAACAAGAGTTGGTGTACTTTAGAACATTTTCCCCCTCACCGATGATCCAAAATCACTTTAACTTTCTGAAAAAATGTTTGCAACGGTATTTAATTATCCAACACTGTCCCAAAAGGCAGACAATGAAACATTTTTCAAAAGTAGCCTGGATTACATTAAACAGCGATAAATGTCACTGTGCCAGCAGTTTGAAGGACACTCACAGGTTTGTCCACCAGGTGGAGCCAGTCGTTGAGATAATTCAAGAGCGAAAATGCATCTGGTATGTTGTCACCTTCAGAGCAGAAAATCAGAAGCACTGCCATTCGGATGCCCTCTGAACAACTGCCGAAACAAAACGGAGGATATAATAAGCATACATTTTTGGTTGTGTATGTCCTTTATTAACTATGAGGAATGAATCCCAATATTTAAAGTTTTCCTCCATGTGGAGACAATGTGCTGAACTCTCTCTGTCCTTTCCATAAATTTCCACTGACCCCACCCCCAACATCCTGCTGTACCTGTCTGTGTAGAGACCTTTAGTGACTCCTCCTCCCGGAATGTAGAGGCGCTGCTCAGAGCCATCAATCCCAGGAAAAGCGCACACTCTTTCCATCTGCTTCCACTCAAGTTCCTTCAGGTGGACTCCAACTTCCTGCTCCAACGCTGGGCTCAGCAGGTACCGCAGTGGGGTCCTTTGCATAAAGGGAGAGCATCACTCTCACTGCTGGCAACATTTTAACATTCACAAAACATTCGAGAACTCTTGTGCGGTACCCAAGAAGCTGCTGGTCATCCCTCTGATAGGCATGACTGCTGGACAGGATAACCGTCTTGTCAAAACCACAAGTCTTGATCCAGGAGGTAATCAACTTGCGGAACTTTCTCGACTTTGTCTGCAATAGAGAGGAGAATTCTTAACCGCAATCTTTCAGTGTTACCCAAAATGACCTCAACAACGAGGAAGCGCAAGTACACTGTTAAAGTACTTGCAATGCAATAATACACAGGGAAAGATGTTCAACCCTTCGTGCCAAAATCAAGGGGGGCTGCACACAAACCAACCACGCCACAGTACTCCATCCCTCCCAAAACCCCACATACCCCTCACCCCCACCAAACAGTTCCCTCCACATAAAAAAACGAAACATCAGCCCACACCATGGGCAAGCACCATCCTCCTCGCCGGGAGCCACCGCGAGCACTTCGTTGGGGTTGTCAAGTGGGCACCTTCCTTCGTTGATGTTTCATTGAATTGAGCCCACGACACCTCCAGAAGGCTCAACGGCGAGATCTGGCGTCCCAGACCCACCCCCCTCCATGCCCGCAGTGCCATCCCAGTGACTCCACCCACCAAAAGACCTCCCACCCCAGCCATACATCGACCACCAACAAACCAACCAACACACGATGATTTACTCATTTACACAGCTGGATGTTTTACTGTGGTTAAATGCCATGCACAAGGATACTGCAGTGGGACTAGAACCTGTGTTCTTCCAAGTACAAGGTGGTCACCTTGTGCACATTTAGTAATGCCGTGTCTACAGTACCGTCGTGTTTAGTAACCTCATCCTACCTTTACAACTGGAGCCCGTATCTGTAGCACAGCCAGCCTGATGTCCGACAGAGAGTACACTGTATACAAAGAGAACACACACTCACGTTACATTTATTTGTTTACATTCTTTCATTTAGCTGATACTTTTATCCAAAGTGACCTACAATGGTAAGCTAATTACAGTGATATACAGTGACTGGGCATTACAATGGTCATTTTTACTGGAATAATTTAGGAGTAACCACCTTTCTCAAGGGTACTACAACAGGAACTGGGATTCAAACCTGCAACCTCTGAGACCCAGGGCAACTTAATTATTTTCTAATATTTAGCTGACAACTAGTCCAAGGCAGCTTACAACAATAGATACACTGCGCTAAACTCCCTGTCGTCATTCACTTACTGGTACACAGAAGATCAATGTAACACACAGAAAGGGCAATTTAAAGTCACCAATTAATCTGAAACATTAGGACGCAACACCCGAAGGAAACCCACGCGATGACGGGGAGACCATGCAGACTCCACACAGACTGGACCGGGTTCGAACCCACGTTCGAACAGCCCAAGAGACGCGAGGCAGCAGCGCTACCCGCTGCGCCACCGTGCCGCCCAATCAGATCACCTCAGGCTCAGATCGGGGCGCGAGGAGGGGGCGGGGCTCAGCGTGTACCACCTTCTGCATTGGTGCAGAGCTCGGCTGCGCTTTCCGCCGAGGTCGCGTACGGGTTGTTGCCCGTCATGGGGATGAGGCAGTCCGTGTGCACGTAGCCCACGCGAGCCATGCCGAGGCTCGAGATGAGCAGGTCGGTCGCAAGCTGCCCCACATTGCCCACGGACACGGCAGGCTGTGGAAATGGAGCAATAAACAACACTGTAGCAATTCAAAGAAGGTCCGCTGGGACGGACACACACACAGAATACGCGGAGTCGCGAGCCACGCTGACGAAGTATCTTTTTAACTTACCATTATGAGGGTGAAGCCTTTGAAGGAAGGTGGCGTGTTTTCAATCGAAATAAACATGTTTAACAGTGAAATATTTCAGCGCTCTACTAAACGCGGTGCACGGAAAGTACTCAATTTCAACGGTCTCATAAATATGTTCTAAGTTCACTGTTCAGTCAGCCTCGCTGCTTCCCTGCGAGGTCCTTCCTTCGCGACTCGGGACGCTTCTTTTCGGAGGCTGCCCGAAAATATGCCTGCGTGAAAGCGCGGCGTCAGATTAAGTAAAACAAAATGAAATGCGACGCCACGGCGAATATATTAAGTAAAAGCAACGCCGATGCGACGCCCGAAGAATACAGAACGTGTTCAATTGTAGGAATTCACACCGTTTTCGTCAAAAGTGGATTCTCTGAGCAGCGCGTGCCACTAAGTTTTACACCCTCCCCCACTTTTACGAGCACTCGGTTTAGGAGAAGTCGCGTTTACGAGCAAATACCGCCCTCGTTCGATTTACGAGCTGTCCGCCTCCCGGTCAGCGGAGGAATTCGCGGGCAGCGCTAGTAGCGGCAGCAGCACCGGCACCGCTCTTCTTCTGGACTCGGAGGGACATAGGATGCTTACAAAAGGACATTAGATCATCCCACTCGGTGCTACTTGTCATGAGACGCAGCAATATCCAAAAATTAGAATGGAGATCAGAGCCACTGCAGGAGCCTCTCTCTCCTATATCGTTTATGGAGCTCCCACGTGATTGCGCGTGACAGTCTGGCACCTTCAGGCCTAATCTCCCGCATATTACTGTGCATTCTAACATTATGGCCGCAATACAGAAAAAGATGTTGAAAGGTGCCTTAAAGGAGGGTGCGAAGCCCAAAAGGCAGAGGAAAGCCTTGTGCATGAGCCTTAAACTTGAAGTGATTAAGCGCCTTGAACGGGGGGAACGAAACCGAGACATCTGCAAGGCGCTGCGCTTGTCTTCGTCCACGGTGCGCACCATTTATTTGAATAAGGACAAAATCCAGAAAACCGCAGAGTCTGTGGTCGATGGCGCAAAATTAAAAACTGTCTTGAAGGCCAGGCACCCGCTTTATGAGAAGCTGGAAAGCCTCTTGCTGCAGTGGATAGAGGACCAGTTGAGTCGCAGCACGATTTTAAGTTATATCGTCATCCAGCAGAAGGCAATTTCCTTATTTGAGGACTTGAAGAAAAAGATCATTGAGGAAGGTGACGAGAGGGTAATAGACATGGAATTCAAGGCCAGTCATGGTTGGTTTGAGCGATTCAAAAAGAGGGCTTATCTGCATAACCTACGGCTCACGAATGACGCTGCGCCCGAAGACATCGAGGCTGCCAGAGTTTTCCCGGGGGAGCTCCTAAAAATCATCCAAGCAGGCGATTACCATCCAAAACAGATTTTCAATATCGATGAAACATGGTTGTTCTGGAAACGTATGATGTCTGGAACACTCATATCACAGGAGGAGAAGAAAGGGACGGGTCACGTGATCTCAAAGGACCGACTGACGCTGTTGCTTGGTGGAAACCTTCACGGGGACGTCAAACTGAAGCCACTAATCGTCTATCATTCCCAAAACCCAAGGGCTCTGAAAGGCATCAACAGGAATTCGCTTCCCGTTTTTTGGCGGTCAAACAAAAAAGGCTGCATGACCCAGCAAGTGTTCTATGACTATGTACAGAATTATTTTTGTCCTCTTGTTGAGAAATACTGCAGGGAAAACAGTTTTTCCAACAAGGCCCTCTTAATCATTGACAGCGCCCCTGGGCATCCAACAACTGTGATAGGTTATGGTGACAATGTGCAAGTTGTGTTCTTACCAGCAAACTCATCGTCTTTACTACTACAGCCCATGGAACAAGGCGTCATTTCAACATTCAAAGCCTACTACATGCAGCTGGTTATGAAATATCTTGTCGATGGACTTGACAGCAACAGCAATTTGACAATAAAAGAACTGTGGAAGAATTACAACATGAAGATAGCCATCGAAAACATAGCAACCGCATGGGAGAAAATACCGGAGGAAACCATGAATGCTGTTTGGATGAAGCTTCTACCGGAATTTGTGCATGACGTCAAAGGCTTTGAAAGTGTTGAAAAGACCATTAAAGAAGACATTGTGAAACTGGCTTATAGAGCTGGTTTCGAGCAGGTTCACACTGAAGATGTTGAGGAGGTGCTGGACTCCCATACAGAAGAGCTGACTAATGAAGAGCTGATTCAGCGTGACGCGGGAGGTCTCGACGAGGATGACGAGCAGGAGGATGAGCTGCCGAAAGAGATGAGCATACAAGCACTGCGCCAGTATTTTTCTCTTATTGATCGTGCTAATGTTTTCCTGGATGAAAACGATGGCAACCTTGAAAGGGTTCGGCAAGTGAAAACCCGCATCTCTGAAACCATTCAGTGTTACCGAGACCTTTACGAGAGGAAGGTGAGGGATGCAGCGCAGACAAGTATCTTCTCATTTTTCCGTCCAGTTGCTTCTTCTGCTTTGGAGCCTCAACCGTCCACCTCAGGCATCTTGAAATGTTGCAAGAAAGTTGAAGAGGAGGAGGAGAACATCATGGATTCATCTTTAATGGAATATGAAGAGGTTACAGTAGGGGCTTCCTCGCCTCTTCCGTCATTCATTAGGTTACCAGCATCATGCAACATTCAGCTCACACATGCGGAGAAACTAAATTACTGGTTGCCAACGTCATCTTCTTCCTTGCACACGGTTCCCTGTTGTCGCTGGCATCTAGCAAAACCCAGTCAAGACCAGCAGTGACAATGAGCGACATCTTGTTTGGTAAGTGTGACTGTCTTATGCTTTCATTTTATGCTTTTGATTTTTATGAAGCAGTAACGTGGTTTTTGCTCATGCTCATTCGCTTGGTAGGTTATGTTTAGATAACTAGCGCTAAGTATATAAGTTTGTCCGGTTTTATATGATCACATGATAGCTTTGCATACTTGTCTAGAAAAGTGATTTTTTTTGGAGGGGGACAGGTGGACTGGATCATATTGTAAGGCTTCACTTTGCGAAACTTTTCAGCGAGGCATTAAGTTAATGAATGAAAGAAAGAGTGTAACACACCCATCCCTGCATACAAACACTTTTTCTAGGGACATTCACTCATCACTCACCTTGAGCGCTGCGTACCTGTCACCCTGGTATAAAGAGTTCAGATATGGAATAAATGTCCAAATACTGTAGTGTAGCCATACTTTTGGATCAGTCCAGTCCTGCAGATGACACACAGACAGATGCTGGGAAGAGATGTCATATTAGCTGATGTCTACATGACATTGTGTTCTCTGTGCATATTTCATGCCGAGTTACATTTATTGGTTTCCTAGGGGCCCCAAGGAATGGGGAAAAAAAAGCTAAAAGTGCTGTAAGAAAAATCAGTGGAAATAAAAATGCACAGAGATCTGCTCAGAACTAGTGAGCAGTTTCTGATGAGGGCTGTGGCCTTCAGTGTAGAAGGTTCTAAGTTCGAATCCCGCCATTGCGCTCTTACTCTTCTCCGACACTCATCCGCAGTTCTCCAGTAGAAACCCTGCTGTGTAACTAGTTACTAGTCAATAGCTCTGTGACATTCGGCGTAGAGAGTAAATTAACACTGTAAGCAGCCGAGCACAAAAAGAGAGCTCCGCTAAATGAACATATAATTATTATAACTAAGCCGGGCAGCGCCGTAATAAACGTCGGAGCGTGAGCGTGGCGAGAGAATGTATCTTTATCCAATCACAAAAACTGCCGTAGAACCCCGTTTGCTGCTTATTCCACTTTCCGTTTAGTAACTCGTCACACCGTATATAAATCCCTCCGCACACTGACCAATAATGCGGGAGATTCGCGCTGTTCCCTCGTTTCCCGCTTGATGACGTCGAGCGTCCCGCGCTGCTCACGGGCGCCCCCGCAGCGCGGTGGAGGTACTGCACGGCAAATGGGCGCGTCTCTCCGCTTCACGTGACATGGTTGTGTGTCGGTGTGACGGGTGAGCGCTGTACCTGTGGTTTGTTAGGCCGGCGTGGGAAATAGCTCTCCAAGCACAGAAAAAGAAAGATTGGGTTTATTTGTTCTCGCATAACGAGTTTGCGTGCTTGTTGACTGACTGTGCGTCTCCTGGCTATAAATAATTCAGTCCGCGCGGAGCTGAGCCACGACGCGGTGCCACGGGGCCCGTTTCGGCTCATTGTTTCCCCAGAATAAAATGAGAAGTAACACTAATAATTAATCAAGCTTCAGTCTCCGCACATCCGCTGCACAATGGATTTTCAGGCACGGGCAGTGGTGTATAAAGGAGACTATGACGTGTAAGGGAAACAATAGTTGGTTGCAGTAACTGAAAGGTCCTCTAGATGGCGCTACGCGAGTGCATTTCCCCACCCGTGGGGGGGAGGGGATGTGATCCATCCTTCTGTTCTGTTCCACAAAGGCAGGAAAGGGGGATTTAACAGCAGGGCAAACTTTTAGTTGTTTTCTGCAATTAATGCCCAGTTCTGCGTGTTTTTTTTTTTTTTTTTTTTTGCCATGTGTTCCACTGGAGATCCAGCAGAAAGTGCCTGAGCGGGCATTTAAGTTGGGGGCATTTAGGACAGCTGGTAGCACAGTGGTTCGGGCTGCTGCCTTTGGATCCGAAGGTCGCAGGTTTGCGTCTCACCTTCAGCTGGGTACTTACCCTAAAATGCTCCAGGAAAATTACTCAGCTGTAAAAATGGGTAAATAATTGTAAGTTACTTTGGCGAAAAGTGTCGTATAAATGTAAATTTGCAGCACTGTCTCTCTGCATCGGTTCTCGGGCACACAGTGTTGCGTAAGGTTAGCAGTCTAGTTTAACCGTGAGGCTCAGATGTGTTTCATTGATGGCGGAAGACGGGCACAAGAATGGCATAAATGTGAAATGTCAACACCGCGGTGCCAAGCTTAATGAGCCGGTGGGGTGACTTGTCTGTTCTTTTCACCAGAGGACGGTGAACTTTTAGAGGCGAGGCTTGTTCGCTCTCCTCGCCATGACCGCCTTCTTTGGGAATGAGTGAAAATCACCCGCTGGCTCCTGTAATGGGATGTGAGCAGAACATGTGCTGGCGCTCACGGATCCCCCCCCAACGGAGAACTCGCGGCACAGAGAGTGCCATCTGGAGTGCCAGTCCAGGGGGAGGACGGACGAGTGGAAAGGAGCTAAAAACCATTCCGGCAAGATGCCCATCATGACCTCCTTGCCCTTCGGAGCATGTGTTCTTAACAGACTCTCGGGAAGGTTAAACATAATGTATAGCAACGTATTTAATAATGTGTATATATAGCTTTAATAATAATTTATATATAGCTTTAGGGCTCCTGATGTTCACGTTTGAATCTGAATTGCTTGTCATTTCCCTGTAAACTCTTTTTTTTTTTTTTTAAACTTGCTTTATTTGAACTGTTTTATTCACTGTTATATCCATAGAAACAAAAAGATCATTATTAAACGCACATACATTTTTTTTTTTTTTTGGTTCCGACTTGTTTTCCGCAGTTTGAATATAAAAGAGGAGCCCACTTTCAGTAGCGTTGAGGATGATGAGAATTTGCAGAGCTCGTGTGGGTGCGGCAGCTGGCAGCTGTGCGCTAGAGCACGGAGGCACGGTGATTTGGTGACCTTTAACTCCTCTTGTTTTATTCAGTACACACCTTCTGGCACATTCTGAGCTGAAGCAGACTAAGAGGCCGCTTCCTGACCCCCAGCGGCCCTCCTCTACCGCTGGCCCGGGACTGACCGGCCGGGCTCCTGCCCGAGGCCTCGATGGATTCAGCACGACGTGAAATGTGCCGGGTGTCACAGGAGCCACGCGGGAGGTGCCCCCGACACAAAGAGCTCAAGCGCTTTGCCTCCCTGTATTCGTTGTAATTAAAATTTTACTGCTGTTGGTACACATCTATTTCATATCCAAAGGGTTTTTAAGTCAGACTGCTTCATTTTGAAAGGTTACCTTTGATTAAGTGCTGAAAGTGATGAAGGTAACAGAAAGGGTGAGTATTAAAACCCCAGAGTATTAAAATAAAGCTGCAGAAATAAGCCATGACCCCCAATCCCAAAGTCAGCAGCCCTAACTGCTACGCCACCCTGCACCGGACACAGCGGTTGTCTATCGCGGAGAGATGGAGAGGGGTGTCGCAGCTTCTGATGATGTTTTTACGCCACTTAATGCATGTAAAAACGGAGCGATGCACGTTTTATTCGGCCCTTCTTTACTGTGACTGAGCTATAAAATTGGTATTATGAACAAGTCGAGTTGCGAACAGGCTTTTGTTCCGATGGTGTTCGTAAGTTGAGGAGCCGGCACATAATGTGTGTTCTGCACTTCGGTTCCCACTTTGATCGTATCGTGTTACTCGTTGCTTGCCTCTCTCCGTGAAAGCGTGACACGAGGGGGATACACACACACACTCGTGCCGAAGTGTATTCCCCAAGCTGCCCGCTTATTTTCCCTCCGCAAGCTGCAGGTCCCATGGGGCGTGAAGGAAGGTGTTGTTCACCCCCCTGCAGTTGTGAAGGTATGATCATTTAAATACTGTGTCTTGTCCTGGCTGTTGGATTTGAGGTGTTCTGATCTGCTCGCGTGAAATTGAAAGCAAGCAAAAGATGCAAATAAAACTCAGTTTCAATGATGGGGATCAGCAGTTTATTCTCATCGGTCACTTTCCGCCAGGACTGACCGCCAGCACTGCGTTATAGAGTTAAAGAATGTGTTTTTTTCCTGTGTGTTTGTTTTTTTTCCTAAGCACCACTCACGTGGTGTGTGTTGGCTGGATGTGAGCCCAGTTGTCTTCAGCTTGTTTAAAGCTGTTGACAATTTCCTCATTTGGCAGGAAAATGGGTAATTAAAAGCCACTTCAGCTAAAAAGCTGTCTGGGACTACGCTGGCGATGTTCACTGACGACTGCTCTTCCCTTCCCGCTCTTGTTGCTGCTCATTCTAAAGCCATGCCCGTGCGCTCTGCCTGTGCGGAGAGGTGCTTCCTCCAGTTCTCATCTTGACCCAAATTTCTTCTCATCCTGACGTTTCGCATCCTCAACGTAAAACCCATGGTAACTGCAGAGGTCTTCTTATGTTGTGGGAGATGGTACGGCAACCATGAAATTTACATTTATTCATTTAGCTGATGATTTTCTCCAAAGCAAATTACGATGTGAAGGTAACAATTATCACACACACAATGTCTACAACCACTTGTCCCAAGCAGGGGCGCGGCAAACCAGAACCTAATCCGGCAACATAGGGCACAAGGCTGGAGGGGGAGGGGACACACCCAGGATGGCACGCCAGTCCATCACAAGGCACCCCAAGAGGGACTTGAACCCCAGACCCACTGCGCCCCCTATTTACAATTATTACAAGCTTACAATTATGTACCCATTTATACAGCTGGGTAATTGTATTTTTTACTGGAGCGATTTAGGGTAAGTATCTTGCTCAGGAGTCCTTCAGCTTGTGGTTCAAACCTATGACCTTTGGGGTTCAAAGACAGCAGCCCTAGCCACTACACTACCAGCTGTCCTATAAATATAAATGATTACATCCATGATGTTTCTATCCATTATTTCCCAGGTACAGTATCACATACTGACATTTGCACACAGGGTCACTGCATCGTAAGTGAGGAAAACCTGCTTTTTATTATGAATCTATTCATGTAGATGTAAGGGCAGCAGGTGGCATGGCGGGTAGAGTCGTACCCGTGTCAGTCAAGGACTAATGTTTGAGACCCTCCTCTTGCTTTATTAAAAATTACCTGGCAGTTTGAATGTGGTAAGTGACTTTGGAGAAAAGCATTGATTAAATGGGTTAAAGTGATGGTTATGATAAAGGAATAGGACAGTGGATAAGGACATGTGCTGTATTAACCTTCAGCAAGGTTTTTACCTTCAGCTGCACCGGCAAAATATTGAGCTGAAAAAATGGATTAAGCACATTTTGTACAGAAAAGCCTCAGCTAAATGATGACGTTTTAGGTGCATTAACTGTCAGAGGAGTGCATCTATTCCCCATTTTACAGGAAGGTGTTGGATGCAGAAGAGAGTAACTGTACGCCTAATAGAAGTGTGCAAGGGGATTGTTGGAAATGATCTGAAACCGCAAAAATCTGCTTGTGACAGAAGCGGTAGGTGTCCGACACAACGTTTTCGTTCGCGGGTGTGTTGGATGCAGGAAGCTGAGCTGAAACAACAGCGCTTGAAGGATGTTACTCATTTCTCTACACTGGCTTCCTATAACTGCTCGAATCGAATTCGAGACCCTGGTTATTGTCTACAAATGCATCAATAGAACTGCTCTCAGCTATTTCCAGGACTTGAACAACTGCTACACCGCAGCCAGACCCCTTCGCTCATCTACTTCCGCTCTCTTGGTGGTCCCGCGCACGAAAGGCAAAGCTCGGAGATTGTCGGTTCTGGGTCCGTTGTGGTGGAATGACCTTCCTCTGTCACTCGGAACTGCTGAAACTCCATCTACATTCAAGAAGGGTCTGAAAACTCACCTTTTCCAGACTCACTTCGCCCGTGATCTCTCGAGCTCATGTATGGTGTAAATGTTCATGCACCGTAACTTCGTGAGCATCACCAGATAAATCCTTTATTCAGCCACTCCTCCGGCATTGTTTTTGCTTGCTTGTGTATCTTATTATAAAAAAAAAAAGTTTGGTAGGAGGGTATCAGGATTTGTCTATCCTGTGTCTTATGCACCTACTCAATCGATGACCCTCGGTGCAGCAAGTGGCAGGGAACAAACTAGGTTTGCTTGAGTCACATGTCTGCAGCTGTCTCCTTCTCTCAATGTAATGCATAAATTGTACTTTTACTGAGATGTACGTCGCTTTGGACAAAAGCGTCTGCTAAATGAAGAAATGCAAATGTTTTTTTGGTTTACCTTCAGCTCGCAGAGAGGCTGCGTTCGTAAACGCAGCGATCGGCACGAAAAGGAACGCAAAAGTAAATGGGAAAATATTTCATAGCGCCGCGTGCTGAGCATCCCTGAAGCTCCGCAGGAAATGTGGAGCAAAATAAGGCCAAGGAGAAAAGATGAAAAGGGAGAAAATGCAAAGCCCGGCTCGAGGTGACGCCCGTGTGCTGTTCGGCCCGTTACGCGCTCGGCGGTTTTGCTCAGGAATATGAAGAGGAGGCAGCACAAAAGGTTTCGACGTGAACAAAGGGCAGCGCGGACACCCCCTCTCCAGGCCCGCCGTCGGAGAACGAGAGCCGCCACGGCGGGGAACGGCAGCACCGCGGGCAGCGGCTCGGCAGCGGGGGCCCTGCAAACCCAGCATCCGGAAGCCCCGGCAACGTTAAACAGCTGATAATGATCCCGGCTCGTCGTGTAAACGGCACAACCCCAGATCCCGGCAGCGTACGGTGCACCGCAGACCCTATAAATATTAAATGAACCAGGGGAAATCTCCGCCCTCAGGATATACCGCCATACATTCACTAAGACATTAAAGCGTTCGAGTCCCTCGCCCGAATACCAACTAGGACCATGTTTTTTGGCGATTCGCCGCGCCGATTCAGTGTATCTTGCGGATCGCGCCGAGCCCTTATTGCGTGTAGCGAGAAACACGATCGTGGAGCTGCTGAACCGCAGAGCCGCGGACCGGGTCTAGAGATTTCTCCGAGCGCCGGTTTGAAATTAATAGCCAGATAAAGGAGCAGGTTAAGAGACGGGGACGGGCGACGCAGCGAAAGCGTCGTGCCGTTGCTGGCGTACCGTGGCCTGCTTGTTAATAATTAATCGGTGCTGTTCATGCCTTCTTGTCGGTGCAGAGTGGGCTCTTGTAACCTGGCAACGAGCCATGGTTTCCACACGGTGCGGGGACTCGGAAGCCCTCTCCGGGTGGGGGTGGGCGCGCTGGAGCAGCGTCTCCCTCGTTCTTGTCCAAGCCGCCACTCCTGCATGGTGGTATAGTCCGAAACGTACCTCTTTACCCTTCCCCGGTTACCGCGCTCCTCTGGCCTTGTGTTTGCCCTAAGTATGCGCGGTCGTGTTTCACGGAAGCTCGAGAATCGGTTTGCTATTTCCGCTACAAATAACGATCCGGGAGAGATCTTCTCTTATATCTGCTGTTATACACTCGAGAGAGAAGCTTCATTGCTTTGCTGTAAATGTACACCTATGACTGGTATTACTGGCGGTAATTTACTGTAACTCAGTAACTCGTCAACCAAATGAATAAATGTCAACGTAAACTGTTCTTTAGACCGAAGCCTAGTTTATGTCATTTAATGAATGCTTAATAACGTCTTTCTGTCGAGAAGATGGGCACGGGGCTGCATTTTGGTGTTCGTACACCCTGTGAACTGCTACCTTCAAATGTGGAAAAAGGGGGTAAACAATTGTTGAAATCAGATGACATGAGCTGAACACGCTCAAAACCGTGGAGATGATTGTGGACTTCAAGAGGAACCCCCCACCATTCTCAACAGTTCCATGTCAGCCACGGAGTCCTTCAGGTTCCCAGGTCCTACAATCTCCCGGGACCTGAAGCGGGACACCTGTACCTATAGGTCCATCGTGAAAGAAGTCCAACAGCGGAAGTACTTCCTTCGCCAACTGAAGAAGTTCAACCTGCCACAGGCCCTGCTGATCCGGTTCTACTCAGCTGTCATTGAGTCCGTCCCGCGCGCTGCCGTAACTGTCTGGTTTTGCTCGGCTACCAAATCGGACAGAGTTAGGGCTCAAAGGACGATCGGGACGGCCGAGAGGATCACCGGCGCACCCCGCCTACCCTTCGGGTCTTGTACGAGACCAGAACGAGGAAGCGGGCGAGCAAAATCATCACTGATCCCACACACCCCGGGCACAAACTCTTCACACTTGTCCCCTCTGGCAGGCGTTACAGAGCACCGACCGCCAGAACAATACACTAGAACAGTTATTCCCTCGGCCATCACCCTCATGAACAGTTACACTCCCCTATAGGTCTCCCATCAGTACAATATATCCCATCACCTTGTCATTTACTTTTTTGTATTTATTCCTTTTACACTGTAAATATGCTATTTATTTATTTATTCTGCGTCTGTCTTGTCTAGCGTCTGTAATACCGAAAGCACCAAAGCAAATCCCAGCACACTTGGCAAATAAAACCTCATTCTGATTCTCATTCCGATTCTGATGAGCCTTAAACTGTTGTAATGCTAAACTATTTGACCGATAGGCAAGCCGAAGAAAGAAACTTTCTTAGGAAATTCTGAAATTAAGTGTTTGAAATTTAATTTTGAAGCTTTTGTTGCACTACATTTGTGTCTCGCAATGATTTTTTCATTATTTTTACTTTTTTTTTTTTAAATTTTTTGTTTTCCCTCCTTCGTACGCCCTAAGAATTTCATCGGCCCTTGTCACTGCAACTCGGCTCTGGGCAGATCAGGAATAACGATTTAAACTGAGACGGTGTCAAGTGTGTATATTTTTCCCGATTGCTCCAGCTGGGGCATGAAACTACATTACTGCTACTACATGGCTATAATAAAGTAAAGTCACCATCAGGTAGTTGTAATCACCGACACATGTTGATCCCCAGCTTTCCTTTTCTTAAGTCTTGCTAATGACTTTAAATTGCCTCTGAGGATAGAAGTTCCTGTGCCAAATCCCCACATTTTTTTTGTCACCACATTGGTGTTTGCAGTGGGATAAACCAATTTCACGCGGGCACACCGATGTTCTGCGAGGAAACAACCTGCAGCAGGTGAAACTCTCACAGGGGTGCAAACCTTTGCGCTTGAATGGAAGGCTGCCGGTTGCAGTGATCTAGCGGAATTGTTAAGTCGGAGTTCAGTTTGCATTTATTCACTCAACTAACGCTTTTCGCCAAAGCAACTTACGACGACGATGTAGAAATTTATACAACTGGGGAATTTTTACTGGAGCAAATGAGGGTCAGCACTTTGCTCAAGGGTACCACAGCAGTGTGAGACCCAAATCTGCAACCCCCAAGTCCAAAAGCAGTAGTTCTAGTTACTTTGTGACCTTAGTCTAAAACAAGGTTTATTAAGATTTACTAATTACTGTTAGTGTTATATTACATTTATTATCCAGGTTCCCATCTCTCCAAGGGAAAGGATCACTCACTCTTACTTCCAGCTCCCAAGCTGTGGGATGAGCTTCCCCTCAACGTCAGATGTCCTACCAATCTTGTGACCTTCTGCCAAGGTGAAGACTCATCTCTGCACTTAAGGCCTTGAAATTGCCTGAACATTTTTTTTTCTGTCTTACTTATGATCTTTTTCAAACATTCGCACCATGTTCGTGTCTTTGGCCAAATTCTGTTTGTGTTATTATCCATGGCTATCAATAGACATGTACCTTGATATATTTACTGCTCATGTTCTGTCAAAGTCTTGGATATAGCTATGACAAATAAAAAAATACCCTGTAAGACTTTGTATTAATGTTGAGGCACTTTACGATTAAAACTACAGCAAACAATTTTTTGGAAATAGACAGGGGTAATGGGTATGCAGGACGCAGGACAGGACATCGGTCTCCTGCAGTTTCATCGAAGGGCAGAGGACATGGTTGTCTCTCTCACATGCATGGCATAGCATGTGAGGTGATTTTTCACTGTCGCAATGTACTTCACATCTGTTAAACTGAACATTGCTTTTACTTGATGTATTTACACAGAATTTCTGAACCAGGATGGCATTAGTAAGGGATTACGATCTAGACTGTTCTAAATAAAATTTGCCCCTGTATGCTAAAAAAAAAAAATCACAGCTCAGTCTTTGCCCTCACTGATTTGCATTTGAATATCCACTGATTGAACGAAGTAGCGAAGGTCATCCAGCTCTGAAAGGTCGGTCTTTGGGAACATATAAAAACGGTTATTACAATGACACAGAAATGTTGAAACGATACCGCATTTTATAACACAAAGTTAAACCACCAGTGATTTATTTTCATGCACATTCTGGCTCAGTGAACATAATGCTTCTTTCATTTTCTATCACAAAGCTACAACACATTGATTCTCCAACAATATGTTACTGGCATATCGATGTTATGATATTAGGTGGATTTATGGTCAAGGGCAAAGACTGGTAACCCAAAAAATGCCGTGTCACTTTTAGTCTCAGGAGGGTTCTTGTAACAGTACATGGGTACAATGTGCTTAACCTGAGTTCTATCAATTGTACTGTATCACACACAGTCTGAGACCTTTTGTCCTGAGGGGGGTCACAGCAAGCTGGAACCCAACCCAGCAACACAGGGCACAAGGGGACACACCCAGGACAGGATGCCAGTCCATAGCAAGGCACCCCGAGCAGGACTTGAACCCCACACCCACCGGGGAGCAGGCCCTGGCCAAACCCACTGTGCCACCGCACCACTGTACTTTATCACACACACACACACACACACACACACACACACACATTTTCAGAACCGCTTGTCCCTTACGGGGTCACGGGGAACCGGAGCCTACCCGGCAACACTGAATTCTACTGTACCAGTTGTTAGGGGTACAGCTGGATAAATCTGCATAAAGCTCTACAGTCACCCTATAGTTAGGAAAGTAGTAAGAACTAATTCACTTTGATCTGTTATTGTATATGCAAATCCAGATGAATATGCAAAGTAATGCTTCAGAACTGTAAGACTTCTACACATTTCCACCAAATTAAGATTTCATGAGGCTGTATTGGCTTAAATATGTGAAATGGGTTTCTTTTTGTACGCTTATTCTAACTATTCAGTAATTCTTCCCCTTACATTTTTTTCATTTGAGGTGAAGTTTTGCCTTATGATTAATTGAACTCTTACCTGCCTTTCACCGAAAGCAAGGGTTCTCACACACACACACACACACACACACACACACACACACAACACAGCCTGAAACCACTCGTCCCAAGTGGGGTCACGGAGCCTAACCTGGCAACACAGGGCTGGAGGGGGAGGGGACACACCCAGGACGGGACGCCAGTCCATCGCAAGGCACCCCAAGTAGGATTCAAACCCCAGACCCCCCCCAGAGAGTAACGTCTTGGCCAAACCCGCTGTGCCACCATACCCCGGGACTTAATCAGTTCTACTGAATTCTACTGTACCAGTTGTTAGGGGTACAGCTGGATAAATCTGCATAAAGCTCTACAGTTGCCCTATAGTTAGGAAAGTAGTAAGAACTAATTCACTTTGATCTGTTATTGTCTATGCAAATCCTGCTGCACCACTGCACCCCCTCAGCAAGTGTTCAGAAACAGTTATTTGCTACTAAATACATATAAACTGCATATAAATTATCCCAGAATTTACCCTCTACGATCTACTGCATTGACAATATGGTGGGTTTCAGGTAACAGTTCCTGTGAAATCCTACCTTGACCATATTTTCTTGATATCCAACAGCTTTTTCCTCCTCTTTATGTGTGTGGCGGCATGTGAAGATAATCACATTTGGGTTTCTGACGGAAATTGGTTCATTTTGTTTTATACACAAAGGTTTATTTAAAATATGGTGAGGAACATGTAGGCACACTGGGCCTGGCAATGCCAAAGGAAACGTTTTGAAAGTTTTCACTGCGAGCACTGTGGCTCTGCAAAGTCCCTCTGAGAATGTACGTATTAACCCTACCTTGCTCATAAATGGAACATCATATGGAAGTCCTATGATGCAGTTTCAAGATTTAAAGATGAAAGTGTATCCATATGGTGGGGGGTGCAGTGGCACAGTGGGTTGGCCCACAGTCCTGCTCTCCGGTGGGTCTGGGGTTCGAGTCCCGCTGGGGGTGCCTTGCGATGGACTGGCGTTCCATCCTGGGCGTGTCCCCTCCCCCTCCGGCCTTACGCCCTTTGTTACCGGGTAGGCTCCGGTTCCCCGCGACCCCGTATGGGACTAGCAGTTCTGAAAATGTGTGTGTGTGTGTATCCATATGTTAAAAATGGGACGAAAAACTCTGAAAGTCAGATATTTTTAATCTCCCGTTCGTTGACAAGCACTCATTTCTGACCAAAGGGTTCCACACATTTTCATGGATGTTCACCACATACCCTAACCACCGCACGTAACCGCACACGCGGGGCACATTCTGGCAGCATAGGTGGTATACGGCGATCTGCCGGGATCTCCCCCGCAAGATGCCAGAATCACAGTGTGACATGTGCTACTAGAGCATGGGACCCTCTACTGGCAGGCAGAGCAGGGCTGCCAGCCAAGAGCCCTGGCATTCATCCCGGTGGCACTCAGCATGTGGGCATCCCCACAGCACCAGGGGAACGCCTGCCAGCTTTGAGGCATGGCAAATGCTTCCCATTAACATTGCATCTCATATCAGCCTATTAGCTTATCTTCACCCCGAGGGAGTGCCAGTGCGCAGCCGTGTGGTGATGTTACATCAGAAATGTCTGCTTTCTGCTAGCAAAACATACTTATGGAAAATAAATGATCGTTGCTTGACGGCCCTGCAGTTAAGGCCGAGCGAATCTCGCTGCTGCTGAAGTTCACGCTCAGAGTGTTTTGACTCAGCTGAAGCCAAAGGGTGTGACTCTCATATAATCAGATGATTTCGCGAGGGTCCATGAATAATGAGCAAGTGAGCAGCAATGCTGGCAGGGACAGATGGCGACAGGTCGAACACTATACCAATGACCTTTCACTCAGGTTAACTGAAAAGGAAAAAGAAAGCAAGCAGCGCCAGACTCATTGTACTAGTGGCATATGGTTCTATTTATCAGATGATGTATCAAAAATAAAAAAAATGTTCGTCAATAAAATCTGAGGTGAGTTTATACTTTTTTCCCTAATTAAGAAGTCTGAGACTGTATATTTATTGTAGAACGTAGCCTGTCTTGTAAACTGCAAAGAAGGATCCACCAACGAACCCCTAACCCTAACCCTAAACCCAACTGTAACTCCCACCCTAACTCCAACCCTATCCCTAACCCTAACCCTGAGGCGGTCTCCTAAAACACAAAGAAGGATCGACCAAAGGAACCCCAACCTAACCCTAACCCAAACTCTAACCCTCATCCTTTTCTAGACTGGTAACAGAATACAAACCCACAGCGAGGAATCCATCTCTGTCTACTCTCTTATTTCCACTCAGCCTCTCTGTTACCGTCTAAAGAGCTGCTCCTGTCCACTGCTTTGCTGAGCTGTACTTCCTTTCATTTCCCGCTGGCTCTCCATCAGGCTGCGTCTCAGTTGGCTGTAGGGTCGGGGTGTCGGTCTCTCTGCCGGCAGGCCGCTCATCTCTCGCCTGCTGGGCACACTGCTGGCACCGATGGAGCTGGAAAAGAGCCCTGGCACGCAGAGCTCCATTAAAAAAACAATTAACTCCAGTCCACTTGCACGCTGGGGCCTCCGCCTGGCCTTTGTACCGCAGAGCCATCTTCGTATTCTTCGGCGATGGCCCTACGGTGTAGCACTGCTGCTCTAAACGAACGCTGCCGTACTTAGCTCGCTCATCACCTCTGCTCGGAGGCCTTTTTATTTCAGTCTGAAATGAAAGCCCGGCTTTTTGTTCGGTGGCATCCGTGACACTTGTACTTTTAGGTGTCGCAACTTTGGGCCTCACTTTCCAGAGATTACTGTATTATAAGGTAAGTGCCATCAAGATGAAGTCAACTCATGGTGACCACTCGAGTGGTTTCCAAGGCTGTGGGTCTACCATCGCTTTCTTCAGTTGCGGGACGAAACCCACACGAGCACAGGGAACGCATGTGAACTCCCTGCAGGTTGAGCCAGGTTTCAATCGAGATCCAACACCGCAGCCCAGGAGCCGTGAGGCACCGGCACGACCTGCTGTGCCACCGTACTTCATATTTAGACCCTTTTCCTCTTCCAAGTTCACATTTGTGGATTTTGGTGACATGGTTTGGCCCTTTTGGTCCAAAACTTGGCTCCTCTAACACCCACCATATTATGCTCCCCTCGAAGCCATGGGTCACTTTTGTTTTCGGAGACTCTGTAAGCGGCCTTGTCGCCACGGCAACACCGAGCTTTTGTTTTCCGGCACTGAGGGAGGCTACGGTTTGCACGTATCAGGTGTCTGTTTCTCTGGCTCCTCAGTGACGGGGGACTCAGGTGCGGATCCTCCAGCCACACTCCACTCATTGTCATCACGCTCCTGGCACGGAGTTGGGGGGCGTTGGGGGGCTGGAGCTGCACAGGGTTAATCGCAGCCTAATTGCTGTGTACGCAGCAGCGGGCACCTGTCTTGGCTGTTTGCACCGCGTCACACTCACACCTGAGACCCATTTCGGTTTCACGGTGGGCTTGGGTGGGGGTTCCTTCAGCTTCTGGACAGGCTGAACAGAAAACAACGGCCCACATTCAGGTCTTCACACCTGCGCTTGTGTAAAGGCTATTAATTAGTCACAACAGGATTAAAAGAGCAACAAATTCAAGCACCAGTGTGCGTGTGCATATGGTACACCATAATCCACGGACTGTAAATAAAATCTTACATTCCAGATTGTCTCGTTGGCACAAAGTGGAAATCAAAGCTTGTTGATCCATGGATTCACCTCCAGCTGAAAATCACCAAAGGGTTCACACACGTCCTTCTCAAAGGCCGTCATTCTTTAGGGTCAATCCAAAGGTGTTCGTTCTTTAAGCTCAGGGACCGAAGGAAGAAGAATGCAAACAAACTACAATAGGGAGGTGAATTTATTCAACTTGAAAATGTAACTATGTTCTCAGCTACATCTGTGTGCTTTTTTTCCATCCAAGCGTTGTGCCACTCTATCCTTACTCACGGAGCAACATCATAGAACAATATTGTAAATATGACGCACGTCTAAAATGCACGCAATAGTGTGCGCAGTATCTTTATTGTAAGTACATCAGCGAATTTAAAAACAAGAAACACTGTACTTTTCAGCTGTACATGTCAACCAAGGGTTATCTCAAGATATTACTCTATGGCTATGTAAGCTTTGCAGGTTTCCAAATTATGTCATAAATATGGGTTATGTAAGTAGGCAGCTGCAGTTGTCTTAAGGTTTACCTGCATGATAATGAGGAGAAAGGCGAACGGGTCGGGAAGTCATTTCCGGGAGGAAGAGAAAGCCTCCCACGGAGCCTTGCGAGGGCCAAGCCTTCCAATCACCACCGTATGAGGATATGAGGATGTCCATTCGTGAACAGAAACAGAAGTACAGATGAGACTCAGCTGAGAGCTTCCAGCATGTGCTCTGATTCACAGCATATAGCGGAGCAGTTGATTGATGAATGATGCTGATGATGCTGGATGGGCGCTCAGGGTCGGCCGCGATGAGCACCACCTGTCTGGCCGTCAGCGTGGGAGGCAGGTGCTGACGCACTGAAACAGCAGCCAGGCTTTGTGGATGGACCGTACCGCACTGTTGTCAGAGCTACGCGTCCCTTCGGCTCTGGAGACACTTCGTTTCCGCTCCGATAATGAGTTCAGGAGCACGGGGATCAGGTGAGACCAATGGAGCCGCTCAGTGCCACCACCAATGGAAGAACTGGGAGCAGGTTATGAGGCCGCGGTGCTTTTGAGTGGAGAAAACCGTGCTGATGGGTGAGGGGTTGGGACCGTTATAGGGTAGGGGCTGTCCAGCTTTCTTTGACCAAGGGCCACAGTTGCTACTGTGAACCACTTTGAGGGCCACGTGTAAATCGTAGTAAATGACCCTGAATTTCACACACACACACACACACACACACACACACATTTTCAGAACCGCTTGTCCCATACGGGGTCACAGGGAACCAGAGCCTACCCGGTAACACAGGACGTAAGGCCAGAGGGGGAGGGGACACACCCAGGATGGGACGCCAATCCGTCGCAAGGCACCCCAAGCGGGACTCGAAACCCAGACCCACCAGAGAGCAGGACTGCGGTCCAACCCACTGCGCCACCGCACCCCCTACCCTGAATTTCAGATTTCTAAATTGGAAAATTATTACTTCATTGTGTATAATTCAGGTGTGGTGTGTCTATTATTATGTGATTCAATAGATTTCATAGTATTCATGGTAGGTATGGTATATTTTCTTATTTTATTTAGGTGTGGCGTGTGCTGAAGCGTGTGACTAACCATTACTCGAGTAAACTGAATTTAAAGTGTTTACGGTAGGTATGGTATAAAGAAATAATTGTACTTCTCTTGCACACCCCTTTTATGGGGGTAACAAGTGGCGTGGTGGTTCAAAGTCAAAGATCCGGGTTCGAATCCCACCTCCTGCCGTCACACCCGTGCAGAAGCTGCATAAATTGGTAAATCGCTGTAAGTCACTTTGGAGAAAAGCATCAGCTAAATGAAAAAGTAAGTGGCTCTAGCCGTAGCAAAAGGTGGGAGGCTCCTCAGCAAGAAGAGCGAAACAGCTGTGCCGTCACCAGTAAGGGGAAATTAAACGCACGCACGAAAGGCCCCCTTGTTTCCAGGGGTTGCTTGGCGTGCTCTCCATGGGGGCACCATTAGTGCGCCGCTGAGAGATAATGACACCTGCTTTGTTGTGAGCAGAAATGTTTCATCTCTTAGCTGATGAGCCATAACAGATCCAGGTTCCATTTCTGGGAACAAGACAAACCTGATACTGGCTTGTGTGCAGAAGCAGAAAAATGAGTGATGACTTCATAAATTTTTCAAAAACTGGCATTAAACAAAGATAGTCAAAGAGAAGTGCTCCATAGGTAATACAACTTTCCCAAAACCAGCAGGACAGATAAGTTTCGCACTTTTATACGTATGTATGGATGTTTTATTCAACGCTCTATAAATTGCCATGGTTGGAATTTTTAATCCTCGCTTTTCAAAGCCATTTTATTCACGTTGGGATTTTACTGACGTTGTTTAAGCTACGGGCATTCCTGAGAGGTATTAGAGCAGGGCCCCAACTGAACAGACCGCCTTCATATTACAAATGTAAGCCTTTAACCAGGACGCTGCCCTAGATTTTCAAACCCAAGGTGACACAGGTGATCAGCAAGTGAGGATGTTTTAGGCACCAATCTGGCCTCATAGACCAAATATGTGGGTTATGTGTTCAAATCCGATCTCATATTTGTCTGGACAGTTTTGTAATTATTCTTCTGCTTGTATGACTACTGCAACACCATAGATATGGTACACTGGGGGTTCCAGATGAGGATTACTGTATTTGGTATTGTCTCGATGCTCTGTGATGGACTCAACTCCTGTACCGGGGATACTCTCCTCTGCCTCGTCAAAGCCTTGTTCAAATGATCAATCAAATCAGTACCTTGACATGATATCGAACATGTCTGGTCCACTTTCCTACTTTTAACCCGAATGTGATATCAGAAGCATGCTCGAATTTGACCGACAACAAATGATGTGGGACATTTAAATGTTTGCCTTCCACTGCTTACTCGTCATAACCAGCTGGGACCGTTAAGCACATTAAAAACATCTCCAGTTGCACCCAACTGCAGCACAAAGTATGGTGAACACTTCAGATTCTAGAGAACCAGAAGGTGAAACACACACCTTTAAAAATACATCATGTTTCTGACAGCTGTTGTCATTGCACTAGAAATTATTTTGAAAAATTAAAGGTAGTATTAGAATAAAACAGATTCCTTCATAAAGAGACAATTTGACATTTCAGCTCGATGTCATAAACACACTAATTTACCAGGAAAGAAAATCATCATACTTTAATTATGCAAGGGAGCTTAAATTAGAGCGTGAATTAAGAAAAACTTTAAGTTATATGTTGCAGCACATTCTATGTACCTTTGGTGTGTTAAAAAGACATATTTACTGCTGTTCAACATACCATTGGCTGCAGTATAAAGAAAAATGTAACAAAATGTTTCATCAACTGGAAAAAAAAACTATTCATACACTGTTCACTTTGTATTTGTGTGCATTCCTTATTAATATATACAGTATGTCCCACAAATACAGTTACAAGGACACAGAAGAAAACAGATACAATTTTGAAACTTTATTTGAAAACCATAAGATTAAATCAGGTAAATCAAGCTACAAACCATATTTACATAGTAGGGGTAGTTTAATAAGGGTATCTGATAATTACAGTCTATCTAAAATGTGTGTAAACTTTACCATGTACAAGAAAATTGTTAAAAGATGGCGGCAGATCACTTGTAAAAAAAAAAGAAAAAGCTCATAATAATAACGAAATCCCTTGTGATTCGGATAGTTTTAATACAGATACTTTTTAATAACATGCTTTTCAAAATATATTAAAGCATTTCAGTTTGGGGTTTTTTTCTAAACATCAGTTGGTGTTATGCGGCTCAGAAAACCAGGGTTTCAAGACATTTTTCATGTGTTTAGATATTATGTACGTAAAGCTAGAAAACCAACTATCGTGACATGGAACTTCTGTACAAAACAACTTTTCTTAGAAGCCAAAGAGTTTAAATTCTGCGAAAGCCATGACTCACCTTAAAACGCCTACAACGTATAACACGAATATGTGAATGACCACGTTATTTACAGCACTTCTTCTCGAAAAGGTCATTCATCTGTTTGTGTGATTTCTTATTGCATGTCTTTGTATTCCAGTGAAGTGGTTTCCGTCGTTCCCCGCTGTGCCTTTCGGCGGCCCGCTGGTCCCCCCCTCCACCTGCGGAAATGCGCGTTCCCATCAAAGGGCCACAGCCAACGCTCATACAGCGTTCGTCAAAACTGCGGCTTGCAGGTGAGTCCGACTGCAGCGGGCGAACCGACTGTCCGAGCTCTCGCTTTGGGGCAACATCGTCGCCTCCGTGTTCCCGGCATTCTGTGCACCTGTGGAACGGGGTTCGAGAAGAGAGGAGGTGCGCACGTGAAGCGCCAGGTCCAGACCTGCAGGTTCCGAGAGCATCCCGAAGAACGCGGCTCCGATGCGGGCAAACGGCCAAGACGTAGCCGAAGGCCGCGAGACCGTTGCAGACATGAGAGGACACGTTCGGAGCGCGCGGCTTGCCAGGCCGGGCACGCCAGACAGGGCTACGGGTGCCAGCTCCCGATGCAATACTCTTTGGGAGTGCGCACTGAAGCACCGTGCAGGCACGTCGTTTCCACGAAGAACAAGTAGAAAGAAAGACAACAGAACTTAGGACGGGCTTTCCAACCGTCATCGGGCGCTGCGGCGTGGCTTCACCGGCGTGAACCGGCTCAACGTGCCGCTCACCACTTCGCTGCGTTCCAGGGACACAGAGCAGCTTCCTCCTTCTTGCCAGGCATGGATGTGACCTGGAACTGGCGATGGGACACGTGAGAAGGGCAGGCAGAGGACACCGACGCGGACGAGAAGAACGAGCGAGGCCGCGGAACGCCAGCACCGGCGCACACGTGCGTGGGAGAATTCCCAGGACACGGCAAATATTTTCTCAGCGTGTTCACAGCACCAGAGACACATCCGCCCAGCCCGATGTGACAAAAACAAGGAACGACCGCATATATTTAAGAAAAAAAACATACAGAATACCGCCGGTTCTAGATTTATCTTATTATTTATTTAATTAAGGTATAATTTATTCAATTGTCACCTGATTATTCTATCTATTAATACAATGCCTTGTTCAATATTGCATAATCAATTGCTTCTTGTTTTCTATGAACAAATAACAGTGTGGTACAGGATGTGTGACACAAGACAAGAGCATAAACGTGGATACCAGGCTTGTCTTGTGTGTAACAGATTTGGTTCTGCAGCCCGCATTACAGGAAAATTTTACCACAGTTACAGCAGCTGCAGGAAAAAAGACGAGCACTGATATTCTATACTTTAATCCATATTTATTTCGGAAAAAAAAACAGCATAAATTGTTGTCACCTCATCGGGTCTTGTCTCGCGACGGGAACAAACGACGTTTTTCACAGTCAGAGTGGCGCGCGCTGCGTGATTTTCACGTTCGAATCGCAAATGTCACTTTTTGTGCTTAGTAAACTGAAGGAACATCCATCACCAATAATAATAATAATAATAATAATTCGTAGGCCTTTGGCGGGGTTTCAGTCAGATTAACGTACCACTGTGCGCGTGCACACACTCACACACACGCACGAACGCACACACACGCGCGCGCGCGCGAGGCGGTCACCCTGCGCTCACCTGGCCGGTGTTGAGGGCCACGAGCGGCGCGCGCGGCGCCTCGGACGGACACCTCCCGCACGGCGGCCTCAGGAGCGCCGGCTGCATGTCGAGCGCGCGCTGCAGCTCCAGGATGTAGTCGATGACGTGCTGCAGGATCTCCACTCTGCTCACCTTCTTGTCCTGCGGAATGGTGGGCACCAGGCGCCTCAGCGTGTCGTAGCAGCCGTTCATGTCAGCGCGCGCGTTCAGCTGCAGGCTGCGCGCGCCGTCCTCCCCCATAGCGGAGCTCGCGGCGGCCCTGCTGCTGCTGCGCACGGACGGAGACGCCGAGGACAAGTGACCGCAGACCGGAGGACAGGAGGACGAGGAGGAGGAAGAGGAGGAGGAGGAGGAGGGTGAAGAGGAATCCTTACTGGCTCCTCGGCCTGGAGGAGCTAGCGACTTCATCAGTAACTAACTGGAAATGAAATTATAATAATGACGATAATAAGAGCACTTTTCAATTGGAACAATATTTAGCCAGTTGGCAGCAGAAAGTGGATATGTCTAACTTAGCATATTCATAACAACTCAACTGTCTGTTTGTCTGTCTGCCTCAAAATGGCCTATATTCCTCGGCACGCGAACCGTGGAGCGCGGGGACAGCGGCGACTCGCAGCGACGTTTATACAGTGAAGGGGAGGAGCTACTGCGCGAAGGCGTGGTCAGCGGACCGGGGTGTGGGGGCGGGGGCAGTGTACAGGTAGGTGTGTATGTGTGTGTGCGTGCGCTCGCGCCACTTTTTTAAGATTTAATTCGGAAATTATTCAAATTATTTCACAATTAGCACAATAATTTTCACAATTAGGAAACCTAAACTGTCCTTAGTAACTCAGCGTAGAAACTTAACATTGAAAACGTTATTAAGCGTCAACTAAATAATAATAATAATAATCATAATGGCATTTTAGGTTCAGAAAGTGAAAGAAGCTGTAGTTTGTTTTATTCTCCGTGTTTCGTGATAGTGAACAGTCACACTGAAGACCTGATGATCTATGTTAAAATAGACCAGTACGTCCCACAGCAGAGTGTTTTCATCATGTATTACGAGTGTTCCGCTTGACCTCGATGGAAGCCGACTGTCACCAGCACATGGAATCCACCTTGGCCGTTTAAATCGTCGTTTGTGTTAAATGAATCTCTTAGTATCTCCATGAACGAATTAAATTTGGTAGAGCATATATGTCATGTACACGCGACAGAAATATATGTGTCACACAAATGCATCTGCAGCATTTACAATTCGTTTAAATCAGTTTTTAAATACTTTCAAAAATATTTAAATATTACGTATTTTGCTTTTATACTAGTAGTTACAGAAGTTGCAGAAAAGATGCGATTACTGCCTGCGGTTTGAAATGAATTGAATGTGAATAACTGGACTGTACAGGGTAACCACGGATATAATATTCAATCTGTACCCTAAATATTAATCTTATAACACTTCCAGTAAAATACCCAGCTGTATACTTGGCTCAGGTACAGCAACAGTCACTCTGAAATTGTAAAATCGTGAGCTAAGCAACACATGATGATAATAATCATATAAACTAAAGCAAAGATGGAGAGCACACAGGAGCATAGGGAAATACTTTCGTCTTTCGGGACCGACGCGTTTCGGCAGGAAGCCTTCATCAGCTACCCGGATGTTGTGAAAACCATGACATACAGCGTAAACACAGTTCTGAGGTCATAAAGTAGCGGATGACGTCATCATAAGTGGACCGACTACGTAAAATGACAGTTGCAAAATGATGGAAGCGGCACAAAGACGGTTAACTTGTAATTTTAAAAAAGAGTACAGAACAGCACAAGAGCAAATCTGATATGGACCGAAACAGTGACGAGAAATAATAAATACTTACAAAAACAAACATGGCAAAAAATAATAATAGCAATAAGAACTACCAAATTTTGAATTAAATGAAGAATCATTGACAGAACAGGCAAAAGCATAAACAAACTAATTCAAATCATAATTTGCAATTTTAAAAGTTTTTACACTTTGATAGGTTTAATGTCCTGGTTTAACATCTGTTACCACACAGTTTGTATCACACAAGTCACATAATAATAATAATAATAATAATCATAATAATGCAATATACGGAAAAGTTGGCATCAGGTGTAGACAGGTATAAAATGTGCATGACCTGTGTATGGCCTATTTCATTTCATTTTCATTTGAACTCATGGGTACATTTCTGCCCAAACCATACAACCTCAGTGAGGTCCCGAGATGCGACCAGGAAAATGAGAGGCACAGTGCAGTTTCAGCACATCTTGGTACCTCAGTAGACACACAACTGACAGGTGAGCATGCAGTGCTGTCCAAGCACTTACTCGATGTTTTCCAGGATGTTCCACGATGCCTCGCCAGCAAAGCTGCCGACCGCTCTGCGATGTCACTCATTCGCACGGTGTTTGCCCAGCCGGCGTCGCTCGGCACATTGCCAAGGCCCCCTTGGATGGCAACATGTTGGCACGGAGCCACACTGTTTCCTCCTTGGCCCTACGCCATGTTTGGAGCTCCATTACATTCTGGGATTGTTGACCGGGAACACACTCTCCAGAAACGGGCATGGAACATCTCCACCATACACTGAGTCACCTCGTTTCAAACATCTTGTGTGGGTCAGAACAGCTACCACCCCTATATACACTAAGTCCTCAACTAATGAACACAGATGGGATCTTAAGTCCGATTTGTTCCTAACAAACGTTGCTCGTCCATGGGATGATCTGGTCCACATTCGGCAATGAATGGGAGTTTGTTTAGAGAAAGCATTTCAGTTTTCAGGCATTTTAAACTAGATAGGGTCCAGACCCTCATCACCCTGCATTTGACAAGTGTTATTGATAAGGCGTGGATTTATGGAAAAGACAAAGAGTATTCTACATTTGTTTTGGCTTTCTCTGAGGATTTTCCAGAATCTAACCTGTGAATTTATAGAGAGACACCTATTATGTAGCTTTTGCTAATTGTGAGTTACTAGTTAAAGTGCCTTTGGCTTTACAAATAAATTGAGTTATGAATAGATTTTAAAATTCCAGTTGTGTTTGTAAGTTGAAGAGCCAGAGGACTTCCGAGTATATACTGTTAGAGAGTTTCATTGTTTCTTGAAATTCTATAATTGGAATATAGTTACAAATTTATTAAGAATTTGAACATTATTTCTATTGTCCTGAAACATATGCTCATGGCAGATGAAACACAACCATATATAAAAATAGTTTAAATTATGTTTTGATGTTTCTTCAAATCAGATCTTCAGACACATCTTGTAAATAACTATACAGTATATTCTCCTCCAGGACACATTCTTTTGTGAATTTTGCCAGTGCTGAAATTGAAAACACATGAAGGTTTCATAGTAGTTGTTCCTTCAGAAGGGGTAAACATATGGATGTATGGTTCTGAGATTACTTTTCATATGCCAAGCATGGTTAAGAAGTGATGTAAAAGTGCAGTTCCACATAGATTTGTTATACCGTTCTTGGATAGCATGTTTTCATTCTCTGTGGATCACATTCTCTCACTTCAAAAATTTCCTCACTGGACCAGTCTCCTCCACAAAATGCTGGGTTTGGCACAGCTGGACTGTTTGAAGGAAATGGCAGACTTGGAGCTGTTTCATAGCTGCACACGAGGGATAAACAGAAATTCAAGAGTGAAATGCAAAACCCGTGGTAGAAGCCTTCAGATGCATTTCGGGACAGAACTTCGGTGTCCGCTGGCTGCCCCTCCCACCGACAGCATGACCTTGTGGTGCGAGTGATGTTCAAAGTCGGGGGGGGGTCTCAGCCAATTCCCCGTGTACCACAGTGGCTTTGCTCGGTGACAGCAAAGGAACATCAAGACTGAAGAACTTGGTTTTCCACACAATGGATCTCAGAGGGGTAGAACTGCTCACTAGTACACTGTAGTCCTAGTTACCGCGTTCGGTTCAGTTCGGACTTTTACCCCTTGTTGCATTGGCCCTTTCCCCAGAGTACTCTGCCTTTTAATGTGCACGCATATTGTAGTTTCTTTACAAGAACCTGTATCTTTCTCACTCCAGTTCAGGTTCTGCTTTTACATGAATTTCAGTGTAAACTGAGGTAATCCCCATTATGCCTTCTTTCCCTTTGTACATCTCAATCAGAACTCTAAAGCGATTTTTATAAATGCCATTCTTGTGGAATGTCTCACTGTCTCACTCCCTTTGCTCCCCTTCGTACTCTACACAGTACTCAGGATTTACCAGGATAAATATCCGTGTGCTTTGTGTTCGCTATTGAAAGCAGCTGTTTTTGAACTCATTGTACTCAGATATTTGCTCTGTGCGCACAGTGTGAATGTGATGTTTAATACAAGTTTGTGTTTTCATCAGCCTAAGAGTTCTACATCTGTTATAAACTGAAGCCAACACCTAATGTAAACCAGACCTTATGTGGAGTTAAAAAGTCCTGCAGCAACATGCATTTGAATGCCATCTCTAAAGCGCTTGTCTGAAATTCAGCAGCAGAAATAATATTGTTTATAGAAAAGGGGTTGATTTGTCTCCAAGGAAGCAAAGGTTAATATGGGAGGTAAATGAATACTTGCTGGTTATTTACCTGTGAGTGAACTGGGGGGTCTGTTTACACAAAGCCATAAGTGGGTAAAAGTGATCATTTAGAAACATTCATAACGTGTCTCTGCAGCTTTACAGGTCCAATGTGATGAAAGATATTCAAACAACAGCGTAAAGGCAAGCATATGGAATCATTTATAAAAACTATAAAAATGTAAATTGTTCCTGCAAGTTCTGTTGTACTCTTTGAGTGCAGTTCGGGATTTTGACAGTTCAATTACTTTAAAAATATGAAAAATAAATTCAGCATATAAAACCAAATTGGAATGGAATTTAACCAAATAAAAAAGATTGAGCTGCTATTTGTGTAAACCAGGAGATATAGCATATTGTATGCTCTATGTGAAGTTTTGACATATAAAAAGTTCTTTGACGAGAAAATTGCTTCAGCAATTTACATGATAAATGGCGCAAAGGAAACTGGAAGCAATACCTATTATTTTACCATAGTAAGACCTATTATTTTAACATGAACATTGTTTTACTTCTTTGTGAATGTGATTTTTATTTGGAAAACTTTGGTGTGGAAGCATAATATTTTTTTCAGTAAACTTATAATTGATTTGAACTACTGTAAGCAACCAATGAAATCCAGATGGACAGTCATGGCAGAACAAAAAAAATTATAGAATATAAAGAAACACAAAGTAGCTGCATTTTCTAATCCTGCGTCACTTTGAATAATAACCCTCATTTCCTGACCAATACAGGATCCTAGTAGGGAGCCCAGTGGCCACATGCTGAAGCCACAGCCACATTTAAAAGGATTTTAATTCCATCCAGCAATACAATGTATGCGTATGAAAGTTTTTACTCCTCCCCACCACAACATCATGTAAAGTAATAGAATTGAACAGACGAAAACAATTAAGGAAAAACATTTATCAGGGGTGTCCAAACTTTTTTAGCAGAGGACCAAAATCATTATTGTGCACTGGTTTTAATATCATAGTGAAATTGGTAAAGCATTTTTTTTCTATTTTAAGTGCATTGTGTATTTTGGTGTGTGTCTGACTATAGCTGTATTATCACATGATGAAATGTACAGTATTTATGGTAGGTATAGTATTTATTTACAATTTTACAAATGTTCTTGCGGGTCACATTGCCTGAAACGGTGGGCCACATGTTGGACACCACGAGATACACTGAAAAAGACTACATTTTCACCCTCAGGATATACAGAAAATGTTCTGCTTTAGTTTTAAGTCTCACAGTGGCTAAAAATTGTGCTCCATTTGTGCCATATCATGCTGTTCTTGCAGTGGTCAGCGTGAGTTAGACCCACCACCATTGGATACAAAGGTTACAGGTTTAAATCTCATCTAATGCTATAGTGCCCCTGCGCAAGGCACTTACTCTCAAATTACTCCAGAAAAGTTTACTCAGCTGTATAAATGGGTAAATCATTATAAATAGCTGTAACACTGTAACCTGCGCTGGATAAAAGTGTCAACTGAATACGTTCCAATATTTCAGCTATCTAACCCTAACCTTTTCTTTTGTGCCACTGACTGAAATAGACAGGTGGAGTAGCAGTTTGGGCTGTTGCGTTGGAATACAAAGGTTCTTGTTTCAGCTCCTCCTCCTGCGCAGTACCCATGAGCAAGGTATTTACCCAGTAAGAATGTCCTACTGTATAAATGGTGAATAATCCTAAATCTTGTATTACACAGAAACTGAACACTGTAAATCTGCAAGGACAAATGCGTCAATGAAAAATAGAATAGAACTACCTTTGGATCCAAAGGTCGCAGGTTTGATCCCCCTCTCCGGCTTTAGTACCCTTGAGCAAGGTACTTACTCTAAAAAATTGCTCTAGTAGAATTACCCAGCTGTATAAAGCGTAAATAATTGTAGATAGACTAACATCATAAATCACTTTGGAGAAAAGCATCAGCTAAATTAATAAATGTAAACTGTAAATAACTTTATATAATACAGTACAGTACGTAAGTAGAAATAATAATTTATGATATTCTGTATTTGATCTTATTTGAAATGGACTATAAAATAACAGATAAATATAATGAAATATGCAGATTTCTTCTTGTTTTTATCATGTTATACAGCTGACCTGTAATTTTACAATATATAAAGCTAGATATTTTACTTGAACAACTCACTCACTGTTAGTAACTGTTTGTCCAAGTTGGGGTAGTACATTGTTCTGGTACTAGTGGTACTATTGACGTTTAGGAAGCAGCATAATGAATCCTAAATGTCTAAATTGAAAAATATATATACAGTATAGACGGCAGACAGAGGGTTGCACATCCCTGCACCATAGCTACTCTTATAGTAGTACACAAAGCGATCTCGACTCACACTTATATTTGAGCTGAGCTCAAGCTTTCCAGTGTTACATACTTGCTCACATGAGAGCTTAGTCAAAGCAGGAGCATCACTTTGTATATTCTTTCTCGGAGGGGTGCTGTAGGGCAGCGGGTTTGGCCAGATCCTACTCTCCAGTGGGTCTGGGGTTTGAGTCCTGTTTGGGGTGCCTTCCAACTGACTGGCATCCTGTCTGCGGTGTGTTCCCTAGCCTTGTGCCCTGTGCTGCTGGGTTAGGCTCTGGCTCACTGCAACCCTGCTCAGGACAAGTTGTCTCAGACTGTGTGTGTGTTCTTGTGAGCCACTGACATCCTGCCTCTGCACACACTGCTCACATTTACCTCTGTAACCCACAAAATGCATAAAGTGTCTTTTTATGTTTATGAATTCTCAGGGGTGTCAAGAATGGGGCCTCGATGCCCTGTAACATCGACAGCCAGTGCTCCTGAGGAATAGCCATCAAATTAGGTAATTATGCCGGAGAAATTATAAATAATTATATGACAGGAGGATGTGTTTAGTTAATTAGTTTCATCCTCGCTTACGGCAAATAATAGCTCCAAACCGTCCCAAGAGATCACATGTTTTAGATGCTCATCCATTTGGAATTAATGAAAGACTTGGCTGGCAGAACTGACTCACTGAATTGCTCTCCGGACTCTCCCTGTTCGTATGTATCATTCACTGGGTTACTCACCACTCTTAATGCAAAGCTCCTTCCTATCTACAGCTGAATAAAACACAAGAATGAATCCTGTATATACAGCGGCCACATACAGGAAGAACATCCTTAATAATATTGCCGTACGGAATTATATTTCGTTGTTTCCATGATTGTCATTTTTCAGCACATGGATGGGAAAAGTGCGGAATCAAAAGTGAAATCATAAAAAAAAGGGAGACTGTAAAAACAAGCGACAAACACAGCTGAAACATTTCTGAAGAACAATTACCACCAATTTACTCTACAGGAAGAGAAATCAATGACGCTTTCCCTTTATTAGACAATGAGCTGATTGCAAAGAAAGAGCGACAGCCTCAATGAACTCTCTGCAATGCCTGCTGCACTACTGGCTGACTGCAACATACCAAATGTATTTTTGCATTTAGATTTATGCTTATTCATTTAATAGACACTTTCTGCAAATCGACATACATCTCAGAGAGTAATACCAAAAGTGCATTACATCAGCAGAAGTACAATTTGCCACATATCACTGTATAAACCAGTATAATTTACACAAGGAGCTGCATACAGGGCTTTTTAAGTATTATTGTTTTTAATATTTAAAACAAATAACTTTTTAATAATTAAACTGATAACATGATGCACATTTATTGAGCACACTGGAGCTCAAGGGAGAAGTGAGTATGAAAGAGAACTGTTTAAAGACCTGCTTGAATGTTGAGAGGGATTAAGCAGTGCTGAGGGACAGAGGGAGATCATTCCTTCGCACTGGAGCCAGAACTGAGAACCTTTGCGCTTTGTGATTTTGGACCTCTTGGAACCACCAAGAGTGGAACCGCCAAGCAGGCAGAGGCGGAGGAGTCTGTATTAGTCTGTTTGCGGAGTAATGAGTGATCAAGTTTTTATGTGTCGGGTAACATATCCAGTTATAGTCCTGTAAGCCATAACCAGAGTGCTGAACTTGATACAGGTAGCTACAGGAAGCCCATGGAGAGAGATGAGGAGAGGGGTACATGGGAACCCTTTGGTAGGTCAAACACAACTTATGCATCAGTGTTCCAGATCAGCTGGAGAGGTCAGATGGCAGAGGCTGGAAGACCATATTTTTATTGGGATAATATTTATGGAGAAATGCAAGCTCATTGATTGCAGCTTGTTGATACAGCATCAGTTCTATAATGTTTCAAGTAAAGCAGCTTCCAAACGCTGCCACTTCGCAGAACAGCTCACGCTGAGCTGCAGGTGTGTGTCAGGTGACGTCTGCAGTTTATTGGTCAAACGCCGCCGTTTGTAGGAGGTGCACCAGTGTTCGTGTTGAGTAATCGCCGGTCTGCTTCCAGGTGGACTGCCGGGTAGATTTATGGATCGGGACACAGGTGGCCGGGGGGGGCGAGGTCTGCAGCAACACTCCCCAACAAGCACACCTGCTCTGTGTTTGGCGCACACACACACACACACACACACACACACACACACACACACACACTTTGACTGGAAAAAGGCTGGACACACCTGTGGGCTGGAGTCTTGCAAGAGACCCATTTATGACTTTTGCAAAGACGGTGTTCAGGTAAATGTTTAATTATGGAAACACCCACTTTGTCTGGGATGTGCAGAGTGAACCACACACACACACACACACACACACACACACATTTTCAAGACCGCTTGTCCCAGATGGGGTTGCGGGGAACCGGAGCCTACCCAGCAACACAGGGTGTAAGGCCAGAGGGGGAGGGGACACACCCAGGACAGGATGCCAGTCCAGCACAAGGCACCCCAAGCAGGACTCGAACCCCAGACCCACTGGAGAGCAGGACCCGGTCCAACCCACTGTGCCACCGTGCCCCCCATACAGAGTGAACCTTTCCAGTGTGTTCCATGGAGAAATGAAAAAGAGTCTTTATTTAAAAACAATCGATTGTGCCACTGAGTGGCTTTCCTCCAGTCGCTCCAGTTTCCTCCCACAGTCCAAAGACATGCAGTTCAGGTGGATTGGTGATGCTAAATTGTGTAACTCCGTGTGTGTGTGTGTGTGTGTGTGTGTGTGTGTGTGTGTGTGTGTGTGTGTGTGTGTGTGTGGCTACCCTGTGAAGGACTGGGGCCCCCTCCAAGGTGTACCCACCTCAGCCTTGAGCCCAATGCTTCTAGGATGGGCTCTGGATAACTGCGACCCTGCTCAGGACAAGTGGTTATTGAAACTGGATGGATGGATTTATGAGGTTTTCAATGGGCGTTTCCAGACACCAGCTGTGATTATTGCAGTACAACTGTGGCCCAGTGTTAGGGCAAGACTGTCTCCCGAAACACAGGGAGACATGGGAAAATTGCTCCTCTCCCAGCGAAGGGATGAGGGCAACAATTGGAAATAAGTTGTCGAGGTAGAACATAGGTGCTCTTACAGAAACTACAAGTAAAGATGTTTTTTTGGCTTTGTTCAATACAACATACAGAAGAAGGAATCTCTTTGGTGGACTCATGTGGAATTACACTGCGGGTTCGAGCACAAGCAGGGCAGCCTTGGTCATCCATGTAATAAGTAGGATTTCACACTTCTTGAAAGATTTGGTAGTGTGCTTAATTTTCCTTCGCTGCATGGACACTACTGTCCTTCTTTTGGAAATCTTTGAATGCATTGTTCAGTAAAAAAAATATGAACGCAGTGCATCAAGGGGCATCTGGTCTATTGTACAGAACAAACTGGAAGTGCATCCTTTGCCAGATGTTCCTCTGTTCTGGGGCTTTGGGGAATTAATATGATCATACTCACAGCTAAAATTGGGACCCTTTTCATCAGGAAAGAGAGCCTTGGCATCAGGCAGGATGCTTGTTAATTCAGCAATGAAGAATCTACACAGTGTAATTTTTTTACTTAAATTTCTGACAGAAAGACATTTAATATTTTCTACTGTGTTTGCCAGTAGTTCAGTTGTACAATCCAGCTCTGGACCATTACTCCGCAACATTGTCACGTTAGAAAGAAAACCCTGTGCCAAAGTCTAATGATTGCAATGTTTTGTACATAAAGCAGTGTTTTGGTATAAAACGCACCACAGCGGCTACACATCGTGCTATGTAAATGGATGGAAAAGAGATCTGGATAAGAGCTGAGCTACTCAACTGAGCCGAAGAGTGGATGTGTGCTTCCATCTGCTGGTGAACGCACACAACACACACATTGTTTCCCATGGATTTCAACCCTGTTTGGCCATGTGGACTGACCCCTCTCCAAGCCGTCGAGCACCAGCTCCAAGCCCATCGGGATTCTGTGAGTGATTCTTCCCCACTGCGGTCTCTCCTACAGAGACAAGGGGAGAGCAGGTCTCAGGCAGACGGCAGCGCTTTGCTGCAGCATCTTTATGATCAATTCTGGCTTTTCCCAGTGTGAGCACAAGGAGCACAGTGTAGTGTTCCTACAGGCTTCTTGTCATCCCCCTTAAAAAGGGATGCATCTCTGAGTTCAGTAGGGAAACGCGAAACAAGCGAATGCCGACTTCCCATCTGTAAACACTGAGGTGCAAAGACACACAGGCATCTGGCTCCTCTCCTTCCACAAAGGCGTGTTGTTTACAGCTGGAGCTCTCAAGCCGCGTTCCAACACTGAGCTTGTCACCGCACCAAACTGGACGTGAAGAACGAGCTTGTTTCTAAAGGTGGTGCTCGGAAGAGTAAAGTATGCATCCTGTTCAGCTGAGGCTTATAAAACTTCTTAGTTATCTTGTGCTGCCGAAACATCACATCAAAATACTTGGTAGGGCCACTTAAAAAGGTTTTAACCTCTGTTTTTAGCGATTAGGAGCAACAGAGAGCATAGTGGCTAAAGACGTGCTCTGCAACAGTATCATAGAGTGAAATACGTAACTCAGGATCTTGACTCATTAATAACCGCTTGCTCAGTGCAGGGCCACAATGGATGGACGCCTATTCCGGAAGCTTGTGGTGTCAGGGAGCTTACAATATGGACAGGGCGCCAGTCCATCACAAAACACCTAATATTTTCAGCTATTACTCAACTATATAAAGGGGTAAAACTGATCTAGGTAAAATGTTGTGTAATGTTATACCTGTACAGTTATGAAATAAAACAGTCAGAACTGTTGACACCACAAAGGCCTGTTTCAGCAAAACTGAAGTTCTTTTACAAGCAACTCCGAATTTTTCTTTCTTTCTTTTCTTATGGGATTTAGAAGTTCTTTTAAACACTTAATTAAACAGGACTGTTGGCTGGTTGGTGGTGGAAACAGCGAAAGGGGTTGATGATTGATGGAGAAACACCCACTTTGCACTGATTTGGGGAAAGGAGGGCCAGCTGCTCCTGGTTGAAAGCACAGTGAAGCACTGACATCTAAGGCAGCTGGTCTGAGGGTTTTCAGAGGGACTCATGGGAGAGAGGACAGTGAGCAGCATCAGCTGATAGAGTGGTTTGAGCTGCTGCCTTTAGGCTCAGAGGTCATGGGTTCAAAAGCAACCTCCTGCTGTATCATGCTTGACCATGGTACTTACCCTGAATTTCTCCAGTAAAATTATCCATCTGTATAAATGGATAAGTAGTAATAAGTATCTTAACCTTGGAAGTTGTTTTGGGGAAAGGTGTGAGCTACATGAATGAATGCCTTCTACATTTGTTTCTATAATACAAAAGTTATCGGTGATTTCTGGATTTCCAGCTGCACTGACGGTCAAATAACAGACATCCAGCTGATTCCGTTCTGTTACCAAGGAAACACAACTCTGTCATCTAATTACATGATGTAGCATGCAGCAAATTGCTTCCCTATCCTTAAGGTATGACATCCGTTTAATATAATATGTTGAGTCACTGCTAGCAGGATTTATGGACTTCAGTTTCCTTATCTGGATCTTTTTTCCAAGGTAACTGTTTTTCTAAGGTAGAACATCTAAGGAGAGCCGTATAACTACTTATCATACACAAAATGTAAATTAATTTTATTTAATATCATCCTTAAAAGCTACTTAATTCTGTAAGCTACTTACAATGACAAATCCACTTACAGAGGTAAATGATTTTTACTGTCGAATCACAGTAAATATCATGCATAAGGGGAGCAACGGCAGCAGGTGGGCCTCAAACCTGGTTCTTTGAGCCCACAGGTGAGACCAACTGTTACATTACATGTGGTTTTACTCTTGATGGTACTGTGTCCAACAGTGATTTACAGGGCCAGATTTGGCATACAGACCCCTTTTGGACCAATTTGGTGGGGCCTCATGGGTTTAACATTATTTTAGATTAGGTGTCTCGAATATATGCTATCATATTCTATTAAAAACAAAACAACATCTATTTATTAGTTTACATTTTGATGCAAAATGTATTAAAAGTGCAGCCTCTTCCTTTTTTTTCAAAGCTGGAGGAGGCAACCCCGTTGCAGGGGCCCCTGTGGGATCCCAATGGGCCAAATAGGTTCAGATACCTTAAGGCTGGCCCTGGATTACATGTTTTTTTCTTATGTTTTAATCTTGTTTGTTTAGAGGCATGGACAGCATGTAGCTGCTCATCTGCTGGGGGCAATATTGAGACAATGTCAGAAAATTATATGTATTTATTAAATTTATGCCGGCATTTATTCTTGTACGCTGGCGCTGCGGGAGACATACAACTATTCAACGGTCCAGGAGACATAATTGTGACACTTAGGATCTGAAGACTGATACTTTTTCATTTTCAGTAAATCAGTTTTTTTAAGTACTTAGCTGACACCTCTTTCCATGGTAAATCACAATGGTAAAATGCTATAATTTATGTGAACCGCACTATATATATATATAAAAATTGCTTTGCACAGAGCAACAGTGAGGACAACACTGCACCACAAACAGAAAGCTCTAGAATGCTGGAATCTTTATTAATTCAGGACCAGATGCACAGCCGGTTGGAGTCTGACAATCCTCACCTTGCAGTAATTTGCTGGGTGTATTAAGGTGACCTGCAGCTGAGGGCGGGGTTTATGGCAAAGGGGGCAGGATTGTTAGAGCCAGCTGCTCCGACTTTGGCAGCAGCGAGCGGCACGTGAATATCTTAAAACGGCCTGACTGTCACCGTTGCATCATAGGGCAAACCGCACCACACTCCACAGGCCAAAGATCCTAGTGATCACCTTGCGAGGATTTCTGCAGGCATTGGCTGGAACGGAGCCTGAGCCAACGGGAGCTCATTAACATGGCCCCGCCCCCAGCTGCTGAGCGGAAACCTCACATGGTTTTCATGAACTGCTGACTCACATGGTTAAGACCCATCTCTCTCTAGCATGTTCATTGTATTCGGGGTTTATAGTGCTAAGGCAAACTTTGTAAAAGATATTAGATGTACTGTGTAGTTGTCAAGTTCTCAGGGGGCACTTTGCTGTCTAATAATGTGTGGTGATACTGCAGGTGGGTGATGTGGCAATATCCTCAAGGTGCTGAAAGATGTTGACTATGAGCATCTGTCTGCCCAAGCAGAACCTCAGACATCATTGAAAGATCCACACCCAGGATCATATAGTGCACATCGAAAAAACATCTCCCGAATGACATCCAACTTCCCTGAAACAAAGGATATTTCTCATAAGTGTCCTTGCAATTGATGTTCATAGCCACATGGCTAGAGATGACACATTCCTCTACCGGGGATTACGAAGGACAGCGGGTACGCGCTGTCGTCTTCATCTCCTGCATCGCTCTCTATGCGTTCAGTGCCGAGTGCCCAATGAAAGCTTGAACCAGGGATGACTCATCCCACCTTGCTCACGAACAGCATCCAAAGCTGAGCCTCAGTTCTCTCCGCATTGCAGGCTAAACGCAGCTTTCACAATACGCCAAATGTTTGCGCTTTCATAATTCATTCACAGTTAAACACACAGTCCCCGACAGATGCATCATAGACATCAGTATGTAGTGATCATTCCCAAAAGTTTCCCATCGAACCTGTGTTTTTCTATACATAAATACATATTTTGCATTTTGAGTATCAAAAATATTTTGCATTTTTGTATAATTTAATATTTTGATATTATCGATCACCCATCCATTGTCAAAGTATGAGTGTATGTATGTGCGTGGTGTCAGCACTTTGCTTATCATAAATATGCACATTCCGCTCACTTGGTGCTCACGGACAGTACGAACATCTTCCTCGTTTTTCCATCAGTGATTCCGCTCAACAGCTCCGTCACTCTAACAGCTGGTTCACTCAATATCTTCCTCAACAAGTAAATGACTACTATAATTAATGGGCTCCCGCTGGTTTTACCGTTAAATTAAATATGAGGAGGTGTTTGGGCCACCAGACACTGCTGACTAAAGGGGAGTGACAGCACAGCCAGGTACGGTTTAGCCCACCATGCTTCTCTGTACTCTACTTTCATCATCATCATCATCATCATCATCCTTGTGCTCATCATCATTTATTCTGATGATATCAAACTGAATTTCCCATATTTAAAAACAATGGGTCATTTTGCACTGCAGATGATGTTTTAGAATGAGTGCATACGAATGAACAAAGGAAATTATCTGCAGTCATGATTCATGTTTATGTGCCCTGGAATGACATCATTTCAGGTGATGATGACACATTGGTTTCCATATATTTTAAAGAGAAAACCTAGCAAACGGCATTAACTTGCAGTCAGATTTGTAATTATTTTCTGTACATATCTTGTTAACTAATGTTCAGTTCTAAGCCTGGGTTTGCTGGATCAATGGGCGAACATGCCATGGTGATGATGACCGTAACCACACACTGTGCAATTTACTCTGAGAATAATACATTTTCTACCAACCTACCCACCTACCTACCTATCTATCTGTCTCTCTACCTATGTTAATTATTTGAATGTTTGTTGGCGTTTCACTGACCTGGAAAAATGTCTAAATTTTCATTGTCCATTGTACTCCCAACTAGAACGTAGGAGGTAAACACCACTTGATCAACCACCAGCTCATCATCTGTCAGCTGCACCAAAAAGCTGCTTATTTTCTTGACACAGTGCATTTCTCTGTGAGGTACATTCCCCATTTGTGGCGCATACACTGGATTTACAGAATTACGTAATGATTTAAATCAAATATCTGCAGAGACACTGCAGATTCTGCAGGTGAAAAAAGTCCACCTGTGTTCGGCAGCATAAATATTTCTGAGCTCAATGCTGGAAGTGAGAAACACTATCGAGAGATCTACAATCTCAGAAGCCCTTCACGGATGTTGTTTATGGGAGGGAGGGATAGATAGAAAGTGCATTTATATTTATTCAATGCGCTAATACTTTTCTTCAAAGCTACATCCTGTTATTTGCCCATTTATAAAGCTTAGTCACTTTGACTGGCACAATTAGAAGGTAACTACCTTATGCAAGAGTCCTCAAACAGTATATGAGATTTGAACATACAACCTTCAGATTTAAATGAAACAGTCCTAACTACTATGCTGTCAGCTGCTTTTAACAGATGCCCTGAGTTGACATCCTTGGCCAGCAAGCACGGGGCTTGATGGATCATGCTATGGGTTTGTTCTTCATCACGAGGGACTGGGAAAATTTTGTCGTCAAGGGTAAGATGGACCAAGTCAAGTCATGTGTGTAACTTGGTAGGTATGTGGAAAAAATGTATGGAGAAATTGCCAAAAAGTCCGAGACTGAATTTGTAAAGCACATACAGACAAAGCAGTGTAAATTCATAGTTATCATTACTAGAAATCCTACCTCAAAACATACAAAAAAAGTTCAGTTGAGCTATACATACATACATACTGTATATAAAGTCATTATCCACAGATTACTGGGTGTCATAAAGATGGAAGGAGAGTTAGTGGTCCAGGGTTTTAAACAGCACTGTAACAGCTCTGAACTCTCTGAGACCTCCTCCTGACCTTCATTTTCCACCAAGGATCTGAAACCTGATCTAGTTTACAGGCACATCAGTCTACACCCCTCCAAGAGGGTGAACACGAATACAAAGTCTACAGGAAGTGGTGGGATCATTACCCACATCCCTGTAGGCATCAGCTTAAACCACTGTTACAGGTATTCGTGTTCTAGTAGTAGTTACAAGTATTAAAATGAAGCTGGGCTGTAGTGGAATGTTTAGGGCACTTTGGTTTTGTCTTCACGTTGGTTGATGGAGTTTCAGTCACTACTAGCATGGTTATTAAGCCCCTACGAGGATATCTTTCATTGGAGATGATGGTGGCAGAAGTGGGATACCAGAAGCGGTGAACACTGTGGAGGATTGTGAGGGTTTGAGTAGTCTGTGATTGATAGGTTGTTGCCACAGGCACAGAGTGGTCTAATACTTCTTTACTGAACTTCCATCCAAAACTTCAGTTAGTGCAAGGCAAAATGAACAACACAAGATAAATGAGAAAGAAGTTTTACACCTCTTTTCCTCTTTGAAAACGATCAGACGTAAAATCCACAAATCAATTTTACTGACTGTTACCTGAGCTAAATTGAGACTTCTTTTGATAAAAGAATTGCATGGATTTTGGGGAGATTAAAGAGTTTGGCGTGATGCCCCTAACCTCCCTGTGCTTATTAAAAGGTCCCACTACACTTCGATTGCTGTGATAAAGCACAACCTCAATGGGGTATCAGGGCTGGGGACACCCTGGTGCTCTCTTTCAAAGGGCACCGTCCCAGGTTGGATCCCACTAATTCCATCCCCAGGCATGCCGCAAGATCTGAATAGCTCCACCTGCTTGGACACACAGACACCGCTGACTAATCCAGTCAGCTTAGGCAGGGTAAGCAGCTATCATTGCTGCCAATGACGTAGTCCTTCAAGGTCTGGTGGCACTCTGGTGTGCTCTCTTCGCTGACATTTCAGTGAGGACAGGTTAACGGCTCCAGGGAGGAAAAGCTGGATTCTTAATTACCGCACCTTGTAATCTTTGGCTGTTATCCTGGGGCTTGATTGAATGACATGTGACTTTGAGAGGACCTGTTTTTTGTGTTTCACGCCCAGTCAGAACACAGCATACGGTCTGCCTTTACAGTCGTGTGATAGCCGGTGCCATCATACACATACTGCAGAAGGATTTTCAAAAGCAAGTTATTAGGTGTGAAAGATTACCGCTAGCAGCAGGAAATATAGAAAATGGAACTGGCAGTACTGACCCCTGAGATATTTTTTTAAGAGTGACAGTATGGAATAGGGTGATTATGGACTGCACTTGCTCTGAATATAATAATAATGATAACAATAATAATAATAGTAATAATGGATTTCTTCTGAGTGCTCCAATTTCCTCCCACAGTCTAGAAGTGCATTTCATGTAGATTGGTGACTCAGGTGCCCATAGAGTGCGAATCTGTCTTTGTGTGTGTGTGTGTGTGTGTGTGCGTGTGTGCGTGCGTGTGTGTTACAGTACTATCTGATAGACAGGCATTTTTTCCAGGGTGTACCCTGCATCATGCCCTATGATTCCAGAATATTCTCTGGACATCCATGATCCTGTATTTGACAGGCAATTAATAAAAGTGACGATGTAGATGATAACAGGGTAATCGATTAGTTTGACCACTGCTCCTTGAGAATGAACTCCCGCCACACTTGGCAGTGGCACCAGAACAGAACTGTGAACCTTTTTCCAGATGTTCTTCAGGTAAAGGAAAACAGAAACCGAGAGTTTTTGCCATCCTACAAGCACCAATTGCTCAGCCGTCTCTAATGTTTTGCACACTTGCTTGTCGTGGTTCTGTTCCTGTTCGAGCTTCTTATCCAACAATAGCGCACTTTGAGTTTCATCTCGACCATATGATCTTAAGCTTTTCTAGACCAAGGACCCTTTAAGAAACCCTCTTACAATAATGTTTACATATAAATGAAAGGAAAAATACTACACTCAGTTTATTGCACAGAAAATTATTTTTCTTCACACAGGGTCATGTCATAGATAGTAAAAGCATAGTAATATTTTCACTATAACTTTAATTTAGCTGGACAGAGTCACGTGCAAAGAAAACCTGTCCTACATGGACCCCCTGAAACTCATCCATGGACTCCAGGTTGAGAACTGCTGATCTGAATGTGGATGTAAAGGATGAAATCCTGAGAGGCACAGAGTAGCCAGACAGAAAGATATGATCCTCATACATCTCGAAAGAAGTAATTGTATCAGCAAAGATGTCCTTTCTCAGAAATTGGCGTGTGCTGTGGGAAGCCAGCAACATTGGGACATGAAGGTAAGCTGGTCGCCAAAGGAGACCGCTGACTAAAATAGCACATCACGCCGTTTTGCAGGCAGTGCAGTTAGGTAATAGATAATCAGGAACATCCATTAGCTGCCCTCTGCCTTCGCCATGTTGATAATTAGCCACCTTAAAGCTGTCATTATCTAATGATAGGGACCCGTGGTGAGGCACTGAGGCAGTTTATTTATAAAAAGCCTCTGGGTTCGCTCTACAGGGGTCTTACTGAACAAGTGCAGCTTTTTAAAAAAAAAAAGAAAAAAAAAAAAAAAGCATGACAAGACTGAAGTATGCATGTAAAAACCACAAGGACTGTAAGACAACAGTAGAACCTTCCAGAGCTTCACAAGCACATATTAATGGATAACCATCACATTGCAAGTCTGAAGACCTGGGTTTAATGGGTGCCAAGGCAACAGTGCTGAGACAATTCAGTTTTTTCCCCCCCTTAAAAATTTTCAACCAGTTGTAATTGTAGTTTCCTTGATGAATGTTTTAATGATGGCTATGTTCTTTACATTTCCAGTTTGTCCTACGATCTATTTCACAACAAAGTACAACTCCTTAGGAGGCAGGGTCTTTTACAGCTGCGTCTCACTGGTCTTTGAGAGCCAGTTTACCATGGTAGTTGATGCATCTCTCCCCAGATCGCTGCTACACCGTGGATATCTCATTGTCATTCTGAGAACCTGCTCTCTGAACCTCCAGCTCCTCTTCAAAACTTTGGATGCCTCGCTGGTTCCTCTTTTATTCCAGACACACAACTGCAGGCCCCTTTTGAAAGGACCCTCTCCCCCCCATGCACACGTACCGCCAGATGGTATTCAAATGGGTTCTCACGGAATTTCTGCAAGCCACCAGATTTCCCCACGGTGGACTAGGGTTCAGAAAGAGGGCGGGCTCTCGCCTCTACATAATTTCCATGTCCCCTTTTTTCCTTTCCTGTATGAAAATGCTGAGGAATAACACACAATGCCATAGTTTTTACTGGCACGCTCAAGCGCAGCTTGTGCGGGAATCTGTTATTCTTTTGTCACCGTGCCGGTTTTGCAAAATTTGAGATGTACTGCATATGTGCAAAGGATTGCAGAATACCACTTCACAGACTGCAGGAAACATTAATCCCCAAAACAATGTTTTTCTTCAGACAGTGAGATTTTGTGGCTGAGAGCTGGTTTCTGTTTGTCTTCAAAAGTACACACTTAGGATTTCGTATCAATCATTAATTGGTTCCGAGCATTATTTATCAAATTTCATCTCCAAAATAAATGAGAAATGCAGTCAGCTTTTGAGAACAGAATTAAAGCTGAAGTTTAAATTTACATTTTTTTATTTAGCAGACCATTTCTTCCAAAGAGACATACATCTCACAGAACAATACAATGAGTGTATTACATCAACGGAAGGAGAGACTTGGATGGACAAGCGTGATTCTAAAGTGCAGTTAATTTGTCACATTCCACCATAAGAATGAGAAGTAGACACAAGTAGCTGCATAAAGGTTTATCCACAATTCACCAATTTCTAATCACAAAATTTTTAAACATAAACATTTACACATTTATCATTTTTATCAAGTTTAGTAGCAATGCACAAAGATGTTACTCTGCTATTCAGATGTCAAATTGCAAATTTCTCCATTACACTGTAATAAATCAAAACACTGTATTTGTCATTTTTTCTCACAAAAGCAGGTGCACCTTTGAAGTGTATTGTTAAGCATGCATGTTGTCTTAAGGGTATCATCGATAAAAACTAATTTCCCCTTGTTTATTTACTGTTCTAGCAAACAGACTAGATTGCAACAAGTGTATTCAGGACTGAGAAAGTGTGACTCAGCAAGAAGCACAGGTTTCTGAAGGCCATGAGGAGAGAAGGATCATCTAATTCTGCGCTAACGAGCCTGAGCTTTATTTTCACTAATCCCTTCAGCAGAGCATGGCATCCAATGTGAGAAAAGACATCTGGCCTCAGTTCTGACCTCGAGTCAACCACTGCAACTTTTTTGTTTTGGTTTATCTTTCCAAAATACACACTTCTTCAATCACATTTATGCTTCTGGCCTTCCAGCTAGAGAAATATTTATAAATATTATGAAGTATAAAATAAACCGCGGGAACACTCATTTTCGAAAAAAAAAAAAAGAGGACTGTATGCGTGCAACTGTTTGCAAATCAGTGTGTGCAGAATGGAGAACAACGCAAGTTTTTCGTGTGCACGTACTGTGACGGATGACCTGTTGAAATCATTTCTCGTTGCCCGGGGCAACGCAGGCCGGCTCCGGCCTTCCACGCGATCACGTGACGCGAGGCTTTGACGTCATCAGGGTGGCAGAGTTTGGTGGCGAGCTCGAGGCTTCGCGCAGTCTTGTGGAGTTGCGAGCTCTGGTGGATACAGACTTGAAGCTGCTGCCGGGACCGTCGCTTGGAACTCGCCGGGTTATGGACTGTTGAGACATAGCAGTACATTTTCCACGAAGTCAGGTAAGCAGAGGGTTCAGAGCTCCAGCGCGAAACAGCCTGCTGCTGCTGCTGCGTGTCACTCGAGTCGTCGGGCTACGACAAGACAGAGAGAGGACGTCGCGAGGCTCGCTGTGTGTGCGGGGCTCCAGGCTCCGGCTGCTGCCGACTCAGTTTGGTCCAATCAAGTCTCTGCCTGCAGCCGCGGGTGGCAGGAAGGAGGAGCAGGCTGTGTGGTCAGTGCGCGAGGACAGACACGACCGCGCGGGCAATTAAGCGAACGGTTCTGGGTCGTGAGGAGCAACGCGGGGTGCAAAGCGCCGGTAGCGCGCCGCCGCCGCCGCGCGCTGCTCGTCTCCCGCCCCGGTACCACACACACCGGCATCAAACGCACACACTCGACTCGCTGGCTCTGTGTGACAGAGCCGAGGTCTTCACGCGTTCGTTGCTCTGCCCTGCGAACGAAACAGGAAGTTCAAGTTGTGAGGAGGTGAGGCTCGGGACCGAGGCTGCGGTCGTATCACACACGGCTCGCGCGAGCTCGTGGAGCGCCAGTGGGAGCACCGCCACCGGTGCCGGCTGCTGCGAGCGCGGGTCGTGGCGGAGGGTCGCGGTGGAGGGTCGCAGTGCCAGTGGCCACCAGCATCAAAAACTGACGCCTAATCGGATTTTAAACAGATGTTAAACATGTTCAACCCAGTTGTTTGTGTGTGTATCCCTGCCCTGGGTCGAATCGTGTCTGTGTGTTAGCTGACCTGACGGGGGTTCCGACCTCATGCGACACAGTCAGTGTAAGTGTTTGTGTTCCTACGTGTGCGTTTGTGCGGCTCTGTCATCGAGAGCCGGTCCGAGTGCCGGCAGCTTGCAGACACACAGCTGGCGAGGATGACAGCTCGGCACAAAAACTGCGCAGAGCCCCGGGGGGTCGCCTGAAGCGCTCGCAGGAGTCGCTGGATTTATTCGCAGCGCAGACATGTCTTCCTGTTTGAAATTGGCAGCACGCGGGCTTCACAAGGGGCCCGGCGGGAGAACTGGAAGATCCGGAGAGTGGATTAGAGTGGAGCGGAATGGACTGGAATCGGTTTGACAGGCCTGCGGTGTAAGGTGTACTGGTGCGCTCCTCGAAGGCTGCAGTGTGTGAACATTTCAAGTCTACTTGAAGAATTGGGGGTGGCTGGTGTGTAGTGTAGCGTAGCATAGTGGTTAGAGCTGCTGCCTTTAGATCTGAAGGTTGCCGCTTCAAATCTCACTTGCTGCTGTAGTGCCCTTGAGCAAGGTACTCGCCCTCAATTGCCCCAGTAAATTACCCAGCTGTATAAATGGGTAAATAACTGCAGGTAGCTTAACACTAAGTCTCTTTGAGGAAAAGTATCAGCCGAATGAATCGATATAATTGTAGTACCCTTGATCAAGGTGCTCACCCTGAATTGCACAATTAAAAATTCCCCGGCTGCATCGATGGGTAAATCTTAGCGAGACGTAACGTTCCGAGTCTCTTTGGAGAAAAGCGTTAAAGGAATACATGTACCTCAAAACACTCGGATGCACAATTCTACCCTGACTGATTTAGCTTTCTTGGCAGCTGAGCAGCTGCGCACACGCTAATCCTGCACACACTGTGAGCTGTCAGGAGTGAGGGTGACAACTGTTGACGAGTGTGTTCATCCTCTCCGGGAGTGTATGATCACGTTGGCTTTCACCTCCAGGGCCCCGGTGCAGAGTCTCTCCTCCTCGGCAGGTCGGAGCGCGCTACGCGTGGTCCTCCTAACCAGGTCCTGGTGGGTCGCATTATACGCACCTTTTTTAGACCTTTTCTAGACTGAGCAAATTTAATATTTGCTTGTTTTTCCAGCAGGAAGGTGTCTCGCTCGCCAGGTGTCACTTGGTCCTGTGCAGAACACTGAACACGGCCGGCGTGCAGCTCTTGCGTGCACATCTGGGTAAACGCTTAAACGAAACGTTGCTCTGACTGAACTAAAAATGAACTCCAAAAACCCCTGCTCCTCAAAGGAGTGTACTGTGTTGTGAAATACAGTTTCTTCCACAATCTGAACGACAACATATGTTTCGTAGGTGGACCTTACATTGCACTGTGTTACCTGTCAGACACGGACCCTGTTCCTCCAGAGCCCCTTGTCTCCGTCGCTCTGTTTCTTTTCCCCAGTCAGAATGGTGTGCAGGACAGCTCAGTTGTCACAACCCACAGGACTGCATGTTCATTTTTTCCTATTAATAATAATAATATCATCCAATCTTGCAACTCTACCCATTTATATGGTTGAGAATTTTGCTGAATTAATTAAGGCTACATAACAAATACACTTGAACTAGCAGCCTTTGGGTTCCTTCCTAAACCAACATGAGCTCCTTGAAATAAAACACACACTCTAGACACTAATTTGTACTATCAGCCGTACTATTAAATTGTCGGAGTCGGTCTGTACTGGAGCTGCGCTGCAGCGGAACGCGGTAAACCGAAGGCAAATGTGCAGATATATTCTTTATTCATGCAAGCGTGAGGTGGAGGAGAGTGGAGCAACACCGGGGTGTGCACGCAGTGCATCACGCAACCTTAAGCGCTCCTGATGTTTGTAGTTCTGTCACATCCTGTCGACTTCGCCACAGCAGGATGGTGGTGCGAGTGTGTTTGAGGAGCACGAGACGACAGACCCCACCCACGGAAACGCCAGAATTGCAGACATCGATCAAACGGCATCGAACGTGAACGTGCAAAACTCGACCGGGCTTCGCTTTCGGTTCGTCCGTTAACTGCTCCGAATGCATCTGGTGGTAGAAGTCGAGAATATTGATATGAGCGGCATAGTAATATTTTTTTTTAGACTTTTCATTTAGCCAATTTCTTGGAATATTTTCCCCATAAAATATGCCTTACAACATGTCTATCGAGATATACAGATAGAGATGAGACCTGTGCAGAATTATTTTACCTTGTTTTTTGACAAAAAAAAAGTGTAAGGCAGTGAAATTGCTAAATGCGGAGCTTTATGTTGCATTAACTGACTTGAGTAGGACTCTGTAATATAAATGCTGTATTTTTCATTCGACTCCAGTGGCTCTGTAAAATGCTGTGAGCAGCAGTACAGTAGAGCCAACGCTTCCTGCAGCAGGGTCTGCATCCTTATCTCATCAGCGTTTGCCATGTGCTCGAGTCACACTCTCGTGGTGTCCTCGATAGGTGCGTCACAAGCTGCGTCCCAGTCGCATCCCACGGCGCCCCGCACGGCCGTTGCGTTTCGAGGTTTTGCGAGTCTTCCCCGTTGACCCCGCGAGTGACTGGTGAAGAAGGACACTGGGGTCTTCCTGATGGCTCTTGCCAGTCGCAATGAAAACCCTGCTCCCCGCGCTGAGATGTTGCACGTCCTTCAGGCTGCCGAGTTGCCTTTGGTACACCGTGCTGGGGAACGATAACAGATCAGAGAAGCGTACGCTGTTCTCATCGCTTTACATTTAAAGTGGGATGGCAGCATTTTGTGAAGGTCCTATGTGTCCTCACTGCTCTGCAGCGCTGTTCCTCCTTCGAAGAGCCACTAAACGTATTCATGGTTAATGTTTGGCGTTCTGCATGGCTTATAGGATATATGCGTAGGGTATAAATGAAGAGTGTGTGTGTTGTACGTGGGGAGCTGTGCTAGTCCAGCCTCCAGCAAGGCCTTTCCGTGCCTGGACAGATCTTCACCGTATGTTCTCTGGTCTTGGGCGATGGCACACTCCTGGAACCCGTGGCCTTACCGTGGTCAATTAGCATGGGAGATTGAAAGGCTAAGTGGCATCAACAGGGTAAAAATAAACACTTCTGTGTGTTACGTAAGAGTCAAACTCCAGCTTGGCAAGGTGACAGAAGAGCTCCAGGAGTTTACACAGACTTTTTTTGCTGCTGTTCTTTGGGCTCGTCTGTGTCCGTGCCTTCGCTCTTGGCACAAGACGCAGATGAATGTCGCTTATGTTCACTCCTTTCTTGTGACAGTCTGCTTCAGCAGCAGCAGCTTCAGATCCATTGCCTTTAAATGTGCACAAACCACAGAAGTGTTATTTAAATGAGTGGAACGGTTAAGGCATCCTTTGTTGACAGTGCTCCTGTGTTTAAGAAGTGAAGTCAACGCTGAATGGTGAGGTTTACGGCCTTTCTTAACCAGGACTGCATTTATGCACTTTTTAACGTGTAGTCTCTAAATACATTTACATGTATTCATTTAAAGTAGCTACCATTTTTGTCTAAAGTGACTTGGTGTCAAGCCACCTACAATTATTTACCCGTTTAAGTGAGTAATTCTTATACTGGAACAATTTAGGGTAAGTACCTTGCTCAAAGGTACTACAACTGGAGGTGGAATTCAAACCTGTGACTTTTGGGTCCAAAGGCAAGAGCTTTAACCAGATAACGTAACATGAGTTTATGAATAAGATGTTGCATGTCTACTTGTGATGGCACACGTTTCTGCATGCCATTCAAAAAAGGTAAAGTAATGTTTGGTCCAAATCACTTTGTGCTCCTTTCTGGCCTGAATTATTTTTAATAATTTTATTTTAATAGGCCCTTGTGTTTCCATGGAAAGCATCCTCTCAACTATGTGCTTCGTGACCTGGCTCTTCTGCCATCGACCACATGCAAATGAACCAGCTGAACAGTGAGCATCTTGAATATTGTGAAGGCTACGCGATCGCTCTTCGTCGCTTATCGTGGCAGAGCAGCCCGCGTATCCGGCGGCACAGAGATACTTCATTCGGTAGGCTGCTGCGGTGCTGCACCATGCACAAGGAATCCACAGTCTGGCCACTTTACGTGCAACTGCTGACCTGGTCAGAGGAAGGTGCTCCCGATGCTGGGGCGGCCGCAGCGTAGATCTCCGAAGGGCCTGCGTGTTTGTTCTTGTGTTCCCTGGAAGTCCTGGACCAGTAAGTATAACAGTGCAGGCCAGAGCGTTGCACCTGTTGCCTTTCTGCTCTGTTTTCTTCTCAGGTACTCTCCAGTGAAGTTTGCTTTTTTGACCAGGCAATTTTCTACTCCACATTTGACACACAACTCATTGCTGTTTTCCCTAATGTGTGCTGGGTTCTAGTTCTGTATCCTCCTTTTTGCATCCAGTGGAAATTCTGGTTTTTTTACTCTTGTTTTTTTTTTACCCTCAGATTGTTTTTTTTTTTTTTTTTTTTAAAAAAAAAAAAAAGTTACAGTATTGAAAACGAGATATGGTGATGCAAACCCTCAAAAGTTCCATTTAAAAACGAGAAACCCGCTCACGAGATTGTTTGGCACACTGTACTGTGTAAGCAGCAATAGGGGGCACGCAATCCACCGGAGGATGCGTGCGCTTCACCTGAGCCCCCCGTGCATCTCCCACCTTTCAAAGCTTTGAAGCATGTGTTATGTTGCAAAGAGAAGCAGTCAGGTGACCGGTGGAGACGGTCACCTGCAGCAGCACACGGCCCGGCTCATTTGCGCCGTTATGCAACACGGGCGTCACGACGTGGTTCGCTAAGGTAAGAGCCTTAAAGGTAGTCGGAGGGAAAGGAGAGCACGCAGGAGGCCCCTGAAATAACCTGCCCCGCAGTCCTTCGCCTGCTGTCCCTTGCCAGGCCACCGGTGGCTTATGAACCCTACCAAGTACTTGAGTTTCTCAGAACACAAACTGCCCAAGATGACGTCCGTGAGGTCGCGGCTCAGCATCGAGATTGGGGTTTAAGACTCGAGAACTCCAGGGCGGGGTGCTTCACCTGAGGAGGTCAGATTACGCACACGTTCAGCTGTTTGACTCCACGGTTAAAATTTCGAAGCCGTTCGCTCGCTGAACGTTAGGAGCGTGCAGCTCGCAGGTGAAATGAGGGCATGAAGTGGCAGGTGGGCTGCAGCGAAAGAAAACGCAGCGCGCGTTAGAAGTGCAGCAAACGGGCTTCAGCTGTGAGCAGATACGCAGCAAGTCCTGCGGTGAAAAGATGGTTTAGCGTAGCTCGGGTTTAGGAAGACTGTCTTCGCTCGTCTCGATCGCCGTGGTTTTGTGGGAGGGAGCAGCCAGCCTCTGACGGCATTTTCACAGCTTTAGATGAAGTTTGTCTGAGGACATCTTCAACAGCTTCGGTTATCTCTCTCTGCCCCCCCCCAACAGCCTGGATTGGGCACTTTTCCCAGACAAGCAGTTCAGCAAGGTGTCAAAATGCACCGTCCTGCAGCATTCGCGATGCTGTAGCACAAGAGCTTCTGCCTGAATAGACGCAGGGATATTTCCTAAGAAAATGTTTTTTTAAAAAAAATTGGAAATGGAGATGATTGGAACTGAGGTGCTCCGCTCTAGAATCCCAAGGCGAGGCTGCGCTTAGCACCAGTCCCAGTATTGACTTTAGATCATCTGGTGTTCCCAGGAGACTGTCTCGTTCCAGTTGACTCCATCAAATTGTCCCAGGCTGGGTTCAATCTCCAGCGCTGAGCAGCGTGTCCCCAAGAGCCAGTAAGAGGCTTGAACAGCTTACATCTTGTCTCAGTGTAGGCTGTTGGTACCTTGAACCTCCCCGTTTCTAGTCTTCGTTGTCTGTGGTCATGGAAGCGTTCCTGTGGTACGTGCCTGAAGGGACCCACCACGGAAGCAGGATGTGCGTGTTAACGTAAACACCGGGAGCGATGCTTTCCCCCAGGCAAGGCTGGTGGTTTATCCATAGAGTAAATACCTGGTTTAGATCCATTTCCCCATCGCTCGGCAGAAGCAGGGAGGAGACGGCACGCGCCGTACGTGTCGGCACGAAGCTGTCCAGAGCTCACTGTTGCTCCGCAGGGTCGCGCTCCTCTGACAGCCGCCTAATTGGTTCCTTGAGCCGATTCTACGCCAGCAGCCAGGCTGAGGCTATTAACATCAGCCTGGAAATGCTTGGTCTCTCATGTGCCGCACTGATCCTCTCTTCCTCGTGGCCCCAGGGTTACCGCGTTTTTGCAGGCAGTTATCTTGCGTCAAATGCTGTGCTAAAACAGAACTGCCGATCCAGCTGGGCAGGAAGTCTGACGAATTGGTCGCGATCCAGAATAAGGAATCCGGCGAGTCTCGGGTGCGGTGAACTCGCGGCGGGTTCCTCCGCATCCTGGTCGTGATGGAGAGCTGTGTAGCGGTCGCTCCGGTGCCGACGGGGCCGCGCCGATGTCTCGGGCCTCATCTGTCGAGCAGCTGCCTCGACTGGCGCCGGAGCTCGGTTGCTCACCTCGTTGGCTGCGCTCACCATTCTTCTCGTCGCTTCCCTTTGGTGGGATTTTAGCTTCTATGCCACCAGACTTAGTTCAGTGTAACTCCACATTCGGTGTGAATCTCCACCATACCCCTATGACATACCGTTTGTGAATTTTTAAAGCATGAGTTTGTTTTTACTCTAACAGGTTTCTTACCATGGTGTCCAGGGGGCCCTTGGCTGTCTGGATGGGCTTCAGGGGTCCATGTGCAGGTTTGCTTTGAACATAACACTGTATAAGTGAAGAAACATTAGAAAAATAAAAATATTACTGTACCGTCACTCCACCTGACATTCTGTGTGAACGTAATCAATAAATTGAGTGCAGAATTTTTCCCAGAATTTGTTCATGGACATTTTTCTAGGAGGGGTCCTTTTGTTTTTGTCATTTTTAAAGGAGTTAGTGGCCTAGAAGGGGTTACACACCTCTGCATTTTCAGATGTTTTGCAGAAGATTGATATGTTGGAAAAGGTGTGTTGGAAAAATGGTTTCAGATTAGGAATGGATGTTGTGTACGACACAGCCACGTCAGTGAGACGGGAAGTGTGGAGAAGCGTGAGCTGCAGCCCGTTGTAGGCGGGACAGACACCGGCGCGACGTTTAAGCTGCTTATAGCAGTTAACTGAAAATTGCAGAAATAGTCTCAGATGGTGGTAATGGATTTGCTCCTGTTCTGCCTCCATTGTTGCGGTGTAGTCGGTGTCTGTTACCGTGGCAACTGAAAAACATTATGCAAATTGCAGAAATTCATCGGTGAATGAAATTGCGGACAGCCGCTGTTGCCGTCGTCTAAAAAGGTGGCTCCTGGGGGGAGGAAGGAGTTGCTCCGTTCCAAAAAATTGCATGAATGGGATGGACAGAGATGACCGCACGTGCAGCTCTTTGAAAATCGTGTCATCTGTGTGGCTGCAGTTGTCAGGACCACTCGGCGTGACTGCAGTGTTTTTCACCTCTTGGTAGCGATTGGCTGTCGTCTTATCAGCGGTGGAAGTGGATGATTGTTCCGGGCTCCATCCCTGGATAGCTCGGCTCTGTGCGTGTGTGTCCTATTGTCTCAGCCACAGGACATGAGCTCTCTACCATAGCGGTCAACCATGTTTCCCCCAGCCGCACGCATAGCGGTCGACAGAGCGGTCCGGCACGGTTGTTGAAGGCATCCAGTTTGCCAACCTCTCGAGACCGAGGGTCCGACACGGTGACCGTAGAGAATGTCTGTCTGTCCTCGATAAATTGTGCCGCCGTCTTTCGGCTTTTAGGGCCGCTCACGCTTGAAAGGCCTGACCGCAAATGCAAGTCTCCGTGCTTGGATCGCTACCCACTAGGTGGAAATATTTTTGTGGTGGTGTGTGACCTTAGGGTTCAAATATTTCTATGGTGGTATATAAAGATGTTGTCTTTGACCCCGTTTTGTGGCTTTTTTTGCTTTTAAATAAGAAGATTACAATCTAACCCTAACTGAGTTATATATTAGAGGTGGTCACACGTAATTGTCCTCGCGTTGCCCTCTTGATTTTAGCTGACCGTCACGCCATGGGGTATGAGGGACAGTCTGACCAAACCTGTCAGTTGGACCCCCCCATGCTGCTGGATTTCAGCGCTATACAAGGAGCGAGGAGAGGGGTCTGCCATAAGGCTATCGGTTACAGCCCCTTGTTCTCCTTTTCTACAGTTTTTTTTTTACCCGCTTGTACAGTGGGTACTTTTTACTAGAGTAATGTGCGGTAAGGTTTGAATGCTGCAGCTCTCATCACGATGCCCACCGTTTCATTTTCTGCAAGCAGCTCACACAAACACACGGTTAAGGTGATGAGCTTAAAAGCTCCCCAGGGGTCTGCGGTACTGGACATTTTGGAGATGCTTTCTTCCAGAAAGTTCCACAGTCATCCATATCACACCGCACAAGTAAGAGCATAAAAAGATGAATACCATATGGTGAATTAATTTAATGAAGTAATTGAGGAATATAGAGGGGCGCGGTGGCGCAGCGGGTTTGGCCGGGTCCTGCTCTCTGGTGGGTCTGGGGTTCGAGTCCTGCTTGGGGTGCCTTGCGACGGACTGGCGTCCCGTCCTGGGTGTGTCCCCTCCTCCTTCAGCCTCGCGCCCTGTGTTGCTGGGTTTGGCTCCGGTTCGCCACCATCCCACTTGGGACGAGCGGTTTCAGCCAGTGTGTGTAATCGAGGAATAATTAACGCATAATAATCAAGAGCCAAAATATAAGAGTGAATACAAATTGCAGGGTAATAAAATGGTTAAAAAAAAAAAAAAAAAAAGCATGCCTCAACACTGAGGTGGGTGTGAGACCTCTGAGGACCCAGAGTCCAGTGCGGCAGTAATTGGTGTCAAGCCGTGGCAGTTCAGCAGCAGAAGTGCTTCTCCTTCCGATTTCATCGGCTTCGAGAGACGGCGCACGTGCACATTTCTCATCTAGAACAAAACCAGCGCGAGACCTGAGAGGAAATGTGCCTGTGGTAGTCAGTGGAAAATTACACTGCCAAAAAAGCAGTTAAGGGGAAACCATAGCGTTCTCGTGGTAAGCAGATGCCTCGGAACGCAGCTGCTGGTGGTCGGCTCTGCGTGTGTTGCGCTTCGTTTCTCTTCGCCTGCGTGCAACTCTCAGCTGTAGCTCCGGTGTGGTGGAATCCTCTCCCTCTCTCACTCAGAACTGCTGAATCCCTCTCAACAGTCAAGAAGGGCCTTAAAACTCTACTCTTTCAGACCCACTTCGAGATCTCCTTTCTACTCCATGCATCTGTGCTACATTCTGTCTATTATCTTTGTATTTCCTATCAGTACTACGTGCTGCTATTCATGCACTGTTATCTGTTTAAATAAATATGACGCAGTTCTGTATGCAGCTACCTGTGTAACGCATGCTGCTTTAAACGGAGACAGACAAAATGACTGTAGCTTGAGAATCATGTCTGTATCTGTTGGTAGAATACATGTTTCGTTTTGAGTTGTATGAAGGTTCTGTGAAATGCAAGGGGGGGACGACACAAGGAGCCTTCGTCCAGCTGCTGCTGTCGTCGCTCTGACCTGTCTTTCTTTTCTCTCCCTCTGTGAACTCGCAGCCCAACACCAGCACATCCGCAATGGGAAAGCAGAACAGCAAGCTCCGCCCCGAGGTGATGCAGGACCTGCTGGAGAGCACGGACTTCACTGAGCACGAGATCCAGGAGTGGTACAAGGGCTTCCTACGGGACTGCCCCAGCGGGGCCCTCACCATGGAGGAGTTCAAGAAGATCTACGGCAACTTCTTCCCGTACGGCGACGCTTCCAAGTTTGCCGAGCACGTGTTCCGCACCTTCGACGCCAACGGCGACGGGACGATAGACTTCCGGGAGTTCATCATCGCTCTGAGCATCACGTCCCGCGGCAGGCTGGAACAGAAGCTGAAGTGGGCCTTCAGCATGTATGACCTCGATGGAAACGGCTACATCAGCAAGTCCGAGATGCTGGAGATCGTGCAGGTTTGTCCCCTAGCCTATAGCCTTGGAAGTGGTTTGTGAACATCTCGCATGAAGCGGGAGGACAATCATATAGACACTGGGGTCGTGGAAACCTCAGAAGTGAGGCTTACTTGCTGTACTGCTCTACAGCAGGGGGCGCAGTGGTTAGAGCTGCTGCCTTGGACTCCAAGGACCCAGGTTTGAATCCCACCTCCTGCTGTAGTAGCCTTGATCACTGTAAGTAGCTTAATGTTGTAAGCTGCATTGGCAAAAGTTTTTGCTAAATGAATGAGTGATAAGTCTTTAACAAGTAGTCCAGTCCACAGGTGGCTGGTGTTCTTGGCAGTTATGATCCATCTTCCATCCCGTTCAAATATGCAGTGAAAAATGTTTGGGTGGCTTCAAACACCAAAAAATTCATTTATTTTGTTAATGTTCATAACTGAGTAAAACAACCACTTGCAGACTGTATTATATGTTAGACTCTTGCTTATTATTCATTCATTTAACTGACACTTTTCTCTAAAGCCACTTGCAGTGTTACTTATAATTACTTACCTGTTTATAAAGCTGGGTAATTTTTACTGCATCAGTTCAGGGTAAGAACCTGGATCGAGGATACTGCAGCAGGAGTGGGATTTGAACCTGGGTCCTTTTGAGGCCCCAAAGGCAGTGTCTCAAAACACTACACCTGTTGCCCTAAAAAAAAAAATGGAGGCAGTACAGTGTCACTGCTGCTAATGTGTCATCACTCTGTTCCTTGCGGGACCACAGACTGGTCGTGTGTGTGTGTGTGTTCATAAGAAATTCGCACGAGCCCGTTCTCCAGTGTGTTTTAGCCATATCGTGTAAGTGTTGAGGCGGAGCAGGCCCCCTGGGGGAGTGTAAGCTATCTGTGTGTTGCACTCTGCCGTGTTGGACACGATCTGCAGGAACGCCAAACGTTGCCGTGGGCAGCTGCGGAGAGCGCCTTCGTTCGGCATCTTCGATTTTGGTTCGCGAGCTGAAACTGCCGAGGGCCCGTCGGACCCCGGCGGCGCCACCTCCGATTCGCAAGCTGTAGAGCCTTGCGTTGCAATGGAAGTCGGGGCTCGCGGTGCGAGCCGTCGAACAAGTTCTGAGCGCGACGAACCGGAGCGAGTTCACCGGCGTCCGCTCGTGCCGCGGGACGGGAAGAGAACCTGTCGCGCGGACTTGTCCCGATTGGCTGGTCTTCAATCAAAGCGATTGCTTTGCTAATCCAGAGAGGCCATCTGATGTGTTCGCCTGCAAGCTCCGAGGGATTCCGTCCGAGCAGGGAACGTGGGCTCCCCCTTTACTGCGGCATTCTTCCTTCACCGGTTACGAGTCCTCTTGACACATTTACTTGTGTTCGTGGAGCTGATTCTTCTCTCCAGTGAGACTTGGTGTTTAGCTACTTGCTCGACACTCGTGTGCTGTTATACAGTGAGGGGACAGCGGGTAGCGTACTGGCTGGAGCTGCTGCCTTAGGACCAAAAGGTCATAGGTTCAATTCCCACCTCCGGCTGTAGTACCCTAGAGCAAGGTGTTTACCCTAAATTGCTCCGGTTTGATTACCTTGCTGTATAAATGGGTAAATGGTTGTAAGTAGGCTAACGTTGTAAGTCGCCTTAGAGAAAAGTGTTAAATAAATGTAAATTATAGTTATTGAAGTCAGTCTCCTGCCAGAGCAGGGATCAGCACTCGCCACAATAAACATTTATCTTAACCTTGTGGAAATATGTCAGCATCTGCTGTAAAGGAAATATGCTTACCTGTCAAGGGGCTTCTCCACTTACCCTCATTGATATTGGTGGTAAAAATGACCCAGCTGCATCAGTGGAAATGTAAGTGTCTGGCTCCTCTGATGAACAGCTGGGCAGACCATGTGGAGGAGGACGACGACGCTCAGCCTGCTAGAGGCAGATGGCACAGCTGGCAGGATGGATCAGTACCCCGTGCCACCCAGCAGGGGACAGGCTTACGTGCGCCAGTCGTCACCTTTAGTCCGCAGATCGGCACGGGTTCTCCGCAGCACAAGTGCGTGGCGGCAGCTCGGTCTCCTGCTCGGCAGCCGTCTACGCTCTCGCTTTGTACGGGGACACGCAACCCGGCCGTGTCACGCTGCTGCCACGGTTCTTATTTATTTATGATGACGTAAAACTTCGGCCCGCAGGGGAGCTTTGCATCGTTCTCATGCATCGTATTTGCATCGTACATATTCGTGTCAGGAGGGGCCACTCGTGAAGCGCTGTCCGGAATGAAGACGTCACTGTTTTTATCCAAGATGGGGGTGGTTCCCCAACGGGCTCTTTATGAAAGCTGAAAAAGGACCTGGGAAGTTATACATATAGTGTTTTCACATACATTAATGGTATCGTGTGCATTGCGGTGATCGCAGGATTATTTTATTCACCCATTTGAGATCAGAAATTATCAAGCGGGAGGAACTTTGAATGGAGATCAGAGCTGCAAAGTGATTTCCGTACATTTCCTGTCGTGCATGTGCAGCACTTCCATCTATCGCTCTCCGTGGGCGAGTCCTACATGTAAGCACCATCCTGCCACGGAGAGACTACAGCGTCCGCTAACGTGTCCCCTGCTTCGGTTTCCAGGCGATCTACAAGATGGTGTCCTCCGTGATGAAGATGCCTGAGGACGAGTCCACGCCCGAGAAGCGGACGGAGAAGATCTTCAGGCAGATGGACACAAACCGCGATGGTGAGCGTGAGCCTCTGGAGCCAAGCGGGGAAAACGGTGTCTCCACCTATCAGTGGAAAAGCAGAACTACAGCACACAATTGTACCGCGGTGAAATGGACAGTTGTGTTGAGTTAGCTAATGTTGTTGACGTGTTTTTCCTTTTTCTTTCTTTCCCAGGCAAGTTGTCCCTCGAAGAGTTTGTTGAGGGCGCGAAGAACGACCCGTCCATTGTCCGCCTGCTGCAGTGTGACCCCAGCAGCGCTGCCCAGTTGTAAACGAGGGCTTCGCGGGGTGTCCGAATTCACCCCCTTATTTATTGTTCTGTTCCTTTTTTAATGTAAATTTTTTTTAGTGTTATATAACTCAGGCCAAGTAGCCTTGCAGTGAGCAGTATGTTGGGTACTGTACAAACACGCACTTGCACACTTACTCCTCCTCTTGCAGTCACATGTTTGTTTTATACGAAGAAATGGGCAGCCCCCCCCCCCCCCCATCAGCACATACATAAATATGTAAATACAGAAAGGTGTGTGCTGCTCTCCAGCTGTGGTTTTGTGCGAACAGTGTTCACGCGGAGGTCTTGGCCCTGTTAGAGGACTTAGACGCCTAAGAGGAACACGGACAAGTGCAAGAGGCTAAATTGTACATAGATGAAGACCCCACCCACTGTAGAGCACACGCAGGGACACTGAGTAACCGGCAGTGTGAAGAAGAAGGTCTTTATAATGGGATCCAGTCTCTGCAAGTGGATTAGTGGATTATTAGGGACCTTTGCACTGTAAACTTTGCTTTTCTTTTTTTTTTTCCCCCCCCCTTTACAATTTGCGAGGCAGAATGTAGGCTGTAGATTTTTAAGGGTTAATTTTGTTAAAGATTCAAAAGAAAGCGGGGAAAAAAAAAAAATCACTGGATGATGTAGAATGAAGTATTTTAATAGCTTTTGCGTAATGACTTTTTAAATATTTCCTGCCAATTATTTCAGTAAATTTAAGATTCCTTATTTTTATTTGAACTCTCCAGTCTGCTTCTTGCTTTGGGTCATTGTATTTTCCCACAATGCAACATTGTCACTGAAATGCTGGATCAGTGAGAGATGGGCTTGTTTTGGCCTGTAAAAGTTTGTAAATCAACAAATGTTGGTTGCATATCGGCAGCAGGGTGTGTGTCTGCTACCACTGTTCTTTGGAGGACTGCTGAGAGGTGGTGGGAAGCAGCAGAGCGCCTGGACACGCTACAGGAAGAGGAACGTGTCCAATATGATCATTCCGCAGTTCCTGTTTTTCAGCTCTCAAGGAGCTTTGGTGTCACACTCTTTGCTCCCTGGGTCTCCTGTGTATCTCGTTTTCTATTTGTCACGCATACGGTGTAAGAGAAAGCGTAAAGTAGAAAATGACAGACTGGTGTATTTTCAAGGAAATAGTGTGGCGATTGCAGCGTCAAATCGTACATGTCACATTAAGGTGACATTTTGTGCAGTACAGTGATATGCGGGAAGACCACACGTTAGGCCGGAGCGCTGGGTTAGAAGGCGGTCACGTGGACCGTGTGACGCGATTGAGTTCGTTCCCAGGTCGCAACACGTGGCGCAGCACTAGCCCGTTGCAGCTTACTTCTCCGGTTGTCTTTTCAGTTTATGTGCAAACAAGTCTGTAAACAAATGAGAGTGTCATTGTATTTCTTTAAAGAAAAAAATACTAATTTGTATTTCACTGTCTGGAGCTGTCACAGGATGTTCTGTGAGTTCATGGTGGTATTTCAATAAAACTTGAACAGTTTTTGAAACATCCTGAGTTGTTTTACACTGATTCCAGAAAACTCTATCCACACACAATTCTTTGGAATTAGTGTCATTTAATACCCCTATTTCAGCCTATGAAGCATCTCTGCATTCATGGGGACTGAATTTGGAGTTTGTGCTCGTCCTCACAGCTAAGTGATATGACCATTATCCAAGATGACTTGTAGTGAGATACACTGCACTACGGTCATTCACCCACCTGCACAGCAGAGCAGTGTAACACACACAAAATGGGCAATTTAGAGTGAGCAGTTGACCTCAAACACTTGTCGCTGGGTGGAAACCAGAGCACCTGGGGGAAATTTGTCTGAACATGAGGGCAGCTGGATTAGAACCCACACTGCCCAGGAGCAGTGAGACTCCATCGGTGCCATGCTGCTATGTGGTTGCCTTTTTCATCTGTGTGCTGTGCTCAGTTCTCACCCTCCTTTAGGCCTGTTTGCATTTTCACCTAATATAACCTCAGCGATCAAGGCCCTCTTTGGGCTGTGCAACCATCTCTTATATGTTGAGCATGAATTCATCTGCACTGATTTCTTTTGCCTTTGCTCTTCTATTTTCTGCACTGAACTTTGAATTAATACCTACACACCAAGTATCTTATGCGTGCTGTGTTTGGTAAGTTTAGGGTATGACAGCGAGAGCTGGACAGACGCAGAGGGACAGAATGCGGAGAAAAAGTCCCTCATCGACCCTGCTAAGGTGGGTAAAAGCTTACATTTACACAGACATTTCTTTGACTGTAAAACCCTAAAAATGTCCTGTAATGTGTGATTCAGGGCGCCTTGGCTAAGCTCTGATCTTTGTAAGAACTGCGCTGTAAATCGCTTCTGCTCCGTAAACAGATTTAATGTCCACGCTGAAGGTGATGACAAAGGGGATTTGCTTTGTTTACCTGAATTCAGAACAAGGGCCGTCGACACACAAGCAAACGGACTAAGTCAACAAGCAATAAGCACCGGAGGCCCCCATGTGGGTGAAAAACACACTCGCCCTTCCAGTGCACGTTTCTCATCATCCGGCTTGATGTGAATTCAGTTAGAAATTGTTCGTGCCAAATTCATACTTTTTTCATTTTCATCTCTGTATTTGCCTATTGGCACATACATGTAACCAGTGTGTATTCATGCATCAGAGGTGTACCGTACATGTAAAAAGCATAAGGGGGCGTAAAGCTGTCAGTGTCTAGTGACGGCTTCCGCTTTGAATACTCCATCTGCCCCTGTAGTCTTGATCAAGGTACCTACTTTGAGTTATTATAATTATCAGTAGTAACTGACAAAACAAGGGGGAATGAGACACCCTGCATAAGACAATAGTCCATTGCAGGGACAATATATCTCTTATTAATAATGATAATCGCTAAGGACCCAAGGAGCACGAGTGTACCCTGTATGCTCTCGTTCCAATTTCAGTAATGGCTTGTGGTGAACCAGAGCTGTGCCAGAATGTGGGCGGAGCTTTACAGACAAGGGTGGCCATCTAGTGGAGCAACAGTTACTCCACTTCAGATCTTACCACTTCATCACCACCCCTAGTCCCCTCCCACTACTTACATGCTCTTTCATATTCATCTGAAATCAAAATCCCCTCCCATCCCCCCTCTTTTGTGTCATTTGTCGAAAGCAGCTTACGGCTCATTTTTACCCTTATTCAAGTGTCCTATACGGGACACAGACGTCATCAGCTCCGACCGTGAAGTATGACAACAAAAATCCGTAGACTTGCTGCTTCTCGTCCGCCTCTGTATGGCTTTCAGAAGTGTTTATTTCTGCAATATAAAAATGTACAAAATGCATTTTGTGAAAAACACAGTAAAAAACCAGTGCCAGTGCTCTATGATTGTATAGGATACAAACCACTGCAAGACGGAGGGGCAAAGTTTTCAGCAGAGGGACCGCCGTTCCCTCGCAGCTCTGAATTCCAGTCACCGTGCAGGTTCTCAGTGTTACTGTCCCCGTAAAAGAGTAAAAGAGCTGGGAGAACAGATACAGCGGATTTAGTGACTACAGAAGTGCTGGAGCAACAAGTCACAGGTCACGTACAGCAGGTCCATCGGCTTCCAGGGTGAGTCACTGTGGGGGGAAAACCTCGTACCAGTGGAGGAAGACACCTGTGTAGCACAATGGGGCCCCCGTGCACCTTCTCAGCATCCCTGTGACTGTTTGAGAGACAGCGAGTCGCTCCTCTCCTTCCCTATTTACAGTACAACAGTGCGTTGGGAGCAGGAATGTCGTAGAAAAAGTCCAACGACTGCAGTGCAGCACAGCTGTTTAATGTGGACTGCAGTTCCCTCACAAATTGGTGGAAAATATTTACATTGACTCATTCAGCTGATGCTTTTCTCCAAAGCAGCTTACAGGTTAAGCTCCCTACAGCACGCACACATCATCTGAAACCGCTTGTCCCATACGGGGTCGCGGGGAGCCGGAGCCGAACCTCGCAACGCAGGGCGCAAGGCTGGAGAGGGAGGGGACGCACCCAGGACGGGACGCCAGTCCGTCGGAGGGTATCCCAAGCGGGACTCAAACCCCAGACCCACCGGAGAGCGGGACCCGGTCAAACCCACTGCGCCACCGCGCCCCCGCTCCCTACAGCAATTAACCCATTTATACAGAGGGGTAATTGTTACTGAAGCAATTCGGGGTAAGTACCTTGCTCAAGGGTACAACGGCAGGAAGTGGGAATTGGACCTGCAACCTCTGAGCACAAAGGCAGTAGTTGTAACCACTATGCCACTTGCCACCCTTGACCAGACTATTTCAGCCTGATCCCCTCTGCAGTAATCACTGTGTTTACTGTAAGCAGGAGAGCATAAGGCCAGCTGGTCACTGGGTCCAGACTCATGCGAGTCACAGCCCCTTAGAGGACCAGGTCATCGTTCCACTGATGATCTCCATAGGACACTGAATCCAGATTTATAGGAGTTTTTCCAGTCCCCGGTCAAGTGTCACAGCGAGCATCCTGGACTCCTTCCATTGCCAGCCAGGGCCACACCAATCCGCAGGGTGCGCCAGCGAGTCTGTGCTCCAAAGTGCTGAGCTGCCTTACTGACGTCCCCTGTCGATATGCCTTGTTCTGCAAGTCCTGCTGCCTTCTCTGCAGTGGTTGTTGAAATTGCTGGAGAACATCTCTTTGACTTGTTGTTCTCCATGTCTCAGACTTGCTCCGAGTCCTGGGAGTCCTTAAGTGAATGGGTCTATAATGGGTGACACCATATCCTTGGAGGGGTCATATCCCTTCATCCAGAACATTCCCGTTTCTCCAAGATGCTGATGTGAATAGTAGCTGCCCTCCGCTCCCTCAGCCGAGTCCCAGGGAGATCCAAGGTAACACATAAATAAGTCATCTCATCACATCTGCAGAGCAGCTCAGTAACATGGCATTGGATAAGAGTGTATTTACAGAGCGGCTTCATTGTCTTTGCTCAACCATGAGGAAGATCTGCCTGTGTGCCGTTGACTCCCCACTTCCGGTCGAGCTGTGGTCGATCGAATCCCTTCCAGCCCAGATGTGGTTCCCAGGTGACCTGCAGTCCTTCGAAAAGCCAGTCAAATTTCCATCAGTGTGACTTTGTAGCTGTCGGCCAGGTTTTCAATGCTCAAGATGAACGTGTCCTCGTTGGAATAATGCTCAATGATGTTGTCGTCCATGTTGACCAGAATTCTGAAAGACGGTTCCAACCGGATGTTATTCAATACAGAAATCAAGGTGTAACATAAAGGGCACTGGCACTACAAGGATCAACATTTTTATTTCAATTCACTCACCCTTTTTTGCTTTTCTTGTAGATTTTAGCCATCCTCTCTATAGGAAGTCCATATTTTTCTGATATCTGTGAAAAAGCAAACAATGGAAACTCTGGGTACAAGGTGACAAAATCCAGCTGTCCTAGAAATTCACCCTCAAGAATGTGTCACTGCACAACCAAAACACAAAAAACATACAATTGTTTATGAAATCATTTATTAGTCTTACTCCAAGAAGACTAGAAGCCCTATTTGTGTGGCCTCACAGCGAGTGGCACTTACAGCATCCATGAGGCCTCTTAATGTGGGCGATTTGAGCATTAAAGCATCAAACACCTCATCTGCCTCCTTCCTCACGTACAGGAGAACTGTAGAGGGGCCAGAAGGTGCACGTTAGAAGATCCACCTGTACTGACCCACCTGCCTCCTCACAGCTGCACAGTCCCCGTTACCCCGAGTAATTCGCTGTACTGCACTGATTTGTTCTTAGACTCAACTGTGCAGCTCTATTTTTTTTTTAAAGAGGTATTTTAGAGCGGAAAAAACAGTTGTGAATGCTGTTACACACCTCTCTTCTGCGTCTCCTCTTTGATCATCTTAGGGGCCGGTGGGCAGAGGTCATCCTTGGATGGCCGGAATATACTCTTTACCACCAGACTTCTGAAACAGACGCCAGGTCAAGCGGTAGCCGCAACCGCAACACAACTTCACAACATCAACCAAAGAGGAGAATCTTCCCTTATCCCACATCTTTTGCTTGTAAAATATAAGGGATTTTATTTATTTTTAATCTAACAGTAAGAGTTGCGTAATAGTTACCTTCTCAATCTAGGCAGAGTGTTTTATTCAGAGTAGTTGTTATTGATCACCATTGGAATTTATCAACTGGTTTTTTTGCTTTTATTCTATAAACAACTTATAATGCAACACATCCAAACAGAACTCTGGTATCACTAAAGTAATAATTTCAACCATACATCTGGAAGATAAACCATATATGGCACACAGGGGAGACAGAATACACAACGCACGCACGCACGCACGCACGCACACATAAACGTGCAAGCAGGCAGCTCAGCTTGACACGCAAAATGAACCTGATCAACACACACGAGCCTCATACACACATATCCACTTATCCCACTTCATTGCAACAGACCACAGTGAAAATGTGGTATGAAAAATTACTTGCTATCATACATAAAAGACCTAAAGATTTAATTTTAATCTTTAAAATAATTTAAATTTTTAATTTTAAAATTATTAAGTTTTCATTGAGGTGGTAGACAGATTTTCTTTTCTTTTTTTTTTGATGTATTGAAAGTAAGCTGCCCATGTGGTTTCCAGGCAAATGGAGAAACTCACCCCTCTGACTCAATCTCCTCTGTGTTGATGGCATAGATCTGCAGAGAGAAAAAAGAGAGTCCTCGTGTTTAATCTGCGAAGTGTACAGAGCTCCTTCCAGAACGAGGGAGGGGGCCATTTGTCCTTGGGGGGGTGAGGAGTTTGCTTTTCACAAAGGCCACCGAGTGTCACTTGGACCTTTTTAGTGCTGCTCAGAATTAATGCAGGGTATTAAACAGGCATGAAAGTCCTTTGTTGGGACACTGTGGGCAGGAAACAATTGTTCTTGTTCTCCACCGCTCATGACGCACTGTGACTCAGCATCTCAGCCAGTCTCCGTCAGCCAAGCGACGTGCGGCATCATCATCTAAGGGGTAAGGGCTGCGTGGAAGGCCAAGCTGAACACTCCAGAGGTGGATAAGCTGGCACTGGGAGTGCACCACACTTGGAACAGAAAGGAGAGCCACTAGTGTGTGTTCTGCTGGTGGCAGGCCACTCCCAGGGTACCACAGATCTACAGGACAGTCCTTCATTTTGTTAAATGACAGTGTCACTTCACCTGCCCTGCTCTCTGCAGGTTTCCAAAGTGGACGTCTGGGATGAAGAGGACAGGCTGCGACTCGAGGTCTGACATGCTCTTGAAATGGGTGCTCTCAGCCTTCCTGGGCGGCGGGAGGAGCCCCGGGTCCCCATCCTTCCCTGGAGACAGAAGCGCACAGCGTCAGTGCGGAACTCCGGCGCATTCGGAATTGGCGTCTGTCACACCATCGGAGTAGCGAGTTGGCCGGATCAGCAGACAGGTAAACCTTCAGGTATCTGTCGTAATCACGCTCATAGTGATTTGCATGTCATCACACGTACTGTACCCTCCTCAATGGATCATCTCATGGTGAACAATATGACAAAGTCTTTGTGGAGGGGGGTGTGAAGGGTGTGCGTGTGTATTCGTTTTGCTGCCACTGTGGGAACTACAGTATGTCTGCTGGCAATGAATGAAGTTTGTGCTGGTGGAAGTGTGTCTGCATGGATGGTGTGTGGTCTCTGCTGTTGAAAAGCAGACAGCCCAGGAAACAGACTAAAAATCATTTGTGCCATCAAAATCATCAAAATCACACGTGCCAGCAGCAGCCCCGTACACCTGACCTTTCGCCTTCTTCCGGTTCTGCTTCCGCTCCTCGTCCCGGATCTTCCGCTCAGCTCCCTTGGACACGACACAGACAGACGGTGATCAAAACGATTCCCACCAACATGAGCACTCTCAAGCGTGGGCAGCGCCAGCCTTAAACCCGAGTCAAATTGCCTGGCCCGAAAATCTACCATCCGACCACCACACCATCGCTGGCCAACTTCCGTAAAGTCCTTTCTCTGGAAAATGCAAAGCTGTGCGAAACAGATCCAGTGTATAATTTTTCTACGGGACACGTAGTCCGTCACACCTGATCTTTCCCGACTCAACCACTAGGGGGCGCGATCCCTTCCATTCATTCAGCCTAGGAACAAATCCCTGAAACTGGGCACATCAGCCTCTTCAGAGCACAGAGTATGTGAGTCAGTCTCTCGTAACTGAAGGAGGACCTTCAGCAGGGGAGCCGGGGGCGACAGGACCGGGATCCCCCCCACTCCGGTCCTACCTTGTCGCAGAAGACCTTGATCTGGCAGAAGGCACGGTGGAGGGGCTTGTTGCTGTGGTTATTGTAACTGTACGTGTCGATCTGGATCATGAGCGGCAGCCCCTTGACACCCTTCTGGGAGGAGAAGTCCGTGCTCAGGCAGTTCACCGTGATGAAGATCTGCCAAGGAAGAAAAAAGTAACATCAGCTCATAACGGAGACGTACAGGTAAGAGAGCAGAATGATACGGAGACAGAGAGAGCCCTGTGAACGTCACACTTTTAAATCCTTAATCCAGGTCCGCTCTTTTCACCACCGCAGGTGGCGTAGCGCTAAGAGCCGCCACTTCTGGAGGCGAAGGTTGCAGCTTCGAATCCCACCTACTGCTGCAGTACGCTAGAGAAAGGTACGTGTAGGACGGCACTCGCAGCCGTGACTGTATTCGTTTCTTACGGTGCAGACGTGCATGTGAACCTTTGAGGATTCAGCACCCGCTGGACTGATAAACCTTCCTTCACATCTGAGGTGAGCACATATTACATTTCATTCCAGTTACCCAGCTGTACAAATAAGTGTCTTTGGAGAAAAAGTACTAAATGAAGGAATGACGTTTATTCAGCCGACACTTTTCTCCAAAGAAACTTACAATATTAAGTTAATAGATATTTACCCATTTTTACATCTGGGTAATTTTAGTGGGGTAATTTAAGGTAAGTACTTTGCTCAAGTGTACAACAGTTGATTACAGATGATTATAGGACAGCCGGTAGCGTAGTGGTTAGAGCTACTACCTTTGGATCCAAAGGCTGCAGGTTTCAGCCTCACCTCCAGCTGTAGTACCCTTGAGCAAGGTACTTTACCCTAAACTGCTCCAGTAAAATTACCCAGTTGTATAAATGGGTAAATAACTGTAACTTTAACACTAAGTCGCTTTGGAGGAAAGCGTCAGATAAATGTAAATGTACAGCTGGAGGGGGACTTGAACCTGCAACCTTTGGGTCTAAAGGCAACAGCTCTATCAGCTGCCCCATGAATACGTTCTTTTGGGCCTGTAGTGTCTGTCTGAGCGCCACAGGTAAATGCAGAAGTGCGATGGACTGCGCTAAGCCGGCAGCCTGGTGCATTCCCCTTGTCCATCGCATCAAAACAGTAATGCTCTTCTCACGTTTAATAGGCTGCAAAGTCCTGCCAGAACTTTCACCCACAGCTACTGTTTCCCCCACCATAGTAAAACAGGTAACCGAGGTAAAGCCACAGTGTTCGTGGCTGCAGGGTGCGTATGTTTGAGTGCATGCGGACATGTGGACGTGTGGCTATGATGCTCGATAAGGGCGCCGGTGCCCTTTAGGTAACACGGCACATGGCAGCAGAGTGAACGGACAATTAACTCGTGCACTTCTCGAACCCGCGCCACTCTACTGACTCGCCCAAGACTCTTTCCATGTAAACAAGCCACGTTAACGAGAAAACCTCGCGAACAGCGCGGCGCTCCTGACGTGGGTTTCAACGGCTCACAAAAGGCCTCCTTTCCTTCAGAATCCCATCTGAAGATCTTGTTTGCTCTCACCCTGATCGGCAAACAACGCGCAGAGCTTCCAGCTGTCAGTACTGGTGACCGTACCGCGTTCCAAGTGGCCTGTACCACGTACATGATCATAAAGTCACAAGTTGGGATTCCGTCCGGATTGCGAACGCTGCACATTGACGATGTCTGCGCAGCGTTTGCCGCAGAAAGACAACCGCTGTTCCCGGGGAGGTGAGCGCATGTCACGGTCCCATTAAAAACATTCGTTAGGCTCTACAAGAAGAAAGTCCCCACTTAAAGGCGTGACACACCTGAGACAAGGGCAATCTTGCTTCATTTCAAGGACGGCTTTTACTGCTAGTGAGACACAAGACCGCCGATTAAGGTCCTCGTTAAACGCTCTGATCTTAAAGCTGGAACACACCCCACCCTTACCGTGGTCACCATTTCCACTCCGCAGATCAATGGCGCTCTGTGAAACTGAGTAACGGCCGCCGCCATTCCGGCTCCGCGAGTCGTGACTGTGCAGGCAGCACTGCAGCCTGTGTCCTGGATCGCCTCAGGCCTTCGTGCCCTTGTCTCAGATGGCTATCACAGGAACTTCAAACGGAGGAGATGCTATCGGGGCCCTTTATTCACATGTAAATATCTAAATGAGTCCACATGTATGCACTGCAGCACTGTTCGTTCCTTAAAGGTGGGTTAATGGCATCAGATCAGATTGTGCTGAAATCTGGGCCATTTACCAAGTTTTCCCCATAGACAATAAACTCTCTCTCGCACACCATCGTAAATATATTTGATCTGAAGCGGTTGGATTCCAATACCACTAGCATACCACTCATAACGTCGGTTTTAAGAAGCACGAGCTGGTTAAGTACAGCTGGTCGCAGCAGAGGTTTGGCACCAGGAGTCACAAAAGCCCAGGGGGCCTCTGCCTAGTCCATTGAGAGCGGCCACCTGTAATGAAGCCCATCCCGACAGCAAATATTTACCCAGAGATATGAAATGCAGTTTCCCTGAGGTCTGCCCATGCAGTCCCCCACCCCGTCAAACAATGGAGACAAACAAGAGACATTCTACACCGGAGCTGGAGCAGAACCCTGGCTGCAGGACCAGAGCAGCTCAAATGGGGCTCCGACGTGCCGCTCCTCGCTTGAAAGGCACACTGGATGTGAAAGGGTTAACAGGAGGGGGAAGGATATCAGGGTCCCCTCGCTGTCCATAAAGCAGCTGCGCTCTGTCTTCAAGGCACCAAAGGGGCGATTAAATGCTAACACGTCTGTGCTGTGGCATGCACATGCACGCACGCACGCACGCACACACACACACACACACACACACACACACACACACACACACACACACACACACACACACAACCAGGAAATTTAGAGTCACCAATTTGCGTAAAGCACATGTTTGGATTGTGGGCAGAAACCCACACAAACTCCAGAGACTGAACCACGTTTGAACCCACATCTGAACACACAGCCCAGGAGCGTGAGGCACCAGTGCTACCTGCTGTGCCGCAGTGCCCCGACTATTGTTGTTGTTATTATTATTATTTTGTGAAATTAATAAAACAAAGACACTTTAAATAAAACATAAAAGGATATTCCCCATTTCTCTCTCACACACACACACACACACACACACACACACACAACAGCAGAGTGTCACCAGAAACTCGGGTGGATTGGGAACCTGTCGCTTGGGCAAAAAGTGCAGCAAACAGCTCCAGAGATGAGCAGTGGAGGGAGGAGGAGATATAACCAGCAGCTTGGTCCCTTTTACCTTTGCTTCTTCGTTCACGTCCCAGGTGAAGGAAACGGCGTTGTAGGCGATCTCCTCGATGTTGCCAATAGTGTTAAAGCTCTCTTTGTAGTCGGCTGTGGGGGGGAGGGAGACGGGATATCAGAGAGACATAGTCAGTTTGACCTCGTGGGGCCGCCCTGCCAGCGGAGTAGCGGTGCTCCACTACATTCATCAGCACCTGGAGGCATCGACTCGCCTCCCTGCAATTACCGGAAAGGTCCAAGACAGTGCTGGAAATTCTGGGGACACTTTTGTGCTTTGAAATTATTATCTAGCATTTTCTTCAACTGTCATTCGCTTGTGATGGTCTGGCATCCCATCCAGGTTGCACCCTTCACTCACTCAGCACCCTACGCTTCCAGGATAGGCTCCAGCCCACCGGGACTCTGAGCTGGACTAGCAGTTACCGATAGTGAGCGAGTGCCATCGTTTTCATTCGCCTGATGAAACAACAACCAATTAAGGCAGAGGTTTTTTAACCATCTTACTCCTCAAAAAGCAGACTGTTGTGTATGAGTTACCCAACGAGCCCCAGAAACAACATACTTCATTTGCTTATTAAAGTAAAAATGTAACATTGTAGCTGCTACAACAAGGATTCTAGCAGTGGCTTTACTATAGTAACATACCTGTATGCTCATATTTTACACGAAGTAGTACTGTACACTATAAAAAGTGCTGTAATGTTCATTTCCCTGTAAGTCCAGTTAAAAGTTCATTACATTATGAATCTGACTGTATACCGCACAACTGAGTCATGGATAAGGAGTGTCGCCGAGACGCTGTTTTCACCACTGGATCTGGGTCCTTATAGCTGTCATCAGTCTGTCCCATGTTGGACTCCTACTCTCTGCACCACGGAGGGGCTCCTCGCTTCCCTGCTGCCAGGGCTGGGCCCTTCGGTCATACCACCCTGTTCAAACCCTGCTTACTGCGACAGGCCCTGAGGGGTCTAGTCTAATCAGGGCTCAACTGCTATTCAAATCTGCGCAGAAGTTTCAGGTTGCAGTTCCTCCTGGCCTGTCCACCCACATCGCTCCAGGCCGCCATACACTTCCTGAAGACGCTGGCCCCACCACCCCCACCTCGCAAAGATGACACCTTTTCAGTCTCCTGCTTTTTCTGAGCTCTGCCTCCGGCGCTCCCCCATTCCACAGCTGTCGTCCCCCTGCTACGATTACAGTTTACAGCACATGTTAAGTGTCATTTCAGAAAGTTGGACCTGGAGGTGGGTGCCACTGCAGGATGTACAATTGAAGCAGATCTGACTGGACACAAAAGGGACATTTTTTTTTGCTGGCTTGGCTGGCAACTTGAGGGGTTCCTTGGAAGATCATTCAAACTGTCAGTATGAAGTCTCTCATTCAGTCTTAGTGAGTTTCAAACAAAAGTGGAGCCATAACTTAAATATGATTATTGATAAACTTTTGGAACGTAGGCTCACCAAAACTGAGACGTAGGTGTGTTTATTTCTGCACTCACACTCTAGAGCCAGACTTCATGAGGGCGTGGGACACACTGTGAGCAATTTAAATTCAAAATTCACTCGAAATACATGTCTTGGGACTGTGGGAGGAAACCAGAGCATCTGGAAGAAACCCGCACGAACACGGAGAGAACACACAAACTTTGCACACGCTCATCCAGATTCCAACCCCTACTGTAATCCACAGGACAAGGCGCTGTGAAGCACCAGCTCTCATACGCAGGTGTGAGGAAGGCCATGTTGCTTGTCTCAACAACCGGTCCCCCCGTTGGGTCGGGGCTCTCCAGTCGCTCATCTGCACCGCAAGGAACCCTAGGACATTCCTCGATCTGCCTGTACAGGTCCCGCATCTCCCAGCACTGACACATACCTATGCTTCTGCACGGCCACAAGTGGAGGCTTGTTGGAAGGCAGATCTTAAAAGATCCTTTCTTGCCTCATTCAATAGAGCCTTTGAACAGCAATAAATCCACCTAGAACTATGCCTGACAGACAGATTTATGGCAACATATCAGCAAATAAAGGGAGTCAAAAAAAGAAAAAAAACCACCAAAGTCATGTCAGTGAACTGCAAAAACAACCTAGACAGAATTCCTGTGCACTGTGCAGCTGTTTAAATTCAGGAAAGAATACTTTTATTCTTTATTCACTGTATCTCATGAGGGAGTGAAAGGGATTCTGGGAATCGAACCAGTGTCCATGCAATGACAGATAGCACACAGGGCATTGCTCTTTACCAAATGGCATCTGGGCAGTCAGGGATCAGAACATGAGCAGGAAGGGAGGAAGAATGTATTGAGAGCTCAAGCATGAATATTCATTCATATTCATTCGTTAATATGCATTAATTGCTCCGAAACTGACACTGAACTCGTGCAAATTGCGCCGCTCAGAGAAGAGCTACAGCGATCGCTGCATATCGCAGATCCTTATCGAGTGACGCAACCACAACCGTCTGTCAAGGCAAACGGAAAGGTGCTTTCCGTTACATTTTTTTTTTCTTACATTTGTTTGCTTAACGGACACTTTTATCTGAAACTGCTAAGGCCTCCCACAGTTTTTCACCATGGCACATCCATCAATTCTTAGCATATCGGCAGTGAAGTGGCAACAAACTACACACGTAATCGCCGTCTACCTGAAAACATAAAATTTTTGCGACATCTTGTCCCTTCAGCATTTTCGTAAAATGTGCCCATTCACCGTACTCGGGGGTGAGGGGGGTCAGCAGTCTTACCGATGTCCAGGACCCTCTGCTTGGCTGTGTGCTGCCGCGAGTGCCAGTACTTCCAGTACTTGAGCTGCTCGTCGCGGTTCTTGTCCTCGCTGAAGACCACCATGACCACGCTCTGAGATCGAGGGGAAGGGGGCAGGTAAAGGACAAGGAGGACACCGTACCACAGTCACACACCCACCCACAACAGTCATGGCCCATCTCGGTCTTCCTGAGCCTGGGCTTTGAACCATTTGTATTCCAGCCTTGATCTTAACGGATAAATCAAAGCCATCACTAAAGCCATGTTTCGCACGACCAGAAATTTCCTCACCTGTCACTAGATGTAAATAACTGGATATTATGATAAATCACAGGGATTGAATACACCTCTAATTTGGACAGAACAAGCACCTTGGGGCTTTTCCCCTCACTTGTCTACTACGGAAACAATTAATTTCCTGTAATCCATCACTTAAACACTTTGACGGTGTTCCCATGTTGCACTGCCCAGTACCACAGGAATCTGCTTGTGCCAACATAGTTAAACCACGTGTTTATGTTTATATTAACATGTTAAAAGTTCGGTTGTGCTAATATAGGACCTAAATCCCCTGACTTGCTAACACGGTAAAGCCTGCGACTTTGCTTTTTCTCTCCCCACTCACCCTCACTTTACTGATGGGGTGCCGCAAGCACTTGTTGGCGCCCGTCTCCCTCAGGGACACAGCATAGAACTGGCCCTTGTTCAGGTAGGTCATGGGCCCCTCGCCCTGTTTCTGACGCAGGGATCTGGTGGCCTCCAGCGTATACTGGAAGGTGTCCCTGTCGGAAGCCAAGCAACACACGGGCTTTCCTTTCTGGCACACGAATATACAGCTTTTGCTGCTACCTCTTACCATTTCTACACAGGCAAGAGTCCCTATTCAACACACTGTATGAAGTATGTATATTGTATTTATCTGACATTGCATTTAACAAGAATATTTATTATACATGTATCAATTCACCATTATACTATAGACCCTATTATTTAAAATTATAGGACACTGTCGTTATGGCACTGTTGAACATGGGTTATGAGCGGTTGCTTACATTAGCGGTTGATCATACACAAATCCATCAGCACCCAGGACTGTTGGTGGGCAGTACTTCTGTTTAGAAACAAAACATTATGACGTTAATCCCAACTTTCAAGTAGGAATCAATAGCAATGGAGTGTGCAGAGGGGGATATGACACGGCAAAACATGAACCTGACCGAAGATGCATCTTAAAAGCACTAAAACAAGGGGCAAACAACAACAACATCCCTGCCGTTCAAACCCTGATAGCAGGGGATGCAAATGAATGCCAATCCAAAATTTATTTCTTATTCAGCAAGACACTAACTGGTCACGGGTTGTCAGGGCTTTTCAGATCTTCTTGTGCTACATGCTCGGCTGGGGCCCTTTCGAACTCTGACCTTCCCGCTTCTCAGCTACGCTTGCATCTGTGACGTCGTTACCTACCTCCTGCTCCTCATCATAGGACACCTCTGGGCTGCTCCGCTGGTTGTCCTTCCCATACCCTCCGTGGTGGAGGGACGACGCGTCAAAGGGGCCTGCTTCATACCCCCGTGCTTGTTCCTCCTCCTCCTCTATCTTGTAGGACAGGTTGGCGGTATAAAGCTCCGCCTTCACAAGCGGCACAGCCACACCCACCCCAGATCCCACCCCAGGCACCTCTCGCTTCGCATCCAGGTGCTCCACGTTCAACGACAGGTTCACAGGAACAGACTTGAGCACCTGGACTCGGTTGTCCACCATGTTTAGATCCCCCTGGCTGCCATTTGCCTCAAGAGAGCTCCTGTATCACACACAAAAACACAACACTCACAGCCAAACACAATATGCCCCTTGAATGCTGCAATTGCTAAGTAAACTAAATCAATCCTCTACGCGCTGATAAAACTATGTCTAACTGAGATTATATGTCTTCAGTAAGACACATTGAAAGCACTGACCTCTTTTCATGCTCGTCTGAAATTTCAACCACTTTGCCAATGGACAACAACCGCTTCTCTTTGGAAACCTGGAAATCGCGCACGTATACAGATATTTAGGGAGAGACACACTGGCACATAAGAACGACGGTATTTGACATGTGTATGCGTAACATATTTGTCAGCCCAGCATTGTTTATCAGGTGATTTACTCTGGTGCCCACCCTTAATAAGGAGCTACCTTTGTGACTGGAACCCCACCTCTTGCTGTACTAGCCTTGATCAGAGTACTTTCCCGAACTGACATGGTAAAAATGACCCAGCTGCATAAATGGACGAATGGTTGCAAGTCAATTTGGAGAAGAGCATCCGCTAAACAAAACAATTTAACGTACTGTAAGACACCATGATGAATCATGATTCAGGGTGGTCTATTCATTCTGTTACACATTTCAAACACCCGAAAAGAAGCGATTCATTGAAACCAGCTAACTGTAACATGCATAACGGCATAAGTTGCTTGACATCAAAGTATCCGCAAAGTAATTAAATGACTTTGCGTAACATGTAAGAAATGGCAGACGCTGGTCGAAATATTTCTCGGTCACCTTATAGTAGTCATAGAGCAGGCCCAGGGCAGCAGCGCTGTCCTCGTCACCGTTGATGCTCATCATGGCCTTGGTGGCAGCCGTCAAAGGGTTCTCGAGGTATGATTTCCAGGCTTCATCCTCGCTGGTGTAGGCCCGCCGCGAGTGCAGCGACACCTCATTCGGCACCACCACCACAAGTCGTTTGCTGCCAGACACACACACACACACACACAGAGCAGAGTGGATGTATGATACTCAGAGAGAAACAGGTCTGATGATTCTGCTTGATCTGCAAGTCTTCCTCCAAGGGTGAACCCAAAAACTGATGGTTTGACATTGACCAACTGTGACGAGGAATCCAACCTCAGTGGGATAATTCTGTGTCATTAAAAAAAGTGGGATTTAAAAGAGACAGCAAGGGGTTGAGTCCAAGGGACACACAGTTCTCAAACGCCACACCACGGGATTCTCCAAGTAGAAAGGAAGCAAACTAGTTATGGTGTGAACTACAGATGCCTGTCATCAACTTTCTGCCTCCTGATTGACATGAATAGGGAAGCTGCTCAATTTTGCAGGGAAAACAGGGGCACAGAACCAAATCCCAATAACCTTTAACCATCAAACTTAAAAAACTGAACATAACTTAGCAAAAGCATGTTGCAATTTGTGTTTAATATTGGATTGCAATCATCTACTGAAGACCGGCAGATAGTTTAGAAGTTGTAGCCTTTGCTTTGCCCTTGAAGGACAGGGGTTCAAATCCCACTCCCACTGCAGTGCCCTTGATCAAGGCACTTATATTAAATTTACAGAGTAAACATTGACCTGCTGTATAAATGTAGTGAATAAGTACATGCAAGCTAGTGTAAAAATCTAGCTGTATAACTCCCTTTGGAGGAAAGTGTGAGCTAAATGAATAAATTATAATAATAATAGTACTGTACAAAGGTCTACATTGCAATTATTTAGAAAACAGGCCAACATTCAGCAAATAATTAACTATACATTTTTTTTAAGTGGTTTAATAAAGCGAGTCATTCAGGCCTGGAACCAACATTCTGATCTTTTTTCCTGCAGGTTGCTTCATGACTGAATTGGGCGAGTCTTGTTTACATTTGCATTTATAATGCGGGTTTAACATTTTCTGATGTCTCCTTTGAGCCAGGGTCATGCGTGGGCTACGAGTTGTGTTTTGTCGTCATGTTAACCGCTAACTGCCGTAAAGGCAGCGGCGGAGCAAACCCTTTGTGCTCGTCTTGCAGCATTTATTAGACACTGATTTCAGCTGCCTTGATAAAGGGGCCACGAGGGGATCGTGGAACATGAGAAGCAACAGCCAACATTTGCAGAGCGTTCCCCATAGCAGTGTTTGCACTACATAACAATATCTCGTGTGTGCGAGCAGTTGTTTGTGAATGCACGCATTTGTGAGCATGTATGAGAGAGAGAGAGAGAGAGAGATCTCCAGATCTACATCCACGCCAAGCAAGAGCTTTCCTCTCACTGCTCATGAATAGATTGACGGATGCTTCACATCAAAGACCGGGCCCTACGGTGAACAGCCTCGCCCTCCAGTTTTCTTCACTCGCTTTGTAGAATATAGTTCTTGGGCACCTCTGGATACCTTGTTCCACTGCAAGCCCCATCACAGCACCCCGACACCTGAGAGTCACAGGTCCCTGTTGGGGGGGGGGGAGGGGGGAATTATAACCGATGACTCTGAGTGACTGGAGAGTGAGATCCTTCATGACCCTCCTCTTTTCCAGGGTCATTTTGCCTGTCCTCCAGGACTGTCCTTCCCACACCTTTCCACCTGCGCCTATCTTGAGCACACACACACACGATGCCAAAACACATCATCTGAGCCACTGGAGTTCCCAAGTGGGTCACCTGTGTTTTGAAAACTCGGCGAAGCAGGCAGCGCACATGCGCCGCTGGCAGAAACATGCTGCACTGACACGACGCGTATGCGCTTGATATATGTCCCCTACAACCATGCAAACACTTCGCGCCCATCCGTCACACTTGGAGAAGCGCAGAAGTGCCGTTTAATTACATCTTCTTGAAAGCTGTACGGTGCACCAAAGATTTAAGGTAAGATTTTAGCCTCAGTAACAGTCTGAGGTTCAGTTATAAGCACATACTTGTAGGGAAGGCATATAGTTTTCATACTGCATTTCACTTCTATGGCCATCCATGGAATTCAGTGGACAAAGGACACACATCATGTCTATCTTATGACTGCTTTTCACACTTTTGAAGGCAAGAAAGTAAAGGGTAATGAGGTAGAAATGCAAGAATCAATCAAGTCCCAGCATTTTTAAAAGAAGAGAAGGACGTGGTGAACTGGAGCTTATTTCACTTCTTGGGACTTATAAGTATTATTGGTGTGTGTGTGTGTGTGTGTGTGTGTGTGTTTACCGAGCAGATCGTAGAAAAGTGAGTCTTAGAGAAGATGCGCTAGTTTGAGACCCTTCCTTCCCGAATGAGATTCAGCAGTTTTGAGTGACAGCTACTACTAATGTGAAAACAGGAATATAAATACACACACCAACACACACCGCTGTTTTTCGCTCATTCCCATGAGAGGAGCGTTTCCACTTGTTTTCACACCCACTCGAGTCCTATTCGGTAGCTAAAACGCGTCTCGTTCCAGCGCAAAACGCCAACGGACACTTCGTTGCCTCACAAGTGACTCCAGTCCAGTCAGTGTTTAAAATCCTGGTCCTGCGAGCCTGTTGTGCCTCCTCAGCGTCCAGCTCCAGGAAAACACGCTTAAATTTTAAAAGCACTCGTGGGGGGGAAAAAAAAAAAAAAGCATAATCACCAAGTATTTATTAATTGAAATCATCCGCCGCGATGAAAAACGAACGAAGCTTTATGAGAGATTCAAATGCGGGTCACCGGCTGAGGCACGAGCGGAAAAAGTAGACGGGATTCGTTCGATTCGTTCAATCGCCTCGCGACACGACACGGACGGAGGAGCGAGAATTCACGTGAAACTCGCGTGATCACTTACTTGTCTGACTCCTGTGACATATCTTGCCTCCTCGCAGGGTTTTTTTTCCTGGTGAAACTGGACTTTCAAGTCGGTGCAGCTGTTTGTGTAGAAGACACGGCGAGGCGAGAGCTCAGAACTCGGGCTACAGGTACGACTGCTTTTCAATTCCGCGTCGCCGCCGGACGCGCCAAAGTCAAAATATCCCCGCGCGCGCGCGACACACCGGAAAACTAACCAGCGGCCGCATGCGAACAATTTTTCTACTGTATTTACTCCGCTTGCAGAAGGTTTACAGGTAAACTTTTTGTTAGAATTCCGTGCAGTGAGGAGTAATTAAGTTGAGAGGAGACGAGCTCCGCGCTGATTGGCTGAGGCTCACCGCAGTGACGTCGCTGATTGGCTGCAGGGTCAGCAGGTAAGACCCGCCTCACCTGTCGGGGAGCTGCGCAGCCCGCCGCGGTCCCGGCACCTTGAGAGTCGTCGCAAGACTGGCACAAGCTTGGCATGTCTCTGTCAAGATAGCAGGCTGGATGAAGGAGAAAATTGCTGAAATACTGGTTTAACTCTATTTGCACTCTAGTGCGAGGCTGCATCAGCAGGACTGGACACCTTCCACTCTTTTGGATGCTCAGAATCCCTTTGTCCAGTGTCATGCTTTGCAGCAGACAGACAGACACACACACACACACACACACACATATATATATATATATATGGGAGAGAGAATGCATCACTGTTATTACTCTGCTTTTGCTTTCCTTCTCTTTCATTCAAGCCCAAATAACATCATCAATAACTAAGGCTGGTGCAATGTTTCATGTGAGGGCAATGTACAATTTCAGGGAAGAAAAAAAGACTGGAAAATGTGATGCTTTAGTTTGATATCGATGGGGGGGGATGCGGTGGTACAGCAGGTTTGACTTGTGCCTGCTCTCCGGTGGGTCTGGGGTTCGAGTCCCGCTTGGGGTGCCTTGCAATGGACTGATGTCCCGTCCTGGGTGTGTCCTCTCCACCTCCAGCCTTGCGCCCTCTGTTGCCAGGCTAGGCTCTGGTTCACCACAACCCTGCTCAGGACAAGCTGTTTCAGACTGTGTGTGTGTGTGATATCAATGGAATTGTTTTCCATCAGTACTGTGATAATGCTGTATTTGACATGAAGGTAGTGGATAATGTGTCAAACAGCTATTTGAAATACGTCTGTGCACCAGTCATCTTCACAAGGTGTAAAAATATTCTCTTCCTGAAAAAGATGGCAAGATAAGGAAATCATGTTGCAAAGCAGAAGTTACATGGAATAGCAAATCCAGAAAGTGGATTTGAATAGAGGGGGGGAAAAAAAAAAACATGTAAGAGCAACACGCAAAGCGAACCGTTTGTGTGTGATGGAAACGCCCACACTTTTCCCGTGTGAAAGCAGGGTGTGCGACTGCGACTGTGACTGTGTGTCAGACGCCGGTACCCGTGAACACCGATGCGTAATCCCCCTAGAGCAGGCCGAGCAACACCTGCACTTCAAACTGGGAAAACGACTGTTTGGCAACAGCAGCCTCATCTTCGGGAGCCTCCAGTCCTGCAGCCGCACATGTCCCTGTTGCCGAAGCAGAGGACGGGGAAGCTCTCCATTCGTGGAGAAAGAGGGGACAGGCCTTTAACCAGTACACAGAATCACACCCTTTTTAAAAGAGCAGCGCAATCTCGAAGTACTGTACAGGGATGGTGCGCATATTTGGGAAAGGTGTTGTAACTGTAAACCGGGTCCTTCTGTAGCAACTGGTATTGCTTTGAGGTCAGGATGCTTTTGGGATGGAGAGGCACTCAGTCAAACTTGCACCCAAGTTTTATTGTTGGCGATTAACAACATAACAGAAGAACTTGCTAAATTGTTCATTATTATTATTATTATTATTATTCAATTACACTCACTCATTTTCTTTAACTGCTATTCCTGGTCAGGGTTGTATGTGTCTGGAACCCATGCCTGAATCATTGTGAGCTAGGCTTGGGTGTTTGTACCCTGGACTGGATGCCAGTCCATCACAGGGTATTGTCACGTCAGGCCAAGAGAACCGGGACGGAAAGACCCAAGTGCGGAGTCGTTCGTCTGGAGTCAGAGGATCAGGCAAGTTCTCGGTATCGGGGACAGGCGGAAGGTAGGTCGATCGGTGGTCGGGGTCAAAGCGAGAATCCGTGGGCGAGGTCAGGAATCGAAGCGAAGAGTCGGTCGAACGGAGTTGAAACGAAGATCTGTGGACGTGGTCGAGAAACAAAGCTAGGGTCAAAACCGGAGAACGTGAACTGAGAACTGGAGATGCGTATGAGCGAAGAGTCACAAGGAAGGGCGGTTGTCCCTGATGAGATTCCGCAAAGATATGGGAGCTGAGGAGGGCCTTTTAAAGGGTGAGTGGTTAATCAGGTGCTGGAGCAGAGTCAGGTGTTGTCGGTTGAGTTGTGGGCGTGGACATGGCAGGTATATTATTAAGAATAATAATAATATTTGGCTGACAACTTTGTACAGTAAGGTTTCTGTATATTTTGCCAGATCAGTTCAAATTAAGCATCTTGTACATGAGCAACACATGATGGTCCTTGACAGCGCTTGAACTAACAACCATTTGCTTTGGTTCATTATACTATGAATCAAATGTATACTACACATACTATACGTTATACTATACCGTGCAGTTATATCACATAAATGTGTCCAACTTCTGATGCTGTTATTTCTGTTCTTAGATGTAAGAAACATACCACTTCGTCCGAGGCCATAGATGGGTCATAGTCTTGAGCCTGTAGCCAAGGCAGCTACACTTACAGACACACACACACACACACACACACACACACACACACACACACACACACACACACACACACATTGATAAAATCTCTGGCGTCTGCCGCCATTCAGACTGCTGGGCCTTGCGCTGACTCGTACAGCCCCCTGCTCCCGTGTCCATTAGACCCTGGGAGCAACAGCCTGTCGAACATTTCCGAAGGATCCTTTGTACAGGTCTCTACGACTCGGATATTTTTAATAATTTTGTTTCAGATCCTAGGGGGGCGCGGTGGCGCAGTGGGTTGGACCGGGTCCTGCTCTTCAGTGGGTCTGAGGTTCAAGTCCCGCTTGGGGTGCCTTGCGATGGACTGGCGTCCCGTCCTGGGTGTGTCCCCTCCCCCTCCGGCCTTACGCCCTGTGTTACCCGGTTAGGCTCCGGCTCCCTGCGACCCCGTATGGGACAAGCGGTTCAGAAAATGTGCGTGTGTGTGTTTCGGATCCCTTTATGCAGACCCAGAGCACCATCTGCACAAGAGAACCTGTGTAAGTAGCACCAACCGGCTGCCTGTGGCATCGTAGCGCACGTAATGCGACTCGAACCTTACGCTGTAACACACGAGCAGCATTTCCCCTTGAGCTCGTGTTTGTTTGCGTTTTTGTACCGGGGATTATTTTCCTTCTCTAATTTGTCCCCGTGAGCACCCAGGCTCGCCGGCACGCGGATGAAGCTGCTTGTTAGATAAACAAGGGCGGAGTCGTCCTCCCCAGGTTTTTCTGGGCTTTCCTTCTTCTCAGCCGGGGTGGATTACAGCTAATTCCAGCGGACCGCGGTATTGAGAAAGAGCCTTCCTTTGCAAAACCACGCCTCTTTTGCCCAGGGCCGGGGACATATATTTTGTCAGGAAAGAGCAGGGAGCAGGAAGGGGTGGGCCCGGCACTCCACCTGAGCTCACCGTCTGTCACCACCTGGGATTCGGTGAAAGAAACATTAGAAGGGACCCCCTTTTTGGGGGAGGTGGGAGTCGAGGAGAGGCCCAGCACGCCTTTGTTTCCCGTGTGCAGCAGCATTGTTTTCCCACAGTCGGAGGGGAAATGCAGCGATTCCGTGCGAAATCCCTTCATGAGTGTTTCCTCGTCCCTCCCCAGAACCCGATCGCAAACCCGCTGGCTGTTCGCTCTTGTTCTGCCTCGGTTGCCATCGCTGCTCCCCGGCAAAGCGGCGGCGCCGTTACGAAATGAACGCGGAGGCTCCTTTACATCACGGGCTTCGCGTGTCTTTGTCCTGCTCTGGGGAAAAGTGAACGGGGCCCTGGCTGCTGGAGGCATCATGGGAAAAGGTGCGAGTCCAGGCAGGGCGGTGAGTTCCTCTACCTGTTTGTCTGGTAACAATCGCGCAGTGTGAGCGCGAGCGAGCTGGAATGTAGGCGGTTGAGGTCCATGCTGACGCACCCACCTCAGCCGGGATAGCGGGGGGAGGGGGCGGGGGCAGGTAGGACTCAGGTGGAGGCTCCTGAGAGGGGAGGGAAGAGTTTGCGTGTCACACATTCTTCCGGTTCTTAAAGCGACCGTGGTGCTTGGGGGGGGGGGGGATGGCGCAACCAGGAGCCTGTTGCATGGTCCCCAAAACCAGTCCTGTAGAACAAGTTCTGTGGGTCAGAAAGCGCTCGACGTGCCGTTGCAGCGGGGTGTGACCGCCGTTACACTTACTCGCATCCGATAGAGGCTCACGGCTCAATATTTGCATTTTTCAGCAACACGACCAGGCAGTACTTTGCCTGAGGAAAACCGAGTACCTTAACCGTGCTAGTTGCGAGTTTGCATTTTCCCCCTGGCCTTTTGGAAGTTATTTCAACGTCGACATGGGAGCCGCGGCAGAAAAAGGAACACCGGGACAGGTCTGATGTGGACCGAGGGCCTATGTGTGCACGTCCTGCCAGACACATCCGCTCTACAAGCGGATGTGAGAGGCTGGAAGGATGAACTTCGCTTCCTCCTCCATCACTTCCTCCAGCCCTTTTTTATATTTAAGGGAACATGTTTTGGGGCTGCACATTGCTGTATCAAATGAAAGAAGGACCCAGCACTTCTGGGCTCTTTAAATAAAAATTCAAAGGTACTGGACATTTCATATTACAGTATCTTACCTTTCCTTTCATTCAGTTGCAGTTTAGTTACAGTATCAAGTGTATCAGGCTTTTATTAGACATTAATAAACTGAAATTGAGGGGGGGTGTGGTGGCGCAGCAGGTTTGGCCAGGTCCTGCTCTCCGGTGGGTGTGGGGTTCGAGTCCCGCTTGGGGTGCCTTGCGACGGACTGGCGTCCCGTCCTGGGTGTGTCCCCTCCCCCTCCGGCCTTATGCCCTGTGTTGCTGGGTAGGCTCCAGTTCCCCGTGATCCTGTATGGGACAAGCGGTTCAGAAAGTGTGTGTGTGTGTGTGTGTGTGTGTGTGTGTGTGTGTGTGTGTGTGTGTGTGTGTGTAAAGTGAAATTTTCTGAATCACTTTAGAGACACAGGACTTGTCATAGATAACAATTATAGGCTTATACAGTTATAGGGTTCTGCTTTTCCAAAAAACTGTTATTCTATTTTATTCTTTTATTCTTTCCTATTGCATTATTGCACATTTTATCCAAAATGAATGTAACCCTCTGTCCTGCCAAGATGGCAGTCAAACTGTAAGGCTGCTACAACTATCAGGGCTACTGGAATTACATTTCCTGCACCTAAAAGGTGGATCAAATGATGCATTGTTTCAAACCGAGGAAGGGAAATGAATGGGAAAATACCAGTGATTATGGTACAGTACATAGTATTCCCGACACCCTTGCAATACCTTACTGTTGGATGTGTTTCCTTTCAGGAACCCTTAGGCCTGATACCTCATCCTCCTCTAGTAGTGAGCTCACTTGTCCCGGAAAGATCATTCATCTCCTGGAATTTCTGACTGGGAACTATGAATCCTCACATAATCGGGGGCACGGTGGCACAGCGAGTCGCACTGCTGTCTGACAGCGCCTGGGTGGTGCAAAGGGACATGGGTTTGATCCCTGCTCAGCCGGTGTGGAGTTTGTATGTTCTCTGCATGGGTTTCCTGTGGGTGCTCTGGTTTCCTCCCACAGTCCAAAGACATGCTGTTCAGGTTCCCCATAGTGTGTGAGTGACAGAGAGAGTGTGTGTGTTCCACTGATGTATGGATGAGTAACCCAGTGTAAGTAGTGTATCTAACAGTGCAAGTCACCTTAGTGAATAAGGTGTGTGGGCTGATGACACTACATAGAGTTCACTGGAAGTCACTTTGGAGAAAAGTGTCTGGTAAATAAATAAATGTAAAAATTGCATCATGGCATGAGGCTGTTAAAGAATTTTCACTGTTCACAATGAGACCAACAGGGAAATTCCTGGGGAGGTGCAGCAACATACAGAGACAAAGGCAACAACACAGTAATATTGGAAATGACTAAATCAAGGCCAGTGAATTACAGTGATTTCTCAGAAGTGATCAGCTGCCACTGTCTGGGTCCGCTGTCAGAAACGATATGAACCTATGAACTGTCATTCAGCTCAAATTACAATTTTGTCCAACAAAAGAAAGTTATTCACTAGGATTCTCCATCTGTAAAAAGAAATATGTGTTGATCTCAAATGCAAAATAAGAATTTTTAAAAATAAATCTAAAAAAACTGGCGCAGGACCTTGTAAGATTTCACTGGAATTATGAATAGACCGATTTTTTTTTTTTTTTTTTTTTTCTCTCTCCTCCCTTTGATTATAACACTTCGGCACGTTAAAATCCTCCAACATGGAATTATATCAACATCCCAAGTGATCATTTTAACTTGAAGCTCAGTTTTACAAAAGTCGTCGCCGCAGAAAAACCGTCGGTCCTGTTGTCAGAGAACTCGAACGCAAAATGTTTTTTGTTGCTGTTGTAAATCCTACTGTTTTTTATTTTACATTTCTTATGTGGCTGTTCCTTCTGAGCGAATTTGTTCCAACGACCAGTGCAATTCACTGAGATGATCATTTTGTTGTCTTTACTTGGTAATATAATGTCACCCAAGGTGTGTGATGATGCCCTCTGAGAGAGAGGAGCTCGTGCTTTCGCCCATTGTTGTTCATTGTCCGCTGCTCTCCCAGGAGGAGACCATACAAAGTATTTCACAGAGTACCTGAGGAATTTCCTTTCTCTTTGTGATGTGAACACTGGAGAAACACAACACCTTCCATTGCTAGTGACTTTTTCTCACCCTGATAGCATTTCATTCATATAAATGGCCTCGGGCTCTTGAGGGGAACAGAGTCCACACTGAAGCTTCCTTGGCCATTGAAGATGGACCTAACAGGAGGACACTTTCTTTCATTGTCACCAGCTGCTTGTCCAGTGCAGGGTCCCAGTGACCCAAACCATATCCCAGAAGCAGAGGGTGCAAAGTAGAGTACACCGGGTCATCACAGGACAGTCACATGCACATTATGGGCAATTTAGAGTCATCATTTCACCGGAAATAGATGTCTGGAGTGTGCGAGGGAACCAGAGCACCTGGAGGAAACCCATGCAAATGCAGGGACATGATGTAAACTCCACGTAGTCTGAGCTGGATTTGAACCCGTGTCCAGCCTCACAGCCCGAGCACAGTGAGGCACCACTTCGTCACCCTCGATTAATGGTTGACTGAAAACGATTCATTTAAAAGTAGAGGCCCAACACTCTCAAATGTCTCCTAGTAGTCAACTCAAGGTTGATCTACTTCACTGCACTCATGAATAAGGGCCTCTCACTTCTGACGGGATTGGCAGGTTAAAGATTACACAATCACACGCAATTGAGGGAGAAATCGCACATACTAAACCTTTTTTTAGTGATCTAATTTTTATAGCCATATTCATAATCCTATGTTTTTGGTGGGAATATTTAGCAGATGGAAATGACTGAGTATTAATGTTCAGAAATACGGCCATGGGTGTGACTTCGTGCATTATGCGTCACTGCTTCGGGACGGGAGGTGTTACTAAATAAGGGCTGTTCCTTTCGAACACAAGGTGAGGGGTGTGGCGCAGTTTACGAGAGCCGTGGCTCACGCTTGAGTTATTACTGATGCAGAGAAAAGAGATTTATTGGACTCGCAGACGCTATTGGAGTTTTGTCCCTGGACGGCGATTTGTCCGTCTCTGAGAGGAGCTGGATGGGTTGGTGACGATCGGCAGCGTCATACAATTAAAAGAAGCTTCAATCAAATATCCTATTGAACACACTGGTGATACAGGAGCTGGAAAAACTGGCCATGGTCCACCTGTGGACTAAAGGCTGTCCTCTGGCTTTTCATTGCTGAACACACCCCATGTACTTGGGCAACTCTTGACCCTTGGCTGTCTTCTCAGGACATGGATGCCCAAAGACAAGACTTCTGCACCCAACGATTTATGATTCAATATATATTATACGGTATATATTTATATGCCTTTATATGATACACAATGATACATATATTAATCACCTGTCCTGACTAGGGTCACGGTGGTCCAGAGCCTATCCCAGAACTACTGGGTGCAAGGCTGAGAGTGGTAGACCAGTCCATAGCAGGGTATAATACATATTATTATATGTTAGCTATTTATATTAATTTGACATAAGAATTAAGAAAATATATATTGTATTTTTCTTTGTCAGGGTTAACCCAGAAATAATTAAAAATATATTCCAGCAGACAATTGACTCTGTTCCTGCACTGCTGATGTGTTGGCAGTTGCAATATGATTGAGTGTAGGATACAAGATAGTGCGTTTTAACTTGGAGCCAACCATTGAAGCATGCGACACTTTGCAACCTTCACATATCAAGCTTATGCTTTTGCAAGCTGTATTTAATGCTTGAATTGGCAATTGCATTTGGGAGAACATGTGAAGCATCACCCAGCTTCAGAACATCCTCCAGAAGTGCATGATTATGGAGCTTATCTGATGAAACGCACACCACGAGTGAATTAATACTGGCAAGTGATACCGCGCAGGTGTCCCTGTGGGAACTGACTTAGGAAAGGTGTGTCTACGCGTCGAGGCGTGTTGTAATGTGAAGAATAAACTAATTTATGTACTGTTTACAGTTCAGGAGAGGCGGGGGTTCACCCTTTGACTTGCGCCCGGCGCCTTTGTGTCTAACGCATAAAGAGCGGCTGATTTTCATGGCCATTTAATGTCGCTCTGATGCATACTGGCTACAGTCTCTCGATCCAAGCGTCGGGGTATGACCTAATGTTTGAAATGCTATCTAACCGCTCTGCTTTTTGCAATCACAATAAAGTGACAGGCATAACTTGCAGACAGTTATTGATATGTATGGTATGGTCTTGGTTGCTTGAATCACCACGCTGTACACAGGTGCTCCTCAAGTTGTCACAGATGCTGCTTCAGATCACCTGGATTTGTGATGCCCTTCATTAGTTATTTACTTAGCTGATGCCTTTCTCCCAAGTTACTTACAATTATTTACCCATTTATACAGCTGGGTGATTTTTACTGGAGCAATTCAGGGTAAGTACCTTGCTCAAGGGTACTACAGTCAGAGGTGAGAGTCAACCCTGTGACCTTTGGGTCCAAATTTTAGGATTATTTTAACATGAATGTAGGGGGCACGGTGGCGCAGCGGGTTTTGCCGGGTCCTACTCTGTTGGGTCTTGGGGTTCGAGTCCCGCTTGGGGAGCTTTACAACAGACTGGTGTCCCATTCTGGGTGTGTCCTCTCCCCCTCCAGCCTTACGCCCTGTGTTGCCGGGTTAGGCTCCGGTTCGCCGTGACCCCACTTGGAACAGGGGGTTTCAGACTCTGTGTGTGTGTGTGTGTGTGTGTGTGTGTGTGTGTGTGTGTGTGTGTGTGTGTGTGTGTGTGTTAACATGAATGTGTGGGGAAAAAAATATAACAAAGCCCTATAATGCAGCATTCAAGCATGTTAACTGTTTATACTATATTCTTATGGTTCCTATAAACTGATTTTTGACTTATGACGAAGATGATTCTTGTGTGACTTGTGTGATGACTTAGAACGGGGTCGTTGGAACAAAAAGCAAGGACCTTTCGTACTAATTTATGAGAATCCTACATAAATCCTGGAGAGTCCCAGTATTTCGTCTGCTCCCAATAATTAAACTTGCAAAAAATACTCCTGAAAATGAAATTACTCAAATCACTTTGAAAGTCAACTGATGCATTTCACCACATTGGTAAACTATTTTTAAGTCACCGGTTCAAATATTTGCAACATTTTCTCAATTTGTTAAGGCTGAGTGAATGTAACTGATTTACATAATTTAAACATGCAGATAAATTGGATCATGTATACACTGTACAGTTTCATCATCTGACATTTCAGTTCAGACATTTGGTAAAAAAAAAAATGTAATTCAGACCTAAGACAAATTTAAAAGAAGAGATTCACAATATTACACGAAAGAGGCTTTAATTCACAGTGCCAGTCAAAAGTTTGAGTACGCTGGGTGGAAATGACCTTTTCCTGAGGCATTGGGTTAACAAATTTGAGCTAGAAATCAGCCGACTTGTTTCCCTTGCTCTTCTGCAGCATTTTCCAGAGATCATTCTTCTGGCCAGTTCATCCCATAAAAGTACTGCCCGTGGTGCCCACGTGCACACGCACATTGTGAAAAATCAGCACTGCGTCTGGCACATGAACGATTTCATTACTGAATTTTCCATACAATAGTAGATATGGTCATTTTATATCAAAATATAATTAAAAATACATTCAAAAACAGACACATTTACACCCCCAGAGAACAATCACCCTTCTGCAAATCTTTACACATAAACGTTTCTTGTAGTCGATGTTCAGAGACAGGGCAGGGGATAGACACACATACTGAGATGTGCTTACTTAAAACATCTAATAGCTCTAATATTTTATCACAAAATTGAAAGACAGAAAAAAATATATATATAAATACATATACATATATATCTGCATGTTTTAATATATTTATGATGTTAGATATAAATATATATGAATATCTATACTCATACACATTTGTTCATATCTAACATCTTTATATACTGTATATGTATCAAAAAAGTTGGAACAGTGTGGAAAATGCTAATAAAAACAAAAAGGAGTTATTTGTAAATTGACTTTGACTTGTATTCAAACAAAAACAGTATAAAAACAAGGTATTTTCATGTTTTACCTAACCAGCTGCATTCATTCTGAAATTGATGTCTGCAACACGTTCCCAAAAAGTTGGGACAGGGTTAGTTTAGGACTAATAACGATGAGACAAGTTGAAATAAGAAGGTGATGTGAAAGAGATGAGCCAACTGTGTTACAGTATATAAGGAGCCTCCAGAAAAGGCCTAGTCCTTCAAGAGCAAGGATGGGTCAAAGCTCACCAATTTGTCAACAGATGCGGCAGCGAATAATCCAGCACTTTGAGAAAAAGTTTCCCCAAAGACAAATCGGGAGGATTTTGGGCATTTCACCCACTGCAGTGCACAATAAAATGAAAAAAATTCAAGGAATCCAGTCAAATATCGGTGTGTAAAGGGCAAGGCCAAAAAACACTTCCAAATGCGCATGATTTCCGATCCCTCAGACGTCTCAGTTTTAAACGCCGTGCGTCTGTAATGGATATCATGACATGGGCTCGGGAATACTGCGGTAAACCTTTATCAGTCAACACCATTCACGTCTGCATCCATAGATGCAAGTTAAGGCTTTACTATGCAAAGCAGAAGCCAAACATCAACGCGGTCCAGAAGAATCGTCGACTTCTCTGGGCTCGGTCTCATCCGAGATGGACAGTAGCACGATGAAATCGTGTTTTGTGGTCCGACGAGTCAACATTTCAGATAGTTTTTGTAAAAAACAGCCTTTGGAGTGACAAATGCTGCCATCCAGATCCGTCTTTTCCAGGGACGTCCCTGCATTTTCCAGCAGGACGACGCCAAAGCGCATTCTGGCCGGACCGCATTGCACGGCTGCGTAAGCAGAGAGTGCGGGAACTAGACCGGCCTGCCTGCGGTGCTGACCTGTCTCCGACTGAGAACGCGCGCCGCGTTACGGAGGGAAAAATACGTGAACGAAGGCCCTGTACAACCGCACAGCCGAACACCCGTATAAAGGACGAATGGCAGAAATTCCGCTTGTTAAACTTAACCAACTGGTGTGTTCAGTGCCCAAACGCTTAATAAGTGTTATTAAAACACATGGTGATGTTATACAGCGGTAAACACTCGACTGTCCCTACTTTTCTGAAACGTGTTGCAGACATCAATTTCAGAATAAATGTATATCTTCGAAAAACAATGCAGCTGATTAGGTAAAACATGAAATACCTGGTCTTGATACTCTTTTTGTCTGAATTGTAAATTCAAGAGTAAATGTACAAATCACTCCTTTTTGTTTTTGTTAGCATTTTCCATACTGTCCCAACTTTTTTGAATGAGGGCTGTGTAGTGTGTATAGTGTGTGTGTATATATGTACTAAATAATATATATATATATACAGTAGCAATAATGGCAGTACAGTCTGGTAACATATTAAAATAACCTCGAGGGATGGCACCAGTCCTCTGGTTACTCAGTTCACATGTGTTGTACAATATTTAGCAAACCAGTAGCTAATCTGGAGTGTGTGTTTGTGTGTGTGTGTGTGTGCGAGAGAGAGAGAGAGAGAGAGAGAGAGAGAGATCCCTTGCCCCGTGTAATACTGCCACCCACTGGACATTGAGTGTATTACCGTGTACAGTGGAATTACAGTAATTACCTGCTTCTATTCCATCGGGCCACATTCTCTGTTAATATCCTTTGATTGTAAAGGAAAAAGTGTGTGTTGTGTGTCCTTAATTGAGCTAATATGGTAGGACCAAGCAAAGATGAAAATCATACAAGCTAAAGACCAAAAAAGGACTAAAAACAGCATACACGCACATTTTCTCCCATCTAAAGTGTATTTCTTCAGAGGCCTCTTTTTTTTAAAAACATAATATCGTTTTTCTACCGTTTTTAAGTGGGAGCTGAAGAAAGTGGTTTGACTTTGGGAGACGTGTGTCCTGCCTTTGCGTATGACAAGCGGAGCGGAACTGCGCTCAGAACATGTTCACACTTCGCACACAAGAAGAAAACACAACCCGTGACTTTAACTTCGCCCTTCACATACCGAAGCGAAGGCGCAAATAATTAACCCTTGTGTAAACAGGGGCGCAATTAGGCTTAAGTGGTAACAGCGCCTTAATTAAAGCATGTAAGCGGCTCGCGCAGTGGGACAGACATCTCGAGGCCGCGCTCGCTCGCAGCACGGTATGTCAGCCACGCGCGCGGCACCGGCTGTTTCCTTTTCGCTCGTTCTGTGTTTGTACTTCTAACACTGACATGGCCCGAGCGAGTCGGTCTCTCTCTCTCTCTCACACACACACACACACACACTTTATGTCGCAAACGCTCTTATTAGGGCGCAGAATTCCAGGCGTTTCGCCATGAAGCGCCCGTGAATTACGGTACTTTGCGCTGAACTTGCATATCGACTCGAGCGGTTGAAGACACTCCGGCTCACGAGGAAGCGCTCTAACTTCTCCTTCTGACGGTGACGTAATCCTTCGGCGCGCGCGCCCTCCCTTACCCTTGCTTGGTGAGCGGCGGGTCGCGCGCGCGCGCGCGCGACTGCTTCGCGCTCGAGCAGCTGTTAACGCTGTGAGTGAAGGCGGACGGCCTCGTGGTGTGGCTCGCGCGGGCTTTCCGTGTCGGGGACACGCGACAGGTACGTTATCGTACTCTCTGGTACTCGCTCGGCGGTGAAATTCGCGCAACTCGACACTTCTCAGTTTCGGCGACACGACGCTGCATTTCTGCAGTTCGTTCGCTGTTTACACTGACTGTCGCGAAAGCAGCAGCGCAGCTATTGTCACCCACTGCCGGTGGGACGAGACGAGACGACACGACAGCTCTCCGACTCCGTGCAGTAATTTTATACACCAGTACTGTGTGATGGGAACACGTCGTCCCTCGCCTTGTTTGATTTGTTGAGTATTTTAAATTTTGCTTTTGTGGTTGTACGGAGCTTATCTGAGCCGTGGTAATTTTAGTTTAACAATACGTGCGAAAATCTGACGTGAGTGGGAGACCATATAATATTTATACCATATGGTTGTTTCATTTCGAGAAACTTGTATCATGTGTGTATGCATAACTCGGTGTCCATGGCCGATGTGAAGCTCGCACTACAATAGTGAATAGGTCCACCCGGCTGCTCCTTCGTCTTTCCAACATGTATGAATAAGAACACACTTTAAAGTCCGATTGTCTGATCACGTGACACCTTCCCTGTTAAATAACATGGTGCCTTCTACTTAATTTCTTCTAAACCTTTTGCAGGTGTCTCATACCAAGTAACTGATCGTATGGCATGTGATGCTATGTTTAGCTCTCCTGTAACGTGGGAGACTTCATTATGTACAGGGCAACTGGAACTTACTGTTGATTTGAGTCTCAATATGACCTTGTTTTCTTATCTTTGGGGGGGTAAAGTTTCAGGAAAGGTGGAAAATGTCTCATCTTTCAAGTACAAGTAATATTTGGTACTAAACATTACTTTTTCTCTGACCTCCTGTCTTTAGCAGAGCACTCAGCATTTGCTTGGCTATAACCTCCTCTCCTGAATTGGCAGCAATGGCCCGTGGACAGCAAAAAATCCAGTCCCAGCAGAAGAATGCCAAGAAGCAGGCTGAGGCCAAGAAGTCCAAGGGGCATGACCAGAAGACTGCAGCCAAAGCTGCTCTGGTTTACACCTGCTCCGTTTGCAAAGTAAGGGGATGGGCAACAGAAGAGACCTCCCACACTGTGAAAGCAGTTTTGGGGGCTATGTGGGGGTGACCCTCATTTATGTGGCTCCTCTTAGGTTCATCCAGTTTTCCTTAAGTGTTAATTCAGTTTGAGATGCATACAAGGCTTTGTATCCAGTATTTACAGTGGATACCCCTTGTGTCTCATCAGTCCCAGATGCCTGACCCAAAAACATTCAAGCAGCACTTTGAGAGCAAGCACCCAAAGTCACCAATGCCCCCTGAGCTGGTGGATGTGCAGGCATGAAAGATTTAATCTGGATCCTCATCAGGAGGAAGACTAAGCTCCCTTCTGCTGAAATACTTGGCAAGCATCATGTCAACTTTGATAATGGTCCCAGTATGGATGAGGCAATGACTGACATGGCAAAATGATCAAACTGCTTGCATAAATTAGATTAATGGTCCCTTTCTGTCAATTTTTTGAGATGTTTGTAGAGTGCAGAAATTGGGATATCTAAATATCCCATCAGTCTACACTTTCCCTGGCCTCATAGGGCTTACATTGAATGTGGGGGAAATGTGTGCAAGCAGATGTGGGGTTGGTTTAATTTGGAAGTTTCTGCATAATTTAGAAACATAAGACAAACTGCTGCCAGATAAATTTAATATACATATACACAAGTGATTCTGTGTCTGACCAGTATAGTTAGTTTTCTTAATTATAACAGGTAACTGATTTATGAACATCTCTGTATAAATTCATTTTGTACAATATTAATAAATCATGCAATGATTTTATTAAACTGTTCCTTTTTATCTAACATCAACTATAGTGTATTTCCTATGCTCTATTGCTTAAAATCCAAAACTGCATCAGGGAATAATCTACGGTTGTCATTCAGCAGTCAACTCTGGCATGTTTAAACTGGGCAAGACCGGCATAAACACTCAATATTCACTGACATTGTCTCTGAAAATATGTGCTGGGGGGGGGAATAACCCAGCTAAACCTAACATTTGTTATATCCGTAGACTAATGGATGCTAAATGGAGTTTTTCCTCAAGTCTTAAACCCAGTTAATATCTCAGGTGATGCAATGCCTTAAGCAGTTCCCCCCCCCCCCCCCTCTTTCCCTGCATCTAAAAGACCTGTTCTTCAGATGAATGACTGGCCTTAAATTTCTGTGTGTGAGAGAGGGAACACTATAACAGATTAGCATTCCATGCTTCCTTGTATTGGATCTGCATGATCTCTAGAGTACTTAGTGATGATGACTATATGGTGCATTTGTTCATTTTAATCCTCTGAGGGGCACCACATGTGACTCACTTCTAGATGTAACTGAAAAGTCCAGGCATATTTAAAGCTTTTGGCAGAGTTTCTCCCCCCCAAATTAAATGGAAATGTTTTTTCCTAGCAGAAAACCATCTTAGAAGTTAGTGTCACTCTTGTATTGACCCATTTTCTTTTTCCAGATGTTTCTTGAACCTTCAACAACACATGTTCACTGTCCATACAGGAAAACAGGTGCACATTTCCAGTGTCCTCTTTTGTCATTTAACAGAAGTTTCTTCTTAGTTGCATCTGTTCTGCACTCAGGTTCTATTTGTATTCCTGTTTTTGCGGGTAATTTTAATATACTTTTTGGTTTAAGGTTTAATTTGGGGTTATTTTCTACTTTGAATTCCCAGCATACCAGATTCTGTATGGAAATGCCATAATCTGCAGGCCAGTCTTTTAAAAGTGATAGGAGCTGCAGTGGTGTTCTGGGCGGAACAGAGCTGAAACTGACAAAGTGGGCACACCCAAACAAAAGGTGTCCAACTTTATAGTGCTCACAGGTAGACAAACTGGTTTGGGGGGGAGGGCTAGGTTTTTTTTTTTTTTTCCCTCCATGCAAGCAGAATACAACTTTATACACCTTAGAAACTGGCTGGGAGGGGCTGCATGTTCATGGGTATCCAAGTTAAAAGGAAGTCTTTCATTGCTGTTGTTGCCTTTTCCCGGTAAACCACAAAAGAGTTCCGATACATTTTATAATCCTTCAGATTTCAGCATATGCATTAGTGCAGGGAAGCCAGACTGGACTGAAGTCTGCAGCTGACATTGCAACTAGGTTCAGATGAAATGGGTTACAGGTCTGCGGGGAGAAAATGTGAAAATCAGCAGGACTCTCCCTGTGGAACAGAGTCGGAAATGGACAGAAATAGTACGGCTACATGACAAACTGCACACCACATGCTCCACTTTGCTTGCAGAGTCCTTGGTGTTGACCCTAGAAATTGACATTGCTATATTATTGCTATTGAATTTGTGATAGTTATATTACAATAGTTTACAGTACATGTACTTAAAACCATTTAACACAGCATGTACAAAAACAGTGCTGTAACAAAAACTTGTGAAAACATAAATCTATTTTGAAAATGTTTTTGGAAATTTTGCCTTCTATTTGTTTTGATCATATGGAGATGGTGCTATTTTGATGAAACACATGTGTGCGTAGAAACCCACATACACATATCAGAGGGTACAATATAATTAGTTACCCATAATTCTCTCACTCCAGATTAATGGACAACATGCCAGTACCCTATAGATCTTCCATCTCAATTACTTAATGTTAAACTTAAATGCTGAAATACCAGGTGTGGTGACAGTAACCATTGCTACTCTTTAACTACTACTAACTGGATAAAATTTTAACACAAAAAAGCATAAACTGCAGAACTGAGGCATAATAAAAACCCACCCTGTGTGTTTGGTGGGAAAATCAGTTTTGTTTTTTTTTTTTTTTTTTTTATAATAGATTAGGAAGTGCTTACACTATGAAAAGATTGTCCACTGAAATGTGCAGAAGGTTGTGTACATATGTTTACAAAATCACTAACACTTGTTTTGTTAGTAGCTTTGGTGGCAAAAATTCTATTAACTATACAATTCAGTTTGTTCACAACTTTTTTTTAAAATACTTTCTGCTTTACCCACATGGAATAAACCTCAAAGTTTGTTGCAGTAAAAAAATGTAAAAGTGTGGTATCATTTCTTGACTACACCTAGTTATAATATGTAATAACAGACTTTAAAAGTAGACATGAAAAGGTCTTGATGTTCTTTCAGTGACTGCTTATGCATGTTATTGATGTGTGGGATTATGTTTAATAATTTTTTAATAACAATTTGTTCATTAATGGCTACATGTTTATGCAACTACTCATGTGATGTACCCTGATTCATATGGTGGTTTGTGACAAATGGACTGTACTCAAAAATTACAGGTCTGAATCCAAATCTCTCCTTCTGTTAATGAAATGTACTTTTGAGATATATGTCACTTTGGAGAAAAGCATCTGCAAAATGAATAAATGTAAATGTACATGTATTGCGATCTGATACTCCAAAAACATCGTTTAAC